>NC_139246.1:16997652-17287488 GCF_977018435.1 Lepisma saccharinum | reverse complement strand
CATGATGAATATGTAGGTGGTGACTTGAGCTACAATAATTTTTGTCACAATTGATATGACAAGAAAACCTAATAGTGGTAAATATAGAAATAAAATTAACAATTTTCTAGACATTGAAACATATATAAATAACCATGAAAAGACCAATTATTGATGATCTTAAATTAAGAGATTATCTTGTAAAAAGATTTAAGGGATGGAAAGTAGAGAACCGAGGTATCTATGAACAACACAAGCGCACAGAACAGCCGATTATTGATGCTATTAGTGAACTAGGTAAAAATATTAAAACTGTTACAGAGCAGAATCAAAATTTGATCACAGAGCTTGTACCTGTAGCTGCTAGGGAACATATTAGATTATCCAATCACCCCACTTTCTAGTATTCATACACCTAGTCCTGTTGCTCCTCGAAGAATTGAAGCTACTCAGGATCCTATTGAATTGGGTCTTCTTGCTCAGAAATATTTAAGCACACCTAAAGACAACAAAGATGAGGTTTTTGGTCTATATGCTGACACAGAGGTTGATGGTAGCATCATACATAGAATTGGCAATTTTAGGGTAATATTTATGGGAGATGATTTGATAGTATATTCAGAATCTCATCTTGGAGAAAGAGGTGGTTTTGTTAAGTATCCTGGAACACCTGGATTATGGGAATTGATGACTAGGAAGAGACCTGGCAACTATACAGATCAAGACTATGAGCACTACAAAGAAATATTAATAAAATCAGATGCTCTATACCAGAACAATGATCCCACACAAAAAAGAGTCAAGTCTAGCAGTGGAGCAAAATACAACAACTTAATCAAACCCATATGGTCACAAATCAAAACAGGTAGTGGGATCAAACAGTACAACACATTACCTAAAGAATTTGTCTGGGTTGACGATGTCAGGAAACTTGTAGATAGATTACTAGTAATAGCTGGTGAAGAAAATGCCGGTAACCACAATTTTTACAATGAAAAGGTTGGAATTATGGACATGATAAGCACTAAATTGTCTAATTTTATAGTGAATGACACTAAGGGCATTGGATATCTTATAAAAATTATTAATACTCTACCACCTAAATTTTGGAATATCTCTGAGGGTCGGGGGCTAGTTAATGACATCATAAACAAGTTGCCATTTGAGCTACACATACCAGGCTATCAGTATTGTGGTCCAGGTACCAAACTAGACCATCGATTAAACAGAGGTGACCCTGGTGTTAATCCTCTAGATGCTGCTTGCAGAGACCATGACATAGCATACAACACACATACCGACCTTGACAAGCGACATGTGGCAGACAAAAAATTAGAAGAAGCTGCTTTTGGTAGATTTGTAAGCAAAGATGCTTCTTTGGGTGAAAGAATAGCAGCATTGGGGACCACCATAGCTATGAATACCAAACAAAAATTAGGGTGGGGGTTGTAATAAATTAACTAAATTAGCTACAATTTAATTGTGATAGTTAATCCCAAAATATGCATAAAATAAACCAAAAATGAAGGCCAAGGGTGTTATGTATCAGATACCTTATGCAGGTCTTAAATCTCTTAAAACTATTGATAGTATTCTAACCAAAAAGCAGCGCAAGAAAAAAAGCTCTTGTCTTGCCAAGGGACATGGTATGAAATCGTTACTTAGTACCCCACAATTAAAAAAATTACAGCAATCTAGAAAAAAATCACATATAGGTGGATTCATATTTAGTATCCCAGCTATTTTAGCAGCTTTGGGGGCTGTGGGGAGCTTGGCTGGGGGATCAGCTGCCATAGCAAAAACAGTAATAGATGCCAAGAAGAATAAGGCAGAATTAGATGAACAAAAGCGCCATAATCTGGCCATGGAAAAACAAGGCAAAGGTGTTAAGAATGTTATAAATAAGTTAAAAAAAAACCCAAGAGCCGCTTACCAACCAAGATATTGAAGCTTTAATAAAACCACTAGGCATCAAAAATTTTAGAGGAGTATACATGTCTGATTCTTTACCAGAACAACCACTCAAAAAAGAGTGTGGCATAGTTAATTTGGATAAGTACAAAAATCAGGGCACTCACTGGATTTGTTATCTTAAATATTTAAACAATGAGGCATTTGTGTTTGATTCATTTGGAGGTGTTCCACCTGAGAATTTAGTAAAATATCTAAAATCAACTAATCTTTATTATAATAATACCCGTATTCAAAATTTCAAAGATATTAATTGTGGACATCTATGTTTATCTGTTCTTAGATATCTGTCTCAAATAAATAAACCATCAATTGAAAATTTTCAAAAAGCTTTGTGGTATCTAAAACATCATGGGAGTATTCCATCTCACCAGCCAAAATTCAATATTGAAACTTAAACTACATGATGATATAGTATATCCCAAAACAATAGCTCTTAGAGCATTCTATGGCATGTATTTGATCCCTAATATTACACACCACAACAACACAATCACAGTTGGTGACCAAAAAATTGTTATTACTCCAGGCCAGTATAATTTGTCTACTTTAAATGCTCAGTTACCTAGAGGTATATTGTTAACTCAAAATTCTGTTACTCACAGAGTAGAAATTGTGTCTGCTACAGAAACAGTAGATCTGGGTACTATAGGAGAGCTATTAGGATTCGAGAACAACACAAAACTTGAACCAGCCATTAAACACACTGCTATTAATATACCTAAATTCCTAGCCATAGAAACTTTGAATATTCACTGTAATGTGGCCGAGGGTATGATCACCAAATCAAATGGCATAGGCAGTCACAAACAAACTGGCATTATTGCAACATTCAAACCTAACTCTGAATTTATGGAACCGATCATCTATACTCCATCACCAACATTATATTTTCCTGTGTGCCATAATAGAATCGACTACATTGAGTTGATGGTCACTAATGAAAAAGAAGAATTAGTTGATTTTGCTGGAGCCACAACAACTGCTATCATAGAAATTAATATTTAAATAAAAATACATACAAAAATAAATAAATAAATAAAATGGAAAATATTGAGAGTTATGAGTTACAATCATTCCCTCCAAACCGGAGGACATTTGCAAATTTAAATCAAGCCAACACAGAGATTGAGGTTGACCTTGATGTAGGAGATGGATTTATACACCCTCACAGAGCAGACCTCTATATCAAGT
Organism: Lepisma saccharinum; assembly: GCF_977018435.1. Lineage (NCBI taxonomy): Eukaryota > Metazoa > Arthropoda > Insecta > Zygentoma > Lepismatidae > Lepisma > Lepisma saccharinum. The sequence goes on along the minus strand of NC_139246.1, from coordinate 17,284,344 downwards.
TTGATGTTGTCAAGCTCGATGGTACAGATTATCCGACTAACTCAAATATAAGATTGGTAGACAATTTTGTGCCACATCTGTTCTCTGAAATTGAGATTAGAAAACATGGTGTTGTTATAAACAGAGTAGATTACCCTGGTATTACCTCTACAGCTTTGGCCACACTAAAATTATCCAAGACCGAGGCTTCTTACTACAAAATAGGTGGATTTGAGGCTGGTGATAAAATAATATCTAAGAGTCACACAGTGCTGTTCCCCATGCGCCTGTTACCTGGATTCTTCTCAGATTACAAAGAAATTATGTGGAAGGGTGGTTTAAGAATTACATTTAGAAGAGCTGCCAATGATAATAATGCTTTGCTGAGGTATAGTTCATTAAACTCTACTGGGGCAGCTCTGCCTAATACCCTACCTGATGAAGGCAAATGCCTTATTCAGACTATGGAGCTAAGAATTCCAGTAGTTGAATATGAAGCTAGTTATGCTCTTAAATACAAAGCAGATATACTAAAAAATCCACAGGTGCCTTTACAATTTTATACATATCAATGTGTGCAGAAGCCTGCCACTGGTAGCTATTATGAATTTGATGCTACAAACTCATTCTCCAGTATACAATATGACATGCCAGATTTTGTGGTGGTACTGTTTCAAACTGGAAGACACAATAATCAAGAAAAAAATTCAAGTAAGTTTGATAGCTGCAACATCAAGAACATATATCTTAAAAATGGCAGAAATGAGGTGTTCCCTAGAGAAAGTTATAATTTAAACATGTCCAAGGATGATTTTCTTAAGTTATATGAGGCATTTACAGCATTCAAAAGGGTTACAATTGGGAATACTGACATGTATTACTCACCAGATGAATTCAAAGCACAGAGACCCATGTTTGTCATCAACACCTCAAAAAGAAAACAAGTTGTGGTTAATGACAGGACAAACATTAAAATTATCTGTGAATTCCATGATACACTTCCTGATGACACCATATGTAGTGTTATTCTTATAGGTGAAAAATCATATTTTTATGATGTAAGAAATGAAAGAGTCACAGAGCAATTCTAGAAGAGTTTTGCATATTATATTTTCTTAGTATTAGATAAACAAGTTGTACCTGGTCTTAAATTAAAATATTTAGAATGTTATAAGTCAACATATTAATTCTCTGAACTTAAACCGGAAGTGGACCGGAAGTGGACCGGAAATGAACCGGAAGTGGACCGGAAGTGAACCGGAAGTAAATATGTGTAGGTAGGTATGTGTGGGTAAATATATGCAGGTATAGGTGTGTGTGGGTAGGGGTGGGTAGGTGTGTGTGTGGGTGTAGCTCTTAAGAGCATCTTGCCTTAGTTTTAAGTGTAGTTAAAACAATATTGAGAAAAGCCATATTTTTAACAAATTTATAAACAGCAATTTTAGCAAATTTAGGTTTAGCCACATCAATTTGAGGGGGTCATCTTTTCTCGGAAGCTTTTTTTTACAAAAATCGTAGGTTTTACACAGTAGCAATGAAATTTTATAGACATTTTGCCTTAGTTTTAAGTATTTCTATTCAGTCAAAACACCTCATCATTTATCGTCCCAGTTATATCACCAATTACACTACTCACTTACGACATAAAAGTAGAGCAATAAATAACGCAATTTCCAACGAAGAAAGAAAATATCGGTAACGGAAAAAGTACAGACTCTTGCTTGATTTTTGGTATTTACCATCGCTTTCTACTACTTTTCGGTAATCACGACGATGAGGATGAGCGATGATATAATGGAATTGATGGAGAGGCACATACAGAGAACACACATACCCATGCCGGGATTCGAACCCAGGACCGCTGGCTTTGTAATGCGTTATTCTAGCCACGGAGGTCGGCTATAGATTCTTGTTACTCGCGAAATGATCGCATATATGCGTTGTATTTTTTCTGAGTTTAGTGGAAAGTACATTTGGATTACAATGATGTGGAGTACATCGTGTAGATTTGATTACGTGTTTCGATTAGCACGTTTGAAAAAAATTCTGATAATGTGACAAAATTGTCCAATTTCTTTTCAAGCCAGTTGTTAAATAAATTAGAAACTTGTCATCTAAACTCACCAAGAGCCGCTATAGGAACCTGAGAACTACAAATTTCTGAAAATTTGGCAAAATTGTATTGCAACCCCGAAGCAATAAAATGACCGGATCGGAAGACGATAGTTGACACTTGTTTTTTTCGATAGTTGTGTGCTGTAGTTGTGCATTTTTCGTGATGAACAGTGCGGAGAAATTGTTGGTGCGAAGTGTTTCTACCAGAAGTATGGATGGAAATTAAACATAAAAAAACCTAGGTCGAATTTGATTCTAGAACAATTGTGCAAGAAGGGAGGTCGTGAGTTCAGTAGCAAATTTCGCGTTCAACAGAAGGATGAATTTAATTTAGAAGCATGTCTGAAGAACATTTCTGGTAAGTTTGAAGTTTTTACTGTAGAGCTTCTGGTAACGCAGATACCACCTTTCCAGTGAGATATTTATTTTGGTGTCCTATATCACATATCAATTAGTCATGTTGGACAGGAAACTTTTTCTGTGTAACTTTTTTACTATAAATTTTCACGATCAATGCACGTAAATATTCGTCATTGTGCGTGCTTATCAAGTTGTGTAAAAATTAATATCTCTTCTGAATTTTCGCCTCTGTTAAGTTAAAAAATGCTACGACCTGTTAGAAAATTATATATCTTCTTCCATCTTCTTCGCATTACTGTTAAATAACTATTAATTTATTATAGTATGTGCAAACGTGCAGAATATGATATTCGGTAAACACGAACATATCAATTTCTTATCACGTTGGCTGTTATACGAAATTCATGATTTAAACTCACATTACAAGTAGAGCAAATTTGTGAGCTATGCCCCTCCACTTTGGTTCACCACGAGCCGCCACTGGTTTCTAGTGGCCTATTTCAGTATTGAGAGGTAGGAAAATAATCTAAAATAGTTTTCCCATTTAAAATTTCATAATTCATAGTTTTTCTTGATATGAAGCTACTGATAAAAATATTTAAGCTACAAGATAATAATCGGAAGTTTCGAAGAGTTTAATTTTCTTGCAAAATAAATATAATTTTATTTAGTATTAGAAACAATTTAAGTAATTTAGTGAAGTGCAATTCTCCTATTCGCATGTTCTTTGGAAAACGCTTGATTTATTTATTATTCTGCCACTATTTGACTAATTGCGAAGATGAGGATAAGTGACGAGGTAAGATGTAATTGATATAGGGACTCTCAAAAAACAACACGCATACCCAGGCCGGAATCTCTGGAGAAGGCATCGACCACATGAGGTACAGTGGGATCCATGAGTATTACAGTGCAAATTGCCCATCACCATGTTCGTGAAGTTTCATTGACCCAATAAGAGTTTCAAGAATTAAAAGAAAACTAAAAACAAACTGTTGACAACTTCTGCACCAGCATACATAAAAATCCATCGCTTAAAAACACATCGGATGTAAGAGAAAAAATAATGAAAATACTCATGGATCCCACTGTACCTCATGTGGTCGATGCCTTCTCCAAAGATTCCGGCAAGTGGGATGCATGTTCATCACCATGTTTATTCTCTTTGTTTTACGCAAAGAGTGCATCAAGACTTGAAGCAAAACGTCAAACAAGCTATTGACAACCTTCTGCACCAGTATAAACAATAATCCTTTTATTAAAAACATGTATGACGCAAGAGAAAAAATAATGAAAATAGTCGTGGACAAATTCCTCCTCATCAATGTCAAGGACAACGGAGGGGAGGGTGGTGCTAAGTAAGCCCACCTCCACCTGCATACATAGCACCGTTCCATGAAGGCATATTTGGGTTATGTGGGCCCCACTTATTTTCGATGTCGGCCATCTTGGAGGTGATGTGATCAGCACCACACTGCGGCCGCCTAAACTCCCCTCACCCCGGGCGTCATTTAGTTAATAAACAACATAAATTCGGATCCCATTGGCGTCCTATTTTTAAACTTTGTACAGTTTTTGAGTAATAATAATGTTTGTATGACATAATTTTTTGAAAAAAATTAAAAGACCCATTTTCAAGAAAATTGCAACTAAAGTTTTTTTACACCGCCTTCAATTGTTTACCCTGACAAAATCATGTAATATTGCGTGTGAAATAGCCCTTCAAGACCTTTCCAACACCGTCTAAATCACTTCTATAGGTGCAATGATTACCGAAATTTTGCAATTTAAAGTTAACAAGATGTTGAAAAAAATTGTCAAAATCGCACAGTTTGCACCACTGTAATTTCGGAAATACAAAAGATGTGGATCTACAAGTTTGCATATTTTCGTACCTCAAGTGACCCTTCCAGTATGCCAAATTTCAAATGAATCAAAATATGTAAGGTTGAAAAGTACCTCTTCATTTGATTTCACGTGGAATGCTCCTCATAGTTAGATTTGATTTGATTTGGTGTTTTAAGTCCACTTTGTACACAGTAAGGCTAATCGGGACTGGACCTACAGTTTAAAGTGTGACCCGAACCCATAGGCGTAGCTAGAACTTTATATTTGGGTGTGCACAAAGGAAAAAAATGAGGTCTTGTACCTCTTTAATAGCATATTTTGCAACACAATCACTTGGCTCTTTAACTGCACTGATGTTTGTAAAGGAATATAAATTCACTAAATGACAGTGTTGGAAATTTCTGAATATATGTAGTAGAAAAAAATCAAATTGCATAGAAATTACACACACACACAAGATGTTCATAAATGTTACAAACAAATACATCAAAATACACGTCATCTATAACAAGAGACGTCTGTTAAAAGGTACAATGTTCTTAAACTCATCAATAACTTCATTTACATCAATCGACTAAGCTTTTGCCTGTTCCACAAATAGCAAGAGCAGGGCTTCCAATCTATCCTGCTTCGGAGTTGCTCTTAATTTCGTTTTAACTTGGGAAAGCTTGGAGAAAGCTCTCTCACACGTGCAGCTTGTGACAGGTATAGAAGAAGGGCGCTGCGGTACAGAGTAGAATGCAGTAAATATCTTCTTTCTCCAATGACATAAAAAAATCGAAAATTTATAGACACTCGTTTCATCAGCGATAATGCACACGTTTGTACCAAGTAATGACATTTTCAACTTCTTACAAACTGCCGTTTATTATTTTCTCTCTTACTGAAATATCTGTCTTTAATTCTCCTTGATAAAGCAGCCTATGCCCGAACCACTATGTGCCTCCACCGGGTATCGAACCCGGAACCTCTTGATTACAAGGCGACGACGCTACCACTGCGTCATCAGGGAGCCCCCCCCTCATAGTTAGAGTACTTCTTCAAAATGAAATACCATAAATTTATTTACACCAAAAACTAAATTTAAAAATTAGCATTAGAAACACATCTGAACACTTAAACGCACTTAATCTGCACTATAAAATAATTCGAATTAAATTTATATAATGAAGCAAAATTGGGTGGAGGGAAATAAAGAAGTCTCGAGACTTTGACGCACAATGACTTTGTTGTATTTTTCTGCAGCTCTTGTGTAGACGCTTTCGTGCAACTTCTCCCATTTACTTAAACAATGACGCATTTTTCACGATCTTCAAAATAAGATTGTCAGGCGAAGTGTAATTATTTGGTTTGCAATAACAAATTTCTTCACTTGGCAAATGCATACCAAAAGAAAATAAAGAGATGATATAATAATACTAAATCTAGTCATTCCGGGACAGGCCGTAGTCAGAATTTTATTTCGGGGGGGGAGGTTATCCCTTGTCAGCACAGGCGTCGCCAGAAATTTTTGTAGATGGGGTCAGGTCATAGATAAAACTTGATTAGTACAACAATAATGAAAATAATAATTATTGTTTTTAAAATAATAACTATTATAAGTTATTAAATATATATCAATTTCAATCCAAATTTATTGTTATTATTACATAAATGGAGAGATATTGCTACTCAATCCACGGTATCAGTGAATATCTAACACAATTCTTGTGCATTATTTTTCTTATATTTTGTTCGGTTAGTGTACTGAAAATCATAGTTATTGTATTTTGTTATTAACTTTTACACAATCGTTAAAAAAAGGCTTTAACGGTTAGTGATAAATTTTACTCAAAAATTTATATTCTGTGACTTCTCACAAAGAAAACAATAAGTTTTGGAAGCTGTGGATCCATTTATTCTTTGGATTAAATGGTAGAATATAAATATATTATCTGGTTCCTCTATTATACACTAAACTTTTTTCGATGTAATGCAGTTTTTACTGTGGTTATGACTTTATCTTTGTTATTAACAATAAAAATAATATTTAAATTAGATATTTGTAGGATTTCAGGGGGGGCTTCAACCCCCTTAGCCTCCCCTGGTTACGTGCCTGTTCCGGGAGATAAGAAAGTTTGTCCAGGAGACCGAGAGAATGAGTTTGATTCCGAGAGGGTTGGCAAGCCCACCTATGCGATGGTTCCGCCTGGACTGCAGCCTGTCACTGTTCTGAGAAGCAGTTATAATAATAATAATAATGTTTTCTTGCTGGAAGCGCTGCGACGTCAAGGGTCCCGGGTTCGAATCATTACCTTCTCAATTTGAAAGCCTCATGGCTTGCTCCGGTCACGTGACTAATCGTCATCAACTGGAGGCGAGATAACCGCCATGTCTGATTTGCTTCTTCGGAATCAATGTTGGACCTTTTTAGTGAATATGGAATTGTAATGCAAATGTAGGAACTGTAATCGAGTTTACATTACTTGTACATATGCTTAAATGTGCAAGAGGTATGGTGTATAAGTGTTGTGTGCTCAATTACAGAGGCAATTATGATGAAAAAGGTAAGAGTAACGTTCACATTTCTTCAACATGTTGCTGAAAATGAGAAATGTTTAGGGCAATTCCATGTGATTCGGTCGGTTCCTACGAAAAGATACAAGTTAAGTAACAAAGGTTTTATACTCATAAATAAATAAGAGCAATAGTTCATGATGTAAACATTTCATGTGTACGGAATAGGCATCTAATATAATCTTAAATGTGGTCATGTTTTATCTCTTGTCAACATTTTTTTTAGAAATATCAAATAATTTACCCTGAATTACAAACATTGGTTAACGTTAAGATTAGGCTATTGTTTATGATTGCAAATTAATTTGTTTCAAGATTTAGCCAACGTTTAAAATATTATGTTCGTGTCGAGTAAAGCAATTTTTTAGTGAAAATTTTATGCAAGCATTCGATAAAATTGTCATACTATTTACACAAATTTTCAGTTTCAAAATGTGCTTAATGAAAGAAAGCTATACAACGGGGTAAAGTTGATACATGTGTACATTTACATTCTTATTTTATCCCGCTTTATGTTTCTTTATTTTAATCGGAAGATATGTTGTACATTCAAATACAAGGGTGCGATGTGTAACAAGAACTTCGATGAAATATTCGTGTGAAAAACTATCCAAGAATATATTACTTATATTTCAAATACAAATGTTTTCACACAGAAAGCATTATGTTACCATAGAATGATGTTACCTAGCTATGTTAATATGAACTACAAATGTATTAAATTTTATAAAACTGTTTCATATGAACTGTTTTTTATTTTTTGTCTTTGTGGAGCTTCAATGTTCGTAACTTTGATTATTAAATCAGTGATAATGTTTATTGTTTCATAATTTATTAACATTCTTCACGATGTTATTAACAGAATGTAAAAAAAGTGTAAGGAAATATTAAGTTATTGTCACAGATCTTACTAACGGCAATGAAAAGATTCAATTTGTATATTATCTTTCGTTCAATAAAGTCAATAGGATCGAAATTACAATATGATAAATGATTTAGGTTTAGTCTTTATTCACAGAAATGCAACATTACCCTTGTACCAATTTGTTTCGCTTTTGCTGCAAGCATATAGAAATTAAGCTTTTGTATTGAGATTGTATAGCTAAGCAGAATATCTGCATTATCTGGTTGATTAATTTTGGGTAGAGTTAAAGACAGTTTAATTAATTAGGTAACTTGGAAAGTTTACAGTCAACCTAACATGTTTATTTTATTATTATTTAGTCAGTTGATTTTACATACAAAAGATCATACAAAAGCAGTTACGAGTTTTACTGTAGCTGACAAATATTCCCGATAATATTTTTCAAAGATATATAATGTTTAAATTGTTCCGCCAGGAAGTTTCTGACGGTTATCAACTCTTTCTTTGTGCTATGGTAGGAATTTTTGTGGTGGCCTGAATGAAAATTGTGGTGTAAATATTCAATATTATACATTTTTCTTCTATCTTCGTCGGGAGGGTAAATGTCAAAATTTAACTTCACAAAAGAAATAAATATACCTTAATTATCTACGGTAAAATTACGACATGGGGTTTACAGCGTTAAGACGATCGCCTCCAGATGATGACGTCTTGACTGAGCGCTGTAGCCTGAACCTCAAGATGGTCTTGTTCGAATCCCGCTCGGGCTTGGTTGTTTGTGAATGTCCATTCATCAATTTCATCATGATTGGCTGATTCCAACGACATGTATCGCGTGTCCCTTCGGTCTGAAATCTTCCTAAGTCTTGAAGGCCCAAGTCACAAGGATGGAAAATTAGGGCTTTGTTAAGGTTAGGTGCGAAGGCAGGCGACAGCACCCCAAAGGATAATATTCAAGCTGCATCTTACTTAAGTCTCCAATACGAAATGATAAAAACTTCTGGTGAGTTGATTTTAAAAAATGTGTCGGAGATAAAGAGTGGCGTGCATAGGATTTTCGGAAGGGGGAGGGGTTATTTTTGGTGGTCAGTCCTCATTTTTCCATCTTTCCTGCACTTTTTTTTCTTTCTTTTAAGGAATACTTGGTCAAATGGGGTTATGACCCCACCAACCCTCCCTTGGGCACGTCACTGGAGATAAATGAGTAAGCATTTGATCATTTTGGGAGACGAAACATTACATGTGTTGGGAACGGAAGGGTTTTTCACTGTGCATTACTTGTTTCGCGATCCACCTGTATTCGAGAAGGCTTCCTTTGTTTCGTGTCGGTATATGACAAGACTGCGGAATCTGTGACAGACAATTTTTAACACTTGCAAATGCTTAGGCCTAAATATGAACAATTTGGTGAGTTTCGGCTTTTATAAGAGCTGCAAACATGGGAGGACAAGACACATTAGTGGTGTTCAGGCTCGAGTCAGGAGAAATATTCGAAAACTGTCTGCGTCCAGTTCGCAGCCCACAGTTTGAATCTCACTTTGTCGAGTTGATTGTCCATCCTGTGCATGTGTAACAGCTTCGTAAACTGTGTATAAAGTGGACTTTATACACCAACTCAATCATAACTCAGATGGTTCCGACACACAATGTTAATGCATGGAAACAGAGGAGTCGAGTGGTAAAAAATGTTCCGATTAAAATGGCAGCCTTAATCAGTGGCGACGATTTGGGATAGTTAGTTGTTGACAGTGATCCTATGCGTTTCTCTTGTTTGATCAAGATCAAGACTGTCATGGCGGTTTAATTTTTGTTCAAGTTTCAACATTTTTGATGCCCTCCCTTCGAGTTATGGATTTTGGCCTTTAATCCTTACACTTGCTGCGTAGAAATTCTTGATGAGTCACTCCTTTCACACAATTGTCGTGTTACTAGCGAATTTTCCCCTATGATACTACATTGCCAGGTTATTAAGCTACACGTATATAAGAGAATCTCTAAGATACGCATTGCATAGCAGAGTCAGATATACACATGTGTAGACCCAATTTACGTACGCTTCATTTAGATGCAGATAATTAATAGTTATCTTTAACATGATATATTGATCACTGATCAGCCACCAACCGAAGGAGATGCTGGTTGGCTTCATGTGATGTTACATTCAGTTACATAATATTATTGATCAAGACTCAGCATTTTGTGTTTGTCTTCTTTGGTTCCTTCGTCCAAAGTTGTGAATTGTAGGATTTGGATAGTGAGGCTGCTTCGTCAAAAATTTGATTTTTTTCTCTCTGCATGAAGCTGAATAGAGTTTCTTGGTCGAGTATTTTTAGAATCTGCATTAGAAACATATCTATCTGCGCCTGTTATTATTCGCAATGTTTTGTTTTGTACACTTTAGAGGCGATTTATATACGTTATTGCACCAACTACACAAGCATTGATCTTATTAATACATTGAACAATGTAATTCGGATTTTAATAGTCAGTGTTGTACAATTGTCCGATTCTAGCATTTCCTTTGTTAGTGGTATCTCTTTAGTTGTTCCCCGAATGTTTAACCTTCGTCCAAGAGGACTACAAGGTACCTAGCCTTGCTTTCCGGGGGAATATTGTACGTGTATCTTGACACTTTGAGATGCATGGTCCGTCTTTTCTTTTCTTTGTAAATAATAGACACACACTTTTGTATGATTAATCTTGATTCTCCATTTCTCGGTACATCTCTGGAAATCCTGCAAATATCTTTGTAACTCAAAGGTACACATGCGGAAGTTAACACTTGTCTCGCATTGTGTACAAATCTCAAACAATATGCGCAATAATGACAATAATCTGCGGATAAATGCTATTGTTGGCCTATTTGTAACTAGACTTACTGTAGTTGTTCTTCAAGTTCAACAAGATGAAGATCATCATCCTTCGACGATGTTGTACTCGAAGTCCGTTCTGTTGGAAGTGACAGCCATTCAGACCCATGAGAAGTCTGTAATGAACTTAAATTTGTTCCTCTGCTGGGTTCTGCGTTGAAACTATATGTTTCCAGTAGTGAGGCTTAGTACATTCTTGAATATGTGAAACTATTCGCGATCTTCCTTCGTCTTGCAGGAATTGTGAGCCACTCCAGAACAGTCTTCGAATTGGTTCATAGACTAACTCTGCTCACTTCTAATTGTAGCACCTTGCGTGTTGCTTTCACCAACAACAAGGCAGAAGACAACTCAAAACCAGGAAGAAATCTAGACGAATCTCATGCTTCTTTATGTCTCTCTATCATTTTACCACGTACCTTATAGTAAACCTCTTCAAAATCCTCCCTGTGTGATTCATGATTCTCGTTTATATTCTCTACTTCTAAACGAGTTTGAATCATCATATCTTTCCCACAAGGATGCTAAATTCTGCAAACGGACCCTTACTTTTTGAATTTCCCTCGTCTCTTGAAAGGCGTATGTTTGGATCAGTGGCGTATACTGGTTTAAAAACCTGAGCTATCGCAGCATATCATAGTGTTCGAATGGACAAGAAATTGCTGCTGGTGCTACGTTCCATAGCGATGCACTTCACAAGTACACTTACCTTGTAAGCTCAGCAGAACATGTGGACATCTCCAGGTTCGGGCTGAGATAATATGTTCCGTCCCCTTTGATCCACTAATGAAGTTCCGTGACGGTCTCGTGGATGTTCTCCTATTCCTGTTCTGAACTAAGTATAACGACTTTTAAATAAAGAAAACCGCAGTCTATTCTAATCTGGCTTTATTAGAATATTAAACACACTCGTATACTACGTAACACAACCTAAAGACAGACAATTCCGAACGTTATCCGTGCGAGATACGTACGTGAAAATTTCCGCGATGCTAAGCAGCTCTTGCTTCGCGAGATCTCACCGAAAAACTATCAGGCGATCTCTGGGAGACGGTTACACCTTCCCACTCCTACAGTGGTACCAGACACAACAACATTTATATTACCAGAAATTGGATATGTTTGAACAGTAAAATATTAGAAGTATACATTCATCTGGCACAGTGAATTTTTATATGCCGTGGCAACAATGCAAGCAGGACGCGTGATCTTCTACTCGACAAAAGAATTTAAACAAATCAAGAATGCAATTTGAAATAATGCTGAATAGAATAGCGTCTGCCAAAAAACATGAACTACAAATGAATATAAGGAATTTAAATTAGAAATGAATAACTTCGTCTTCAATTCACTGATCAAAATTAAACTTATAACACTCCTTAGAACATTTAAAGGCAAATCAAACGATTAATGTTGAATCTATGTAAATTTCTTAAATTTACCGCTGTTCATACTTGTAGATACAGTATGTAACATTGTTATTCGTACACATAGAATTTCCGAGGAAAAAATGTCATATCTACTAGTAAATATAGTCATTTTCATATATACCTGGAAATTATTGTTAATGAAGGTTTCACCAACAAATGTCATTAAAAATGTATGTTCAAAGTGTATAAACAGAGCATATAATTTGTGTGAAAAGAGAAAAACACGCTGTTTCATGCAACATTGTTATTCGTACAGGCAAGAGTTTCATATTCGGGCGATTGATTTCGTGCAGTTTGCAACTTCGTAACAAGTTTGAACATGCAGGCGCGCTCCCCGTCAAGCGGAATGCTGGCGTAGGTATTGTTGTAGGCCTATCGTCTATCTATCAGCGTGTTCGAAATGGGCAAGGTGAAGGAACTTAGTTCCGATCTGAAGGATGTTATTATAAATTTGGCCCTTAGAGGTTATTCGTTAAGAAAAATTGGACAAACAGTCAATAAATCACACTCCACAGTTCAATACATAGTAAACAAATTTAGAGAGGAAGGTTCAGCACAGAATGTGCCGAGAAAACCAAAAGAGAGGCGGTTGAATAAACGTGACGAACGCTTTATTTTAAAAAGAGTGCGAGAAAACCCCCGACTAAGTGTTCCTCAGTTACGACCGTTAGTAGAAAATCTTGCTGGCAAGATGATGTTCGATCAAACTGTCCAAGGTGCCTTGTGGAAGCATGGATATCATGGCAGAATACCACGAAAGAGGCTGTATGTAAATAAGGTCAATCGCAGGAATAGACTTTCATTCGCGAAAGACCAGGAATTTTGGGATAGTGTCATATGGTCAGACGAGTCCAAGATTAATATATACGGGTCAGCTGGCATAAATACGGTGTGGAGAAAATCAAATAAAGACAATGATCACATTAACACAGTTCCAACAGTTAAACACGGTCGTGGGTCATTAATGATTTGGGGCTGTATGTCGTCCAAATGTGTTGGTACCATCCAGTTTATTGATGGTATCATGCATGCATATGTCTATTTGGACATATTGAAGAACAATGTAAAGCAGAGTGCCCAAAAAATGGACATGCCGCCTATCTACAAATTCCAACAAGACAATGACAGTAAGCATAATGCGCGAGTTAACATGAATTGGCTAACATGGAATGTGCCGAAACTACTACAAACACCAGCTCAAAGTCCAGACTTAAATCCCATTGAGCATATATGGGCAATTTTGAAGAGGCGAGTCCATAAAGCAGGCGTCAAGTCCAAACAAGAGTTGAAAACTGTTGTGCAAGCCGAGTGGAATAAAATAAGCTCTGAAACATGTCGGAAACTGATTAATTCTATGAAGAACAGGTGTCAAGCAGTAATTAAAGCCAAAGGATACGCATCAAAGTATTAGAACAATTTGCTCTGAATATACTTTTTTTTCTTTTATATTATTAAGTGTACGAATAGAAAAGTTGTACAAAAATGGCATGTTTCTCTTTCAGTTTCATTTAATTTATTATTGTCATTGGTTATACAGAATTTTGGTAAGATTTTATGTTCCTAATTATATTAGTTATTGAATTGTAACTAAACAATTTCAAAAGAATGTATTTCCTTTCAGATATTAAAGCATTTTCTTTGAAAATCCGTGTGTACGAATAAGAATGTTACATACTGTATATCATTGTATAATGTTAACGATTATAAAGGCGGTCATATTGGAAAATTGGCTGAAGGCTTTAATATAATATTTATGAATATATATATATGAATTATTAATTGTATAATACGTGCAACCATAATAGCATGAGATAATAATAATAAAGGTAAAAAAAAGTAAAGTGTTCCCCTGTGCATAGCACCACGCCATGAAGGCGTATAGGGGGTGTGGGGGTAACGCCCCACACTTTCTTGATCCGGTCGTGAGTGGGGGTGATGTGATCAGCATCACGCCCCTGACCGCCTTTACCCCCCAGGGTTTCCCCCAGGTACCCATGTTATTCGACGCTGGGTGGGCGCCGGAGCCGCTTCCATTGTTAGAAAAGTTCCCGGATCGAACCCGGGACCTTTAGCATGGTAGTCAGACGCGTTACCGACTGAGCCACCGCGGCTGTAATAATAATATAAGATATAATAATAATAATATAAAACCACGAAGTAATGGCCAACTCGGGGTCATTACACTGGGATGTTGGTTTTTTTAACTCATTTGGGGTGGGGTGTTTGAAGTGACGTGGGATTGTGATTAAAAATATATACCTCATATATAAAATATGGAAATGTACACTATGTCAGTAAGAAAAGAGTTTAAGAATTTCATTCTTATTTGCATAAATAAGAGACCCATATTGTGAAATATTTAAGTCGGCCTACATACGAGAATAAATATGAAACTTCTACCTACCTATTTTCACGATTTGAAGTTCAGAGCCTTCTTGTTGGCACAGTGGTAACGTCGTTGCCTTGAAACTAAGGGGTACCGGTTCGATACACGGTGGTTAGGATCCCACTTTAACTGTAGGTCCGATCCCAATTAGCTTATCTGACCATGAAGTGGACATAGAAGAAAAATCCACAACGATTTGGAGCTTATCGTTATACGTAAGCCGAATAGACAGCTTGTTAATTATGACCTTATTTCAGTTCACTACACTCCCACACATATCATTCATAAAAATACAATCCACTCACTGCTGTATTCACACGCTGCTTCTAAATAAATTCCGCACACCATGGAACCCTTAAAGACCATTCGACACGATGTAGACTAGAACTGGTCCTTGTCATTTCGGTAAATTTCAGATTCACTCAAAACCATTCCCGGTCAGCCAACAATTTTCTCCTCCCCATTGCAACTCTAGTTGTTTGAAGGTCAACGACCTCTTTTTCAACTCGTCTGCAAGCATTCAATGATGCCCTGCCATATGCCAGACTGTCCCCTTGCCTGCGATAATTTGGCTTCAAAATACCCCGTTCCTGGAAAAAATTGGTTTGCAACATTGATCCAGACTGTTGAGGAAGTTCCGAGGGAATTATCCCGCTATATGCAACCCTGTTCCCTCTCCTGTAACAGTTTAGTTCCACAATTTGCCGTTCCTGGGGAAATTACAGGCTGGGAAAAATTGGTTTGCAACACTGATCGGGTGATCCTTAAGATAGCTCTGTCACGTTCGCCCGTCACCCCGTGGAGTTGTCCCTCAGCAGCCTCGTGAATTCCAAGAAAGCGGGCAATGTTTCCAACTCCTAGTAATCAGGTTCATCTTCTTATTGAAATGAACAATTTTATGCACATTTCTGATAGATATTTTTTTCTGTATTTTGGTCACCGAGTCTGGGCTTCACAGATAGCCTAGATAGCCCTGAATATACGCCCCTGGTTTGTATTCGTGTCATCGGACCCTTAAACCCAGCTCTCTTACGTATCAACACTCCTTACTCTGATTCATCCATTTGGAAGGAAAACGCAACAAGATGTGTAGGATATAAATACACGATGAAATGTGTAAACAAACTGTGCTGTGCCCGGCCTGGGCATAGGTGTTCTTTGTGAGTGTCCCTTCATCAATTTCATCATATTACCCATCCTTATCTTCGCGATTAGCCACAAATGACAGAAAAGTGAAGTAAAAAAAACTTAATCAATCAAACAAGCCGTGCTGGGAGCCTAGCTAACTACTGAACTTACTGTCGGGTTGCTATATTTCATAAGTAAAAATCCGGGACGCCGCTGACAGGTATCCTGGAGGGGAGAGGGTCTGGACCCGACAAAGTAATATGCAAGTACACAATAATTATTATGTACTGTACACTGAAACTGCTGTAGGGTTTCAGATATGGTAAAGTTTTTCAGAAACGACTTTCAAGAACGCTGAGGAAAATTAAAACATCGCCTTTTAGCTTAATATTAGAAGACAACAAAAGTCACTAAAATTCATGACTTAAAAATAATTTTAAGAAAACTATTTTGTATCTTACACGTACTTTTTACGTATTTTTAATGACGAATAATAATAGCCTTATTTAAGAAATAATGTATGTGTTACTGTTATAGAACATGTTTATTGTAGGTATTTATTTAGTACCTAAATACCTACATAACGATATCAAAATGGCAGTAATCTCTTATTTTAAATTGCTACATGATTTTGCAATATATTTATGTTACGCAGCAGTAACTTCAATTATTTCTTGTCAATAATAAATCCAACTCTTTTAAAAACACAATGGAGGGACATAGCGGTTCGGATCCCACTTTATTCTCATGTTCAGTCCCGATTAGCCTTCCTGTACATAAAGTGGACTATAAAATAAACGAAAACAAATAATCAAATAGCTACGCTTATGTAATCAGATATAAGGTTTTGACCACAGACTAGAAATGATCATCACCCAGTAATCAAGGGGTACGCCCCTGCCCATATGCCGTCCGTGTCCCTTACACCCCTCTTGCGTGTATAATCTTTCCTCTTCTTGACCTTCAGTGCAAACAAATCATTCATATCGGAATTGGATATATACTTTAAGAGACTTAATGTTTTAATATGTTTTATTGCCGTAGAAGATAACATCCTTACCATATCGTTTCAGCCAATGTTTCAGAATATTTCTTGCCATAACTTCGCTGCTTAGCACTATGTCACAGTCTCCTCTTCACTCTTGTTTCTCTTCTTCCTGTGAACACACTTTTCCAGAGGATCTCCTTTGAAACCACGCGGACAGCTGCACACAGGGAGCCTATGCCGTACAGTACACTTCGCATTCAAGCCGCAAGTCTTTTCACAGGGATCCACACACTTCCCGTGAATGCAGACTCGCAACTCACCGCAAACTTCGTCCGATTGACATTCAGTCTGGATGCACCCCATCGAAGGTTCTCCAACGAATCCAGGAAGACATGTACATAGAGGAACATTCTTTGGATTAATTGTGCATTGTGTGTTGTTTCCGCATGGATTTGAGACGCACATGTTATTATCTGCGACTTTGCTATCTTCTTGCTTCGGTATAGTGGATTGGTTCTTAGAAGGGCCAACATTTGGTCGTGTGCCTGCAAGAAGATTAAAACAGTGTTCGATTCCGTAATAAAGCAGACTAATACGTAAAATATTATAAACACAGAACATTTATTATTGTGTAAAAACTACCGTGCGTCCATTTCCTTGCGAGGCCGAGAGATCGGAAGAAGTGTGGCGGGCGGCGCTAGCGGAGATGCCGACATTTTCGATCAGTAACGTCCCGCTTAAGTTTACCCTCGAAAGCGTTTTGTTTCGCTCGGAATCGTTTGGAGGTTTCGAATGTGCAACACTGTATCAAGATTACGTTGCAGACTAAACCGTTAAAAGTCAATGTTTATCGTGAGCATTGTTTCCAATCTGAAAGCTCCGAGCTTAAGTTGTTCTTTCCTTCGCGACTACAGGTGCCCTGGACAGAGCTGCGAATGGAGTGAGGAACAGACCTTGAACCAAGGTTATAAAAAAACAATTTCCAAATTTAACTAAAATTCACCTCAGGTTTTAATTTTTCCCCCACATATTTAGACCACACATCGAATTGATTAGTGTAACTTTCTAATTCTGAGGATGGTATTGATATGTAAATGTGCTTATTCATTCTCATCGTCGCGATTAACATAAGAGGTAGGAAAGCTACGTAAATATCAAAAATAGAAAAATAGCACTTTTGTCGTACTTACCGGTTTGATTAACTTCACAAGATACCAGAGGATTTCCCGCCATCCCTTGCGGACATGTGCAGTGTGCCCTGTGGTCCCTCACGAAGCACTTGGCACCCACCCCACAGGCAAAGCAAGGGTCGATGCAGCTCGATCCGTTGCAGGCTTTATCATCAGAACACTGCGAGTGCTGCCTGCACTCCACGAAGCACTTGTTGTAAGGGTTGCCAATGTATCCCGGTGGGCAGCTGCACACGATTCCAACACCCTGCTGGAAACAGTGAGCTCCTTCCCCACAAGAGCTGGTGCAAGGGTTGGTGCACTTGAAATTTGCACATTGCTGTGAAAATAAGAAGAAAAAGTATATACAACCTGTGTTTTTCTCAAGTGGACAATTCAAATTGATATGTAGAAAGTTTAGAGAAAATGCAGGCTCGACCAGGACTCGTACCTTGAATAGCACTGTATGCCAGAGACCCGGGGTTCGAGTCCAGGTTTCTAATTGTGGCTAAAATTTCTACATGTTACATGACATCTCCTGTCAGTGGCGTACCCAAGGGGGTTGGGGGGGGGGGTTAAACGTCAAAGGTAGGAAAATATGACAAAATGAGGGCTAACTACCAAGAAAAAGTATACATAACTGCTCCCTTTTGAAAATCCTGGGCACGCCACTGTCTCCTGTGTGTACCAAATAGCAAGATAGTTAGTTGAATGACTTAAATGATCTCCCTTATATCTATAGCCAGCCGCAAAAAAAGTTTTGCTGCCCGTGTTTGTTGAACCGTACAGTGCACGAATTGAGGGGAGTACCGAGGATGGTATTCCTCAATTAACGAAATTTTTGGCAAAGTATCCCCCAGTTTCCTCCTTGTTGCCATGTCAAACCATAGGAACCCCCCTCCCCCCAGTTAACCCCAAGGCTTCATTAAAACATCCACCGAGGTAGCAATTTCCACTTCTAGCGCTGGTACAGTGGGATCCTTAAGTAATACCAAGCAAATTGTCCATCACCATATTCACTCACTTTGTTTCACATAATGAGAGCTTAAATAATTGGAACAAAACACCAAACAAGCTGCTGAAACACCTACGATACAAGAGAAAAAGTCAATGAAAATAGTCGTGGATAATTTGCCGAGCAATACTTGTAAATCCCACTGTACAGTGGAATCCGTGCAAATTGTCCATCATCATGTTCGTGCACTTTATTTGACCCAATAGGAGCTTCAAGAATTAAAAGAAAACTCAAAACAAGCTGTTGACAACTTCTGAACCAGCATACGTAAAAATCTATTGCTTAAAAACACACACGATGTAAGAGAGAAATTAATAAAAATAGTCATGGACAATTTGCCGAGCAATACTAGCGGATCCAACTGTACCATACCATGTTGGCATAGGGCTCAGCACATTTTACATATCTGACACTACGGAAGTGATGCAACCTGCCTCTACCTTCCAGGTATCCATCAATAAGAGGCTGGGCGAACCCCATAGTCTGTTATGGTGGAACCTTATTTTAAAATTTCCTACTTGACATTACTCACTCCGGGCATCGAACGCGTGTCTTTCACATGGCAAACAGACTCCCTTAGACATAAATTATGTCTGAGTCATTTGTTTTGCAGATTCCAATATTTGGAAATTGATTCTTTGAAAATAGTAACATTCTGCAAAACCAGTATTTCAGTAAGTTACTCTTGTCTCTGAAATTCGTATTTTCATATTGTCAGTCAATTCTGACAATTTGATGTCATTGATGACGATCTTTGCATGCTTTCGGCAATGTTTGATTTAGAAAATTCGTCAAAGAGGGAGTTTGGCTCCTAATTCCCTTCATGTATGCCATACTGGCTGGTTTCAGTATAAATATTACTGAAAACAGTTACATCATTTAATACGTAAAAGTTTTGTATGTGCTCACATACTTTTCCCTTTGGACAGTCCGCGTTGGTTTCGCATTCCCTTCTGCAGCCTTTGATGGCGCTGCCTCTGAAGCCGGGAAGACAGGAACAAGTGGGGACTCCAGTTTTCACCTTGCATTTCGTGTTCTTCCCGCAGGGACTGGGTTCGCACAGCTCGTCTGCGAACAGAAAGGACATTTCATCGCATGAGAACCAGAGAAACATAACTCCAAAAATGCTGTTTTCAGTTTTGTTTCTCTCTTTTCTTTCTACTTTTCTTCTTCTCTTATTTTTGTACATAAAATAATGTAACAATTGAATCGGTATAAGTCTCTTGTAATTGGAGATATGTATGCTCTGTTAGGGACAAATAAATAAATAAATACACCTCTGAAGAAATCTATTTGGAGTCGGATCTCCACTTCTTATCTTTAGCAGTAAGGTGGAGTCACGTACAGTGGGATCCATGAGTATTATCGTGCAAATTGTCCATCCCCATGTTCGTGCACTTTATTTGACTCAATAAAAGCTTCAAGAATTAAAAGAAAACTCAAAACAAGCTTTTGACAACTTCTGAACCAGCATTCGTAAAAATCCATTGCTTAAAAACACACACGATGTAAGAGAGAAATTAATAAAAATAGTCATGGACAATTTGCCGAGCAATACTAGCGGATCCCACTGTACGAGGGCATTTTGATAAGTTTCGCCTCCTACGCAATAACGTCAATACGTATGTAAGATACTTACATGAACTATATGTCTTCCTAAAGCTTGTAATGTCCTCTACCAGGGTGTCACTACTATTCCACGTAGTCACCATCATTGTCCACACACAAAAGCCAACGTCGAACAAGTTGTTGCATCCCGTCGGCGAAGAAATCAGGCGTCTTCTCCCTGAACCATCGACACACATCTGCTCATCACTGGTGTAGCGGTGTCTCTTCCGGTGCTCTTTCAGCCTCGGGAAAAGGAAAAAGTCACAAGGTGCGTGATCTGGGCTGTACGGCGGGTAGTGTAAAATCTCGTGGAATTTGAGACGCTGCAATGCATCCTGTGTTTGGTGACTCGTGTGTGAGCAAGCATTGTCATGTTGAAGAATTGCGTTCTTGCCAGACCTAACTTGCAATAATCGTGCACGGAATTTCTCCAAAGTCTTCACGTACAGATCGGAGTTTACAGTGATTCCGTGCTCCAAAATTTCTGTGTGGACTATGCCGTCGCAGTTCCAAAAGATGGTCAACAACACTTTCCTTGTGCATCCGTGGCTGTTATGGCTCGTCCACTGCGGACCTGATCATGCAGGCTCGTCGTGTCCGGGTTGTCGCCTTTCAGATTCCTTGTCACCTCCTGACAGTACTCACATCCACACAGGTGTCGCCATATACATCACTAATTCGTCGATGAATGTCAACGAGCGCACAACCCTCTGCTGTGAGGAATTCAATAACAGCACGTTGTTTCAACCGCACGTTCATGTACGTCGCCATTTTACTCACTATTGTGCGCATGCGTGATGTTTCAGGCGAACGCCGATAGATGTCGCAACAGTCAGTGGATCAGCGATTATTCTCACACCAATTTCGCGTGTCTCTGAGCAGTGTTGACAGTTATTGCATAGGTGGCAAAACTTTTCAAAACACCCTCGTACATAGTACAAGTTCTCATATTGTATGACTTGAAGACTCGACGTCGCAACCTGTTGAATGTTCCTGTGTTCATCAAAAGTGCGTAATTTCAGCACCAACTTTACTTTTGGAAACAGGAATTAATCCAGGGGGGTGGTATAAATCCGTAGAGTATAGAGGATGATTCAACACACTCACTTGTTTTAAGACTAGGAATATCTAGACAAGCACTGCTCGCTGGCACCGTGCATTATCGTGGAGCATGATCGAACTGCCCGGTTCAGGATACTGAGGTCGGGCATGGTCAGTTCTCTTTCATAATCGTTCAGAGCACAGTAACAACCAATTACAGTTTCACCCTCTGGAACAAATACATGATGAATAATGTCTTTGTTGTCGTAAAGAAACACAATATTGTCTTCGCCTTTGATTTTTGGAGCTGCATTTTCTTGCCTCTTGGAAAGTTTAGCGACTTCCATTCTATGATTTGTTGTCTCGTAAGATGACCCTAGCGCAAATGCTTGTTTCGTTCTCCAAAACAATGGAATTCAAGACATGTGTATTCCAGCAAGCAGTTTTCAGAATGTCTTTCGTGAATGTTCACTCGCTATTCCAAGTGATTACGTGACGACGCCCATACACCTCCCTCACGACATGGCGGCACAATTCCCAGTTCATGAGGCGTTTCCCGGGTTTTAGATTATGGACCACACTACACCATGAAGACGTTACCACAGACGTTACTTCACAAATAGAATGCGCACGTGGACAACATAAAATCAGTGTCATTACTTAATTGTAGGACTGTGTATCTCCAATTTACTGACTCTTTTTAAGAGTCAGACATGTTCCTGAGAATACATTATTTCTTCTCTCCTGTAAATATGATAAATCGGAGTAACGTCCGTCTGGTTCTCACACAACGATTAAGCACAGTTTCGCTTCGTCAGGTGAATGAGAAAGCTTGTCTTAATCTCAGGATTATTTCACAGTAATGCTACTCCTGTGAAGTTCTTGCGTCTGTCTGGATTGCAATTCCCTGATCGAGGGAGAGGGTGCGTATGATCGCTAGCACCCCCCCCCCCCCTTTTGTAGTTCCGAAATTTCCTCTCAACAGCAGAAACTATAATTAATCAGGTGAAATTTATATGGTACGCACAGTACATATTGTGATAATGATACGCATCGATTTTTGGCGTGGATACAAATGTCCAAACTCTACATCTATGCTAACGTCATTGTCTTGTAATCAAGATGGTCCACAGTATCTGATTGGTCTGCTTATTCTGATTTGATTGATTAATTGAATTAAAATTGTTGGTTGCTTCGGCACATATGCACCTTCATTGTATACGGGGAAATATCCCCTTGTCTAAAAATTCTTACTTAAATATTTAAAACAAGGAGTGTAAAAAGTCACTTAAGAAGAGCTAAAAGAGCAAGGTTTTAAAGGGGCCTGCACAAGACACAAACAACACATTAAGAAGTAAAGCTTCCTCACAGTGGAAGAGTCCAGCTTTTCTCAAAACACTGTCGTTCTGGTGTAGGAACACATTGATCGTACAAAAATCACACCAGCACTCCTATCCTCTTCTACAAGTGCATAAATTACACAATGTCGAAAAATAAGTATTATCAAATGAAATTATGCCATAATGACTTCGGGATATAAACAGTTGATAATTTATGTTCCAGAGTGCTGAAGTTCATACTTGCAGTGCACGATGAGGACATATACAACTATGTACAAATTAGAATTGTCGCAGAGTATATACTCCACTTTAATTAACAATGTCACTATCGCGTTAGCAAATATATTGCAACCAAAGTAAAAATAAAAGTTCGCCTTATGTATGCTTATGTTTAATTTAATCTAGAGGTCGTACATACACACGGTTAAGTGGTTAGACATATTTCAGTGTATGAAAACTTCATAACCATAAATTCCTCTTAGTGAGCATCAGGGCAAAACATCACGTCCAGTGGTGTGCCTTGAGATTCCGTATATATAGTGTATAAAGGTTGAATGTTCTCTAACGTTAATGAGATTCCTTGTTTTGCACTTAAAAATGAGGTTACACTATGGACCCGTGTCCGTGTTAGGTTTATAGTTTATAAAAACCACGTATACAAAATAATTAATTAATTTTATCTCCTCTATTGGCCCAGAGTTCTGATTTAGTTTGTGCCATAAACTTCCATACTCGTGTGAACTCTTGATTGTAACATTATTATAAAAATAATGTTAATCATATTTTTCAGAAGTGGTAATCTCCAGTTGAACTTTTTAACGCCTTTCACTTAGTTATGTACAAATTTCTTACGAGACATTCTAGTTTGTAAATGTACAATAATTTAACGTAATGTGTTTTTAACAAGTTTTGCAAAATTTCTCTTATCCAAATTATAACATTCCCATACCAGCAAATAACCAGACATGTTGAAGAAAAATCAATGTGTATATTATATATATATATTTATTTTAAAAGAGGCTAAAAATATATCTTATACATAGCAGCTATGAAGTAAATATAATATAAAATGTCGACAGTATGGAATATAAATACAAAAACTCTCACAGCACACCATTTTTGTTCACTTCCTGCCACACAGTATGCGGATTTTAATGTGCGTTGTAGAAAATTCGAACCTATTATGTAAATATCAATTTTCCATATGATTTCGTTACTAATCTTAGGTGACGTTAAATTGGATTACTTCAAACTGTATTCACCCAGCATCATAATGCAAAATTGAAAAAATCCATAGGAACCCAACTTAACATCACTTGAAGTCAACTGTAACAAAAACACATGGAATGTCAATATTTTCAAAGCCAAACATTACAAAAATTGAATATTCAATTTGGGTATTGACAACACAGTTGTCATTACAATAATTACTCCATCTCAAATCTGTTTTTTTTTCCTTTTTTTAGTTTCTAAAATATTTTTAGTATAACAAAGATGAACTTCGAATTATTGACATCAGTTTTCCACATTGTCTTTGTAAACTTTTATGCGGCTGACAAACATATAATTCTGTTGTTATTTAAAATTTGTTACACATAGAACGTAGCAAGTAATTTACCCTTCTTCTTCACCTTCTTCTTCGCCTGCTCCTTCTTCTTCTTCTAGCGTCATCTCTTGCTTCGCTAAATATTCGCTAACTAGATCATTCACATCTGCCTCAGCTTCTGTGAACTCCATCTCGTCCATACCCTCTCCAGTATACCAATGAAGGAAAGCTTTTCTTCTAAACATGGCCATAAACTGTTCAACTACTCTCTTGAAACATTCAACTATTGCTGTATTGTTTCCTGTTAAAATTCCTGCCATTTTCAGACCTCGTGGTGGAATATCGCAAATAGCAGTCTTCATGTTGTTGGGTATCCACTCCACGAAGTAGCTGCTGTTTTTGGTTTTAATATTCAGCATCTGTTCGTCGACTTCCTTCGTGGACATTCTTCCTCGATAATAGACTGCTGCAGTCAGGTACTTTCCGTGTCGTGGATCACAGGCGCACATCATATTTTTAGCATCAAACAGCTGTTGGACTATTTCTGGAACTGTAATTGCACGATATTGCTGACTTCCACGAGATGTGAGTGGTGCAAAACTTGACATAAAGAAGTGAAGTCGTGGTTCAGGAATCAAATTCACTGCAAGTTTCCTGAGATCAGAGTTCAACTGGCCAGGGAACCTCAGGCAGGTTGTAATTCCAGATAGTACCGCAGATATTAAGTGATTCAGATCACCATACGTAGGAGTTGTGAGCTTCAGTGTCCTGAAACATATGTCATACAGTGCTTCATTATCAATACAAAATGCCATATCTACTCCAGTAACTAGATTATGTGTAGCAAGGCAAGCATTGTATGGCTCGACTACGGTATCTGATACCTTGGGAGATGGAACGATACAGAAATTGCACTTGACCCTATCCGGGTATTCCTCACCTATCTTATTGAGTAGTAACGTACCCAGACCTGAACCTGTTCCTCCACCGAGCGAGTGAACCAATTGAAATCCTTGAAGACAGTCGCAGCTTTCTGCTTCTTTCCTCATCACGTCCAGTACAGAATCGATGATTTCCACTCCTTCCGTGTAGTGTCCTTTTGCCCAGTTATTTCCAGCTCCACTTTGTCCGAAAACGAAATTATCGGGGCGGAAAACCTGTCCGAATGGTCCAGATCTTATGGCATCCATAGTTCCGGGTTCAAGGTCGATAAGAACTGCTCTTGGAACATATTTTCCACCAGTTGCCTCGGTAAAGTAGACATTGATTCTCTCCAGTTGCAAGTCGGAATCTCCATGGTAAGTTCCTGTCGGATCGATTCCATGTTCATCACATATCACTTCCCAAAACTTGCTTCCTATGTTATTTCCACATTGGCCTGCTTGAAGATGAACTATTTCCCTCATTTTTCGTTGTGTTAATTGTAAATCAAAGAGAAGAGCAGCTGGATAAATCTCTATCGTCTAGATTGCAGTAGCTATATCTCTAAGCAACGACAAAAATAGTTGATTCATACACTTTGTTGCCAAGTCTCAACAGACAATTTCCCAAACGAAATAGCCTTGATAACCCTACTAGCCTACCTCGCTTATTGGTCATAGTTTTAAAATTGATTGAAAATTTAATGTATAGATAATACCTAAATAGATATACGTAATCTAAATCCAATTTTAACGCGAAGGTAATAGTTTTGTTGTGTGATAGTTCGCTAATGTATTTGTTAATGAAAAGTATTGTGTCCCTTTAAGGTCTAAAGTGCTAGACGAAAAAATCTGTACTTGATGACAAATATTGCAAACATGTAAGAAAGCCAACATTATTACGGTTAAACTTTCTTGATTTCTTTGATATTCGTCAAATTGGAGATTATACGATCGTCACGTGGGAGATTAAACATATTATTTGTAACAGAGTTTTATTCAATTAATTTACCATGTATGCTTTAACGTACGTATACGTAATTACCCTTGGGAAGCCTTTAGTGAAAAATATCTAACATTATCATTATTGTAATTCCTAAATTTTCAGAGATGAGTTAAACATAATGTGATGTATTGATTCTTGTCGGAATCTATAAGCAGACCTCTGTGGCCGAGTGGTTAGCACAGCGCGCTACGAATCCCGGCCTGGGCAAGAGTGTTCTTTGTGAGTGTCGCTTCATAAATTTCATCATATCATCACTGATTCTCATCTTCACTATTAGCCAAGCGATATAAGAACCGAAGTGAAATAAATCAAATCAATCAATCGTCGGCATTTATTGTCCATCATGTTTTCTTTTATATAGAAATTTTCATCTTATTTCTTCTTTTTTAAAGTTTAGGAGTACAAGTAAAACGTGCCTCCCACTACTAGTATGTAGTAACCTATAGTGACACAATGTTATTCAAATAAATACACCATTTTGAGTCGACCCATGTGTTCTCATTTAAATTATAGTTGCTTGCCATTTGAGTAATCACCCAATTTTGACATGTCCCCTAAACGTCTGTCACAGAACTAAACATTAAATGTAAAGAGGTCTAACTAACCTATTGACAGCCTAATTTGAACGATAATTCCACCATAGGTACTAAACGTAATGCAAATCTGGTTTCCTAACTTGAATTTCAGTACTTTAGGTCCATTTCAACCAGAATTCTATCTTAGAAAAATATAGATTGATACGGTGATCAACAAGTTTAGACATGGTAGAGCAATTGAAAGACTGAGATCAATCATCTTTTGTTGAGACAAATTGAAAGCGAAATCTTGCCCTACTATTTCTACTAGGGATCAACCTCCTCCAATGAGAAAGGCAATTTCTAACTTGAAGTTGTGTGAGCATATTACAAGGTATATTCGCCGTCAATAGAATATTTCTTCACTGTCGATAACAGGTAGCAACTAAAAAAAAGGTAAAGTGCTCCCCTGTGCTTAGCACCACGCCATGAAGGCGTATAGGGGGTGTGGGGGTAACGCCCCACACTTTCTTGATCCGGTCGTGAGTGGGAGTGATGTGATCAGCATCACGCCCCTGACCGCCTTCACCCCCCAGGGTTTCCCCCAGGTACCCATGTCATTCGACGCCGGGGCCGCTTCCAACGTTAGAAACAGATTTGAACCGGCCGGGGATCGAACCCAGGACCTTTAGCATGGTAGTCGGACGCGTTACCGACTGAGCCACCGCGGCAACAACTTCACAATCAATATTCTTCGGCCACTCTAGAACTTATACTTCATTGAAATTAGGACATTGGATAGTGTCCGAAAGGTACAAAGAGCAGACTGAAGTATCTTGTCGGAAGTGACGTCACTTAGTACAGTTCGAAAGCTCCAATTAAACGAGCAATCGAGACCACTGCGCGGATCACGCATCGTTGCAGGCTTGAGTACTTGACTCGTTGTTCATTTGTTTGAAGTCACGTAGATAGAAAGTCAGCAAGTTGTTGGTTAAGTTCTTCTAATGTGTGGAAATGTATGGATGACAATATATTCAAGTGCTATGTGATTTCTATGGTGAAAAACAAGTTTTTAAAACGCGGGAAGAACAACGTGTCCTCAGTTTTATATACTGATCGTACTGGCGCTGCAGTCGAAGTGCAATTCGAAAGACTTTCACTCCCAGTCCACGACTTCAAGACCGGACTCGGAGGATGTTTGCGTCAAGTATGGCCTTACACCTTTCAGACACGGTCTAGCTAAACGCAAGATGGTTAACAGTAAAAACACATGGAACTACATACTTCCCTGTGATATCCTGCAGGCAACGAAAGCATCACCAATGAATCCTTTCGGACACTGGCAGATAGGGATGTGCTTTTTCATCATGCACTCCGCGTTCTCCCCACACACACCTACGCATGGATCCACGCAATGGGCTCTTTGGCAGGACTTCTCATGTGGGCAGCCGTTGTCATCTGAAAAATGAAAGGGCTCATTCTGTGTCAACCTCCACTGCACATGTCTAGTTGTCTTACTATTATAATGAAGACTAACGTTAACTTAGCAACGTACTTTACAACACGAAGTATAACAAGACCTCAAGAAGTTACAAGCAAAGATCTTTGTTACAAGGATCGTTTACTGTTGGCCATGTTTCCGTTAACAGTGGTGCCAGTTACTTCTGTCTCAAGGTACTGTTGAGTACACATATATTACAGCACACTAAAACTTAAATAACAGCAACAAATTGTGATACACATTATAAATCAGGGGGTGCTCGTTGCTATGTGCAGTGCGTATGCGCAGTCGTCCGTGGATGAATTACGTCATGTGGGAGGATCGGGTTTGTGCGGGGCACGTTCAGCGGCTAACGCGTCGCGAAAATCGGAACAAGCAAGTTGTTGATTTTGTAGCGTTCGATTAATTTTTATTGTATTTTTGTACTTGTAGACTGCAATCATGTCTAATTGTGCTGTAGCAAGCTATGAAAACTATAACCAGAAAACTAAAGGAACTGACATAAAATATCACAGATTTCCAGCCGATAATTGCGTAAGTAAACAGTGGATTCATGCTTGTAGACGAAATGTAAAAGATGCAAGTGTGCAGTGCTAATTATTGTGAAGAAGACTATGTGCGAGATCCAAAAGCAGAACTTCTGTATTTTCCACCAAAGAACGTGCTGAAGTTAACAGCAGTGCCATCGCTAAAAGTACACCCAATGGACATTTCCACTCATTTTTTTTTACAACAATTTTAAAAACTACACCCTGGAAAAATTACCCCTGCAAGTTCTCGCGTTTCTCTGCGTCCAGTTTAAGGCAGAAACGAGACTTCCAAAGTTGCGAGGCTAGCGTTGCGCTGAAAACACGCCGCCGCCATGTTACTACGTCACTCCTTAGGGTGAGCTTGTTTGTCGTCTGCTTCGAGCGTCCAGTTTCGGATGGGTAGCCCACGGTGAGCGAACACGTGCAACAGTTTTACAAATCTGTACCGATTTAAATAATGGAAGAAGGAGCGATAGGAGAAAGGAAAGCTATGCTTTGTAATGATCATTCTTCTATGAAATATCCGTGCTGCTCACGTGCAAGATAAATGAAAGGGTTCAGCTGCGTGTGTGTTCTCAGGCCACGCGAAAAATATTACTTATAAAATTGGTTGCTGACCAGACACTCAAAAATATTTTTTTAATCTTATATTTATCGATATTTACCGTAACCTATGTAGTGCAAAATAGGAATTTTTACATTCTTCACTTTATTTATAAAGCCTATTTAACTTTCTTTTCCATAAAGCAATTTCTGTTGCGCAAATTATGATCAAATATTTTTGTGCAGATTAGAGAAAATACACTGAGAAGATTACATTAGTTGCACAGTACATATCTATACTTAGTTTATGTATAATTATTACAAGGAAATAATGTGTATAACCATAGGCGTATTTAAGGGGGATCCAACGGGTCCAACCCCCCCCTCTTTTTTTGGTTCACTAAAATTACCAGTTTCTTTGTTCTATCCGCTTGTTCATAAAAAAAAAATCCTTCGGACTTATTTCATTCTCTTAAATTAGAGACGTATAGGACGGGATACGGATGTGAAGGCAATTTCGTAATTCCACACACTAGATGGGACTGCAGACCAATATCTACAATTTCCTGATAGTTTCGGAATTTCTGCGATAAGAAACTGCATTGAGACTGTCAAATCAGTTATTTTTCCCCCCTCGAATCATATTAAAGAAATTTGGTTCTTAAAAACGTAGTGACACAAGATGAACAGAAAAGTATCAATACTTCGTGACTACAAACACACAACTTTGTCGGGTCCAACATCCCCTCCCCCCATGCTCCCCAACAAGCTTCCGGCCAGCAGTGTCCTGGATTTTCACTTACGAAATAAAGCAACCCTAATCATACCAAAAGTTGATCCATCCCCCCCCCCCTGTACTACGTATATATACGCCCATGTGTATAACAATATCCCATACTGAAATAGTACGATATACTTATTTTGAATTTTGTACTGCGAAAAAAGCCGCCTCATCTCGTTACCCCGAACGCATTAATTGGTTGGTTCACAACTTCACCACTAAGGATCCTATCGAGATGAGACATGGCAGCCTTAGTCTCGTTCTCGTTGAGAGTTGTAAATGTCTGTCTCGTGTTTATTTGTAAATGTCTCATTGACAGTCTCGTCTCAATTTATAAATATCCGTCTCTGTTTGGGAGGGCAATTTTCGTTCTCGTCTTAAGTCTGGAAAAATATAGAATTAACAACGTATGCAAAGGCTTATCACTATAAATACAAAAAAAAAACCTTCCTTAATATTTTTTTTTTTTTTTACTCCTAGTTTCGACGGTACAGCACTCGAAAACTAAATATTATCCTGCTTATATATGCAAACCAAACTGCAGATTCAGAATTACCAGGAATGAACTGGCGTTGTAATTATTATACACAAAATTCATGATTTATCTGAGGAAGTCGCATGTTCCAGGTTTGACTCTCGACCTGGGTATGACTGTTTCCTTGTGAGTAACATTTCATTGAACTGGAAATTGTTACATGGAAGGATGTCTGCTCGAGACTTGGGGACACCTAGGGGGATGTTTCTATTGTTAATGTTAGTGTTGCTCACGAGACGAGGCATGTTCCGTCTCGTCTCATAAAAGGAGATGGGACAAGTGAATGTTTTCGAAATGAGATGGGACAGAAGAAAAAGTTCGTCTCTTATCATGGTAGGTTGGGTGATACTTAGTTTGTGCAGTTGGTGGTAGTGTGTGTGTGTGGGGGGGGGGGTGTACTCCTGCACCCCGACTTCGAATAATGCTTGTAGTTATTCATCTTTATTGTAGCAATTAGCCACAAGTGGGAACAAATGTGATGTTAGAGATGATACATAATAAATTAACCATCCGTTCTCATCGTTGCGGTTAAACAAAGTGAACGGAAAAGCGACGTAAAAATAGGCTAAATACCAAAATTTGCAATATATATATTAACTGAAGAAAACTGTCATTTACTGCAGGAAATTTAAAAACTCACCGTACCTTTTTATACCGTATCACCTCTTATATTGCAGAAATTGGCGTGTAAACCAGTGTGTTCTAAAAGTATTATCTTAAAATTTGTGAAGAAAATATTATGACGAAAATAATTGTAATTCCAGAAAAGGCATTCCTATAACATTAAGTTCTTGCCAGTCAGAACTAACCTATGTATTCGCAATGAACAAGGCTGTTCACGTGTCCAGCCATTGACTGTTACAAGTTTTGATTTGTCACCCTAATGGGAAAACCCTCTACCGAGTGGCTGAATTATAGTAAATACTACTATACTGCTAGGGCATAATTCATCTCCAAGAAATGGAGCACAGATTTTTGCACTGGAAGTTGTAAGATATTTGTTTTACACAGTAACAAGTGAATATGCTGTCGCTTCCGCGGCTAATGCTAAGTTGACGGGACGAGCAGAAGCCCCGCCTGCTTGCATTTCTAAGTGATGACGTCAGAGGACCTCCTGTCTGTGGACAGGGTGTTTTCAAATCCGTGACGTAGTAGGTGAATTTCAGCGGTGTTTGAAGGCGTGTTTCTCGATAACCGAAACAAATATCGCCGAGATATTTTGCACATCTCATGTTTGTGTCATTATCTGTAAAATGAATGGATTTAAAACGTTTTTCATGTCAAAGTGGAAATGTCCATTACTTTAGTACCAAATAATCGAGGAAATGGTGTAGTTCTCCTAAACACTTATCTTCACAATATGATTTGCTTGTAGGACGTGGTAATAAGGTTTGCAGAGATGTACGCTACGAAAGACATGCAATAAGGAAACGTCCCCTAAACAGGCTAAAGAGTAAATTATGCCAAAAAAAGAGAAAAATATATAGACGTAGGTATATACACAAACTGCAAGCAATGTTTTGTTGTTGGAAAACATATTCGATCGTTTACAAAGGAGAAACACACGTTTGCATAATGAAGCAAATAAATTTAAAATTACAAACAACCTCTTTCAACAAATAAGAAAGTTCAAAATGTAGAACGTAACTTAACCGACAGTACTACAAGAAAAGTCACCAATATCTTGAAAATGTGTTCAACTAGGGCGAAGTACGTAGTGAACCTAACTTATTTGTTATGTATGTCGGATTTGTAATTACTAACAAATTCATTTATTTAACATAAACAGATGCTAATTGTGATTTGTATGTTCACATTATTGTGAAAAACTTTGTCGGAAATGTGCATTTCGAAGTGTAAAGATCGCGTATTGACTTTCACGCTATTGGAAATGAAACTCACTTACATCTTCAATTCCAGTTACATAGCGTTGTATGCACGATGGTAAACATTGCATGAATGAATATTACACTCATCAATGAAATTTTTGCAACTGTTCAATTTTGGTATTTCACAAATACATTGTGGATAATCTTGTCTGAAATTACTGTCTTACAAATATTTATTTTCCTCATTCTTCCTCCACATAAAACTTTCCAAAATGTTTTTTCCATGTGGAACTATGATCCGTAAATTATTGTACAGTAAATAAATATATGAAGGTTGGGGATTATTTGCGAAATTAGAGTAAGTTTCAAATGTAGAGTAAAAATTTATCTAGCTTGTATATTGCTTCTTTTCCTTGATAATTTGTAAAATAAAGTTAGATTATGGAGAACGGTAAAGATTGGATTTTAAGTTTATCAGTATTATTTAAGTACTTTCTGATGTTATGTAAAATTTGAAATGTTCGTGGAAGTGATGGCAACGTTCTGAATGAATAAGAAGGAACGATTCAGTCAGAAAACTAAATATTAGGCTTTTGTTGCGTTGTGTTAAATGTTGTAAACAGATTATACCGGACTACTATCGGATTAAGAATTACGGATACTCAAGTTTGGACTCCAATTAAAAGTTAACCAGTAGAACCACATAAGAACAAGTTCCATCAAAATTCAGCTTATTCAATTCTGTGTCAATCAATAGTTACCATTTTTATTTTGAGTATGCCTCCTATTTTTATCGTCGTGAGAACAAAATAGATTTTTTTTTTAGTTTGGAAAA
Source organism: Lepisma saccharinum (assembly GCF_977018435.1). Classification (NCBI taxonomy): domain Eukaryota; kingdom Metazoa; phylum Arthropoda; class Insecta; order Zygentoma; family Lepismatidae; genus Lepisma; species Lepisma saccharinum. Next base: position 17,251,105 of record NC_139246.1, on the reverse strand, counting down.
CTATCGCTCTTTGAAATTCTATAAATAAAGAACGGGTGTTTTTTATATGTATAGATTATATACCTATTACATATTTTATTTATTTATTATCCAAACTCTAATATCTGTAATTTATACTCCGATAGTACTCCTGTGACGTTCTGTGAGGCCCGTAGTACCTCGGAGGCCTCTGTTGATCTCCGTGGGGGAGTGCGATGTGCTAACCACTCCGCCACGGGAGCTGGCTTTGTAACTTGAAACAAGCTTTTGCAATTTAAGGGTAGGTGGCGACGGACCGGTTCGACCCCCTGGTGGGCACCAGTGAAGTCCTACTACGGCATGGGCGCATCTATCGGCGGGAAAGGAGGCACTTGCACTCTCATGAGTAATGAAAAATTTAATTTGGTCCATTTTCCTTCTTACAGTGGAAGTAAAGTAAATATAATACTGTTTTCAAATAATTCAAAATAAAGCGTTGCCTCAGTTTCGAAGTACATACATACCTTGCAGCTTGGGAAAATGTTGTTTGCCACCCCTGGAAAAAAAAGTTTTGTCCCCCCACCCCCACGCTGGGATAAAGTTTTATTTTACCACCTTGGAAAAGTTAAGCCCATGTCATAACCGCATAATGGAACGTAAAGGAGGCTCTGTAACATAATGAGACACAGTGTGCTGTATGGAAGTATTTAGTCCATAATCCACATGAGTAGATGCCTCACCTTTGCATTCGCCAGTGTTGCATAGTACGAAGGGGTCTCCATATGTTCCTGGTGGGCATGTGCACAGCGCTGTTCCGCCATCATTCTTACAATTTGCTCCTTTTCCGCATGGTGTTGGGTTGCAGGGGTGTTCCCCCTTTACCCCTGTTAGTTCTTCTTCAGACTCCTCTTCCGTTTCTTCTTCCTCGGTTTCGACAGCCGCAGGAAGACCTAGATGTTAAGGACGAGTACTTACTATTAGTGCACGAAACCAAGAACCATGGCGGAGGAATACGCGTACACAATTAGTGCACTACAATTACAGGTTCCTTAAAACTAATTTGTGCTGTGGGTGCCATACTGAAAATCAGCAACTATTACAGATAGCGGGAAAAGTTTCAAACAGACGATGTTCAACCGACCTACGTGATGAATCGAAGGGGTTTTGTCCCTCTGTTCTTAAGAATATGTTTTCGTATTAACTATTTCACGTCACTTCTTTTGCACCGAATACTCAAATTAGCACTTTATGTACAGATAGGCTAATCGGGACTGGACCTACGTTTCAAGTGGCTTCCAATCACTATGTTGCCCGACAGATAATTTTCTTTAGAAACATAACTAGTTACTTACAGTATTTTACAACTTAAATAAATGAATGTGGAACGACTGAACATTAAATATGTATCTTATGCATTTAAAATGTATGCTGGGCGTAAACAGACACATGTAAAGCTGTGTCATTTTTTTTTTTAAAAAAAGATGTTTTTGGTAACCAAGAAAAAACGTAAATTGATGGTATCCAATTAATCAACAATATTTCAATTTAACATTATGTTCTGTGCTTAATGTTACTAGTTTTTGTTATATTGATTATTCAGTATGAATATGTTGAAAGTTCTTTAAAAAACGTAAGATTCGATTATGAATTGTGATATGAGCACAGCGCGCTACGACTCCAGGTGCTCCAAGATCAAATCTCGGCTTGGCATCCCAGTCAACTAACTAACGTTGCCACAACGTTGTATGCATGTTGTATTTATGATGAATGCTGTATGTATAGGAACAACGTTGTGATAACGTTGCCACAACGTTATATGCATGTTGTATTTATGATGAATGTTGGATGTAGGGGAACAACGTTGTGATAACGTTGTATCAACGTTACAAAAAAAACCTTCCACTGAATGCGCTTTAGTTTGGATGGTCACCACCACGAACGCCACAAGCGTCAGATCGGAGTGTTTTGTTTAATCTGAATTTGTGTGTGCACTGTCCACGAAAGCTTGTATTTCCTACAGCGTGCGACTTAAATGCAAAACAAACATAAGTTTTAGTAACACAAATAAGGATAACTTCGATTGTAATTAGTGAAAAAAATGTGTTTTATTATCCTTCGAAAGATGTGTGAATATTGAAGTTGTAAGGAAGATCAAAAATGAAATGTAGGGTAGTTAGAGATTAGTTAATTCATTGAACTCTCCAGACTAACAATTGCCTATGTTGGCGGACCAGGAAAAGTTTTTATAAGCTGCAGAGAGAATCTGTAACGTTACAAACATGGGGTTTTCCTGTTACAAATATGTATTATATACAAAAATGCCTTGGCAAGATTGCTAATAGCTTACCATGCAAATTAACCCTATTTTAAATATGCATTGTTGTTATATTCGTAAATTACACAGGCAACAACACGGCAGCAAGGTAATGTTGCAAAAAAGTTGCGGCAACGCTAACCCCTTACATACCTAACATTGCTACATAATGTTCAGTATATGTTACCACAACATTGTCAACCTACGCTGCAGCAACGTTGAAATAAATTACCCTTAAACGTTGACACAATGTTTTCACAACGTTGTATGAACATACACTGAACATTACAACAACGTTAGGTATGTTAGGGGATAACGTTGCCTCAACGTTCATCGATTTCATCATATCATCACTTATCCTCATCGTTGCGATTAGCCAAAAGTGACAAAAAAGATACCCTATATAACAAAAATCAAATTGTGATTCAAGGGGTCCCGCTGGAGGCACATAGTGGTTCGGATACCACTTTAAATTGTCGGTCCAGTCCTGATTAGCCTTACTGTGCATAAAAGTGAACTTAAAACACCAAATCAATCAATCAATCAAATTGTGATACCAGTGTATTAGTTGTTACTATACTCCCGCGTTATGTGTGAGAGTAACCGCACACACGGGTAGTCAGTAGAATAAACAAATTGCCCGAAGAAATTGTGAACTTGTAATCTGTAAGCTGTACTAGTAGCCTGCAAACCAAGCACAAGAAAGAAATATTAGGAATCCAAGATCGTCGCCTATAAAACTCAGTTCGATAACGAGAAGAGATATAGAGTACCAATATACATACAGTACCTTTAAACAGACCGTCAGGTGCGTTGAGTGAGTCCCAGAGCAGCTTAGGGAGGAACATAACGGAAAAATTCCTATCTGAGGTCACCATCACCTGAATCTATCATGCGTTTCTCGTATGACAATCAAACACTAGACTCCTATACTGTTTTTAACTTATGCTGTTGCTCTTCCCGCGTTTTCCGAAAGTTGCTATTTCTATCAGGAACCAGGCTGCGTAATATATCGCGCTCTACTGTCAGCCTTAGGTTTGGGAAAGTAAACCACGGATAAGCTATACGGGTATTCACAAATGTTCGTGCAGCACACGACTCATTACCATGAAACTGGGCAAGACAATATTCCTTAATGCGACACAAAATAGTTAGGATTAAACCTCGAAATGGCAACAGCGCACACGTAAGCTCTGCTAGTCTGCTCCCCATTCGCTCCTCGCTGTCTAGCTGACGACATTTTCCTCGTTTCTAATTGGCACAAGAATTGTAGAGCGATCACGAACATGGGGAAGGTAATAAGTTAAATAAAACCGGTTTCGGAAAATCAGTTTTGCTTCAATTCGATCGAAAAGCGTGCAGTAGAAAAACTATAAACCTTACCTGTAATTTCTATTATGGCCGTTACACTCAACAACATGCAACAAAGACATGTCATACGGGCAGACATATTCTGCTGCAGTGTAGTGGATTTAGACTTGAATTCACCATTCCCGTTATGCTGTATGAGCAATTTATGCCCTTTTCTATTGCCACATAAATATACACAATGTTGAACGCGACCTTTTAAAAAAGAGTTCTTAGCATAAAATAAAAGATGTAGAAGTTTTACGTCATATTTAACCTCGTCACCACTTTTGAATTCGCAGTAAAAAGACATGTAAATACAATTTCTAATTTATATTTCACTCTGTTCTTACGACGTACGCATTGCTTCTCATAAATTCATTATCAACTAACAATAATGTCTTGATACGATTTGTGTAAACGTCAGTCGTAATGCGACGTTTCGTTATATTACGGTAAGGCTTCGTTAACGTTACTAACGAACCGTTTATTAACGATAGTTTACAATTCATTGTTTTGAATGTTAATGCTTATTGGGTATCTTTTTTATTGCTTGAGTACGCTTTTATGTAGTGCCTACAACATGTAGGTTTGCGAACTCCAGAAAATTGCATTTTGAGATGTGGGAAATGAAGAAATTGGTTAATCAACGGGATAATGAAATAATAAATTAATATTATTTCTTATTGATTAGTCCATTCATTCAGAAATTAAACCTACATAAGAGTTGCGGATATATAGATAGAATAAACAGGGTGCACCATAAATCTGTGACAAGTTTTCACAGTGTGTGAAGGACATCAAAACGTTTCATCTTAATGTACATGTATTCCCTCCTGTATGTATGCAACTAAGCGGAACAGACTCATGGTAGCATTAACATTTATTTATTTGTTGATCAGTGTAGTAAAAGTAATTTGCTACTGAAAGACTGTGTAATGAATTAATATAATACTGCCCTCTGGAGTGTGAATAGATCTGGACAAATGTTAAGAATTCTAATTTTAATGGCCGGGCCCGGTGACCAACTTCCGATCTCTCCACCGAAATTCCCGGGTTCGAGTCCCGTCATTAGTGTTCGTGTAAGTGTCCCTTCATCAATATCATCTATTGATCACTCATCCTCATCACGATAGGCAAAAGTGCCAGAAAGGACACGCTAATTAGCAAGATACAACAACAAATTTATTTTCAGTGCAAAAGCATTAAGTAATGACATATATGTCTATGTATAGATAGATGCTAGGGATCTGATTGCTTGCTTTGCTTTATTTTACTTCGCTTTTATTCCGCTTTTGGATAATCGCGACGATGAGGATCAATGGCCACAAGATGGATTAAGAGACAATCACATGCGTACATGGACGACACAAGAGCCCCACAGAGGTTTATATACTGGTATATACTAGTACACTACAGTTCCGTTTAACCTAATTTGATGGGACCGATGTTGCTTCGGTTGAACGAAAATTCGGTTAAACCGGAATAAAGGTTTTTTGATATACATTACGGACATTTTATTACGTACAGTGTTTTGATATACAGTACAGTATTTTGATAATGTATTTCAGCGTGTAGGCATAAACAAAAAGCTTACAATAATACGTAGTCATCTAACTCAATAACTTGAATTACAGTAACATTAAGGCTCTGGTACAAAAAGCCGTACGGCTAAACAATAAAGTTTAATTCAGCTTGTGAAAAAAAAATTGATGTGAGTGGGTGAGTACAGCCAACGCATCGTGACAATGATCTTACTCTTTGTAAACTAACTGTTAGACCAAAACAAAGACGAAAGTGCTTCGTCGGTGCTCCCGCGTAAAACATGGTAGCGCACGAGAAACGGCTTTTTTTTTTTTTTTTTTTAGCGATTCGGTTAACCCGGAAATTCGGTTAATCGGTATTCGGCTAAACGGGACTGTAGTGTATGCAAAATGCAGCCGCAAGCAGGTGTTTTAAATACTTTGCAGTCGATGAACTACATGATCTGAGACAGAGGCGGTGTCCGAAAGGTGCAAGACCGTACTTGAAGCGAGCATCCCCCGAGTATGGTCTCGGAGTGCGGTCTTCAAGTCGTGGACTGGAAGTGAAAGTATTTCGAATTGCACTTCGACTGCAGCGCCAAATACGGTCAGTAGATAGAACTGAGGACACGTTATTTTACCCACGTTTTAAACACTTGTTTACAACCATAGAAATCACATAGCATTTTCAAATGTTTGTACACATACATTTCCACAGTTTAACCAACAACTTGCTGACCCATAACGTATATTTAACCCGTGTTGCTGGCTTTCTATCTCCGCGATTTAAAACAAATTAACAACGAGTGTGGATACCACGTGACCTAGTCACCAAGCATCTGTGCTGAGAGCTGCGCACTTGCGTGCTTCTGTTCTTGGCGCTTTCGAACTATACTAGGTGACGTCATTTCCGTCAAAACCATACTTCAAGTATGTACTTTGTACCTTTCGGACAGAGTCGGAGTCACAGTAGTCAAGATGCGGAAAAAAGAGCGTTTTGACGAGCTTGGCCTTCATACTATGTGGTAGAAAATTTTTATGCCTATAAAGGGCTCCGAAAGCTCTTTTACTCGCCTAGTTAATATGGCCAGACCAGGAGAGGCGCTGATAGAAGATCACACCGTGGTGTTTCGCTGTTTTGTTGTCTCTATATCTATGCCTAACTCATTTAAGGGGGAGGGGGAGATTTGTACCGATGAAAGCCTTTTCTTTTTTTTTTAGAGCCAACAATAACACTTTGCGTTTTTGAAGGGTTAATTTGGGTAATATCTGTACCTCAAGAAGCTGACAAACAAATTAGTCAATGAAAGTAGGACTTATCTTTTAAAAATTCTAAAAATATATGGGTAATTTAACTCAACAAAGGAACACCTGAAGTGTTACAATTATTTTATTGTACAAAATACAAATGTTACATTTGTGATGTATTTCACAACTTCTATTGCATGTACATATAAACATTTCTATTCTGCTCTATTTATAACCAGGCGATTTCCATGACTTGAAAATCAGTATCTTACATGGTATTATCATAATACAAAATTCTAAAATGTATAACTAGATTCTAGTTACTGGAAGGCTAGTTGTGCTATGAGTGTAATATACTTGACTATCCTAGTTAACATTCACACACTGTTCTCAAGTTCATTTTCTCTAATCGTACATCACTTACATATACTACTAGATTTGGTATAGTTAAAAAGTTAATGTACAACTGGCGAAATAAAGAAATAACTACGAGCTCTAATTCTTCCACGGTCAAATTTTAGTTTTGCATTTAGTAAATTAAAGTTATGAATTTCTTACTAAGACAAACTGAATATAATCGTATTTTTAGTTACGCATAATGACGAAAAGTTTGTACTGAAGTTACATGGCACAAAATGTAAATCATATGCAAATGAAATTATTTTGTGAAAGCTAACTTGTAAATTAAAGGCATAAAGCCTGGTAAAAACGCATTTAAATTATTGTCTTAGCGTGGAATATTATATTATAAACTGACAACCGATAATATTATTATATTATTTTTCCATCTGGCACCTAGTAGAAATCCAAATATTAGGTTTTCTTTAGTCTTTGTACTATGGTGTTGTTCGCCATACCATAAGTTTATAAGGAATTTATTAACTTGTTTCCATGATGTTTGTCAAAAAGAAGGAATAAGGTTTAATTATTTTCCTGAGTTTTGTGTAGCATGGAATATTTTTGTGCTCAACAACATTACTAAATGTACCGTTCGTTCATTAGAAATTCATAGCTGATGAGGCGTTGAATAATATTTCATATTCAAAAACCCATCAGACAAATTTGGAGCGCTTTTTTACAACAGCGGCGTGCAGAAAGAGGCATTGATAGGGTTATACTATCTTTTGTCTAGTTTCCCTAAAGAAAGCCTTAGATAGTATATACCTGTTTACAAAAAACAAAAGTAACTTTGGATGATATTTGTATTGGGATGAGGGCAATTCCCCCTCTGGGGACTGAGAAACAAATAGTACTTAGAAATGTTGACGATTTACTTACTTTCTCACTTCGTAACTATCTTGTATAATGTATCAGGATATAATGTGCTTGAAATTGTATAATAAATGTACTTTATGTCTTCTCTAACTTTTGACAAGAAAATTTTCATACTGTCAGGCATCTGAAAATTTCTCCATAATTTATATATTTAAGTTGGACGACTCTCGAGTAATGAACTGGAATGAGATGCATTAATAAAAAAATACATTATCTCAAATACCTTTTTACCTTTTTCATGCGTAACACACAAAGTGCAGTAAATATGTGGTAAACTTGCTGAAATGTGTGAAACCATACTAATAATGCCCTTTCGTACGAAATATCTGGGCACGCCACTGCCTTTCGGGGCAACAGACCATCCAATTTGCCTGCGGCGTACTGACCAGGCCCCAAGGACCACACATTCCTTTTCTTTATTGAAATATACATTGCTACAAATACACTACAGCATGCAGCAATAACTGATTCGAACACGAAATCGCAAGATGCGAAACTTTCAGGCCATTTTCACACACTATTTTTGGAAAATATGAGAGAATATTCGAATGCAAAATATGTTTTTGGTTCGATTGTCTATACATCCCAAGGTGGCCTCAGCTGAGACTTGTGCGTTAGAACAATATTTGACTTAAGAATTTTGATGGAAATGAGCACATTGGACATTTTTTTAGGGAATCTAGTATAGTTGAGTTGGTCCTTGCATCAGATTGTTCCAGCGCGCCCAACAGGAACAGATTAGTAGAACAATCGCCTTCCCTTGTAGCGTTCATCAGGGTAACAGTTGAGCAACGGGTCCCCAGTGTAGCCATCTGGACAGCTGCACACTGCGCCGTGGTTGCGAACTTCGCACCGTGCCCCAGAACCACATGCACTGTTGCAAGGATTCGTACATGCGTTGTTGATGCATGCCTTGCTTGCGGAACACTCCGAGTCAGTTTCGCATTCACCTCTGACGCATCTTGCGAGCGGACTGCCTACGTAGCCTGGAAGACAGGTGCATACTGGACGCTCCTTCCCGGAGTTATCGTGTCCTGGTCTGCATTGAGCGTTTTCGCCACATGGGTTGGGGACGCACAGATCCTCTGAAACCAACATATGAGAATATTAGAGTCGAATGCAATGATATTGTACTCATATTCGTTACTCTCGCAACACAACTCAACAAAGTTTTATTGGACTTACAGCTATTCGCGATTAAAATTAACCGATATGCCATCTGGTGGGATTTTCAGAAAGTGCTCTAAGTAGGATACGTTGTGTTGAAGTCGTTTAAAGCATGGGGAATATGCGAGAGAGCAACGTCTACTGTTCAGGTTTTTTTTGCTCTAAATCGTTTTATGGGTCAAAACAAATGAAAAGTTTTCATGTGTTTCCACCCTGTGGAATCAACAAAATGAAATTTTTTAATAAATCAGGGAAAACGTAATGGACAGAAGATTGGTATGGGGGATATAAATAACACTGTAATCCGGCAAGGAAATTACGAAGAATGCACGAGTCTGCTTACTTTATTTTTCGAGAGATAAATATATATTACCATGTAAGTAAAGTTTTAAATTGTACTTTATAAATAAAGCTTTTTTTTCCGAAAAATCATGAAGCGTCTTACCCAATGCGTCCATGTATTACCGGTATTACGTATGTGTGAAATTTGGAACAGATGCAAGTCGATTAAGAGAGAAGATGAAAATAGTTTGAGAATGAATTAATGTCAAATGTAACCAGAAAAAAAGTGGACATGCTAATGTTACTGTTTCATTCAGTACGATGTCCTTTTTCAGTGAGTATAGCCTGGTCATGAAATCGTGAATATTATTATTAAACCAGGCTTTCTTTTTCGAGAAAGAACTGCAACGATATGTTCGCAATTTTCTCCTGTCCCAGCTTTTCAAGTACAAGTCAATTTCAATTCCTTTATTTTCAAATAATTTCCGAGAACCCCAGTTACAAAATGACGTGCAGATGATACAGCACTGCTTTGGACAGACAACCAGTGCGTATACATAGACATAGTTTCGTCTGCATTTTCCGTGTTACTTTTGCCTATCATAATTAAATGCTTCGTTCTCAGTACAGCTTCACGTTTGTTAGAGTACCTGAAATTCACATCGCATTCGCAATATTTAAAAATAATGCGTAATTTAAACGTTTTCTACCATACCAGTCATGACAACGCGCTGCTATTTTGTACTACTGCTGAATGTAAACAAAGATTCATCCTACTTAGAGCGACCATATTGGAAGCAACACTAGCGCTCAGGTGGTAATTTTAATCGTGAATACAGGTGCCTGTTTATGCCCAGCATGCATTATAAGTACATAATATACATTTTTAATATAAATGTTACGCACGAAGTTCAAAAACGCTCTTAAATACAATTTTATATAACTACATTAACTCATTCAGTAACAAAAATATAGTAGAATTATAACTCTCGCAACATCTCCAGCTGCAGAACGGGTTTATTTAGCTAGCGAGTCTGCGAACCATGCACAGCGTAGTGATTGGCGCTGCGTCAGATGACGTCAGCTGTTGGCTTATTGTTTGGAGGCCTCGGAAGTTGTGATTGTGACTAGCTCCCAAGCTATAAATACAGACCAGCCAGAGATGTTACGGAAATAGTTCTTATTTGTGATATGTGAGTTAAGGAACACAATTGATGGATTAATATTCTCAATACGAAAATAGTCACAGTGCGAGGTTCAGGAATAAAGCAAAACACAAACTACCTCTACGCCAGCATTATTTGAATTCCATCCTTTGAAAATACTTAGGGCGCAAGGTAAAAGGTAAAGGTAATGTTAGCCCGTGTACCGTTCCATGAAGATACACTTCTGTTCACATAAAGTGTCACACTTTATAGGATTGAACAGTTGACGAATGTCCCACTTTATCTGAAGAGGAGTGTACATAGGTAAGGAATGTAGGAAGCCCCACGTTCTTGGTGTCCGTCATACTTGACTGTAGATAGTGTGTGTGAAGGGGTGGGTAGGTGTAAGGACAGACACAATTTTAATGAAAATATTGCAGGGTGTCTACCAGTCAAGATTGTCAAGAAAAAGTCAAGAAATGAACAGGTTGGTCAAGCAAGTCAGGAAAAAGTCCAGAAATTATGCTTGTGGTCAAGAATTTTTGCTATTTTTTTACAGTATAGTGAATTTACATTGTTATTGAATATTTGGAAATCTAAAATTGTATTGAGTTGTGGTTAAATTTGTTCACTTTGTTTCTTAAGAATTACATTCTTGTATGCATGAAGTTTTGTAAAATATTAAATAAAATAGTGTAGCCATTCCACATCCAGGATGAAGTCTGAAGCATAATTTTTACATGCATTAATAATTGAAGTAAGTCTAAATCTCTTGTTAAAGTACAGTTTCAATTTTGATCTTAACCGACCTTGTGGAAGGGATTTTTTCATTGAATAAAAATATTTACTTTCTTAATTTCCAATTAAACATAATGTTAAGAAAAAGTGGGGAAAAGGTCTTGAAGAAGGAAAGAAATGTCAATAAAAAGTCATAAAAAAGTCAAGAATTTTAGATTTGTTATTTTATTTTGGTAGACAGGCTGTATTGCTGGTGGGTCACCAGCTAAAATCCCAGTAAAGTAGAGAGCAAAGTTAAACTCTACAAGGCATTAATTAGACCAATACTGATGTGACTCAGGATGTTGCCTGGTTACCAAAGTGGAACAATCGGTGCTTGTTATAATCTGGGAAAGAAAACTTCTCAGCATGGACGTCCGCAGGATTTTTTCCAGGGACGGGCAAGGAAGGTATTTTTTTCCAGGGGGGCAAACAAGGCACATTTTCTCCAAAAATAGTATTGTTTCCTAAAAAAAACATTGCTTAGATTTGAATTTATGATGTTCATGCAATAATTAACACATATTATTGTGGCTAAAATGAAATTATATGTGTGAAATACATAATTTTTGGTTGATTTTCATTTTCCAGGGGGGGGGGCACGCTCCCCCCCTGCCCCCCCTTCCGGACGCCCATGCTTCTCAGTAGAATGTGTGGCCCAGTAAGGGGGAACAGTATCTGGGGAGCAATGTGTAGCCAAGAACTGTGCAGACTTTACAAAGATAGAGAAGCGGTGAAAGAAATTGAACAGGCAAGAATGATATCGTCAGGACACACCTATCGAATGTCAGAGAAATTACAAGACTTGATGGTAAAGGAAGGTTGGAAGACTCTCAAGGCTTAAAAGTGTTAGGAGTTAGAAACTGGAGAAGAAAAGATCGTGGCAGGGACTGCTGGTTGAGAATTTTGAATGTGGTCAAAATCTACTGTGGACTGTGGCGCCACTGTAGAAGGTAGATTCACTTAACTGTGCCCTCGGAAAATATGCAAACTACACGGTTCGCTATGATTAAAACATGCGACACTAGCGCCACTATTTCCAGGCCAGAGGTACTACAAATATGGCGATGGATCTGTACTAACATTAAAAATTATTATTTTATATCATTTGAGTTGTGCATGTTTATTAATCAATAAAATTACTTTAGTATTGAAAGCATCGTTTTCGTGCAGAAAGCAATTGAAAATACTAGTAATTTGCTACCAGGCATTCAGTGACACATTAAACTTGCATAAAAGCCAACGCTTCTCTTTCTTCTCTGTCTTTCAGTCTGCCTTCATTTCTGTTTCGTTTACTCTCCACTCTTCTTTCCTCTTTATTTTCACTCTTTTCCTTCCTGTGGTATTTTTCTTTCTTTGTGCTCTCATTCTTTTACACTCTGTTTTCCTAATTTATGCTATTGTTCTTTCTTTCCTTATCTCCTCTCTTTGCCCTCTTTTCCTATCTTTCCTTATTTCGAGCTTCTCTCTTTCTCAAAATTTATTTCCTTTCTGTTCTCCTTTTTCCTTTGTTTAAATTAACCCTCTTCCTATTTCTCATCTGGCTCCTTCTCTTAAACTAATAGAGATATGTATAGTATTACTTCGAATTCAGGAGGCGTACTTTTTCGGTTTTTCAGTGTTGAAACTTTAGGTGCGTCTTGATTTCGATGGCGTCTTAGATCTGAGTAGATATGTGTAAATATACCACGGTGTTATGAATTAGTAATGAATGAAGTAATTGCCAATTTCAATAAGCAATAATATTCCTCGATGTTTTACCGAAATACCGGTATTGATAAAATTCATCCTTAACGAAATTTACTTCCCTTTAAATTTGTTGTTACAATTATCAACATTTGACAAGAAGTAGGCAGTCTGTTTTTAGCAGGGAAGTGAGGATAAACAAAAGTAGAAGCTTTATTATTGTTGTCTTTGCACAGCTTTTGCAAAGTGCACATGAAGCAGGCATGAAACATGAAGAAGCTGAAGCATAACTCATGCAGAATTTAAACGGAAAGTTATTTTGTGTGCTCAGAAATTTTGAAAACCGAGAAGCTGGCCGAAAGGTTACTGTTAAGTGAAGTATCTATTCATCGTTGGACAGGTCCGCGACATCAGTTATTTACTACCGGTATGTACAGTCACGGACACTTCTTGGTTGTAACAAACCGTTGACTTTCAATAGAACCGTCACAACCCAGATGTGTCCGTGACTGTACATCTGTGCACATTAAATCTGAAGTTTTTCTTTTTCTCAAAAGCTGAAGCGATAATCAAGTGCACCTTGCTTTCGATGGCATCTTGATGTTCTTGACAGGAACACACTTAGATCATATTGGCGGACATACAGAGTGTTCCAGTTAAAAGTAGTCCGGATCCTATCAACAGTCACTTGTTACGACTGTGCGACCACAGTTCATTTTACAAGGACTATTCCATTTTACTGCTGCAATATAGCCGGCCTACTATTAACTGGTACAGTGGGATCCATAAGTATTACCGTGCAAATTGTCCATGACTATTTTCATTAATTTTTCTCTCACATCCTATGTGTTTTTAAGCGATGGATTTTTATGTATGCTGGTGAAGAAGTTGTCAACACCTTGTATTGAGTTTTCTTTTAATTCTTGAAGCTTTTATTGTGTCAAATAAAGTGCACGAACATGGTGATGGACAATTTGCACGGTAATACTCATGGATCCCACTGTACACTCAGTTTCATCTACATTTCCAGAAGTATTGATAGCGATAGTATCAATGGTTTGATCGTTGCGATTAACCAAAGTGGCATAAAATCGACATAATATAATGTAAATCAGTCAATATCAATGTTTTTAGACTTAAACATTCCATTTTAATTTTAATTTTCAGTGTATCGCTGGTTTTTGAAAACTGGTTTACATGTCATATTTTAATATTTTCGAAGTAATCATATGAGTTCTAATTTCCGTTATAATTATCAAAAGTTTATTAAGCGTACTCCATTATTATATAAAATCAATAATTATTTTTGTTAACAAAGAAGTTCTCTGTTCAGAACCTTAGCAGTTCTATTGTATGAATGAATAGTTATATGAAGAGACAGTTCGTAAACATTTTTCAAAGAAGTAATATTTCAGGGAAGAAGAAGAAAAAGAAGAGAAAGTAAAAGGAGAAATATTTATTACTAAAAGTACATGCTTTATAATGAACATGCTTAATAACTAACTAAAGTTACAACAATTATAATTATGAAATTTCACATGCAAGGCTTGAAGATATTCCAAGCAAAAATCATAATTTTATTCAGTAAACATGCACTTAAAATAGAAGCAGATATTCATAACATATTATCACTAGATGGTTTGTATTAAATTAATGAAATATTTACATGACACCTTCTATGGGCGTCGCCGGTTATTTTTGTTGGGGGAGGGGTCAGGCCATTTATAAAACTTGAATAGTATATATAATAACAGTAATAATTATTATCAAGGCTATGATAATTGTTACACAATAACATATACAAACTAATTTATTATTAGGCCTATTATTATATTCTTGAATAGGATTTTCTACTCGATGCAACAAATGAGTGAATATCAGCTGTTTCTCATATTTCTTTTCACACTTTTTACAGTTAATGTACTGAAATGCATAGACTTTATATTTTGTTGTAACATTTGCATACCTTGTTCAAGAAAAAGGCTTAAATTTCCCCGATAATTTGTCATAAATTTTGTTGTTTGACTTTTCACATAAAACTAATTTTTGGAATTTCTGAAACTGTCAAACCATTTGTTCTTGTACTAAATGATAAATTACGAAAAGCATAAACTTTGTTCCTGCACTTCACACGCATTTTTTTCGATCTAAGCATTTTTTTTTCATTTGTTATTCATTTTCGAATACTATTTAGCTGAACCTTATTTCTGTTATTAACATACCCCCCTCCTGACGCCCATGATACCCCCATTTTATTTAATAGGGATTATGCTAACTTGATGCAGTGGGATGGCCACATCTTGAAAGGCAATACCTGACTTAATATTTGCATTATTTTTAGATGATCTACATAAAGATTTATTTTCAAATAGGTGGAAGTTTAAATATCGAAGAAAAAACAAATTATACAAATTCAAATTGTAGCTACATTGCAATTGTGTTAAATTTTAGGTTCGAATTTGGCATAAAGATGCTGGAATAGAAACTTCTGAGGTTTCCCATTGATTATATTACACTTTCATTTTATTTTTAACCCGAAATTTGCGGAGGACAACCGCTGTTGACTGGATGATTGACATTTGAATAATACACATCTGTGACGGTGGAGAAAAAGACACCTCAACCGGCCTCGACAAGCATTGCATGTATAACTGTCTAGTAGTTTAGCAGCAGCCAACAGATGTCTCTATACGTTGTTCTTATCGTTCAGCATACTTAATAGTCTTTGGGAGGAACTGATGAATGAACACGCTCCCGCCCTAAAGTTCTGTTATCGTAAGGCATTTCTTTCGAACTGTTTTGAAACGGGTTTTAAGAACAAGACATGCAAAATGTAAATTGTCGTTCTGCCTTGCTTATAACAGCAGCAGTTGTTCTTTCGCATTCGTGGAGATCGTGAGCTGACTCCCCCGTAGTCGCCGTTTTAAAGAAAAAGGTATCAACCAATTAATTTTAAAGGGTAAGAACCAATCAGAAGCAGCCTACCAAGTACTCTTTGGAAGTAATTTCCCGCTTGACCAGAGCAGCAGGTGGAAGCACTGCTGCGATATGCTTAAATAAATGGAGTATTCGATAATCATGCAGCCTCTGTTAAATCATAGCCCGCTACCAGCTACCTTTAAGCATTCACACAATCACTGTCTTTCGCACTCGTTATATTTACAGTTATGGAAGACGGTAAAAAATATTCTTACGAATGTTAGAAATACCCTGTAACTTTGAAGACACGTAGGCAATTACACTGTAAAATAACGTTACATTATATCTTTAACCTAATAACTTATATCTTTTTGTAAAATATGGGCCTTGCAGGTTATAAAGTGTGATTGACTTCCACTTAATATGTATACTTAGTGATCGCGCCCTCTGTTGAGAGAAATCTGAGCATTAACACCTACAACTGCGGCTTCTTGCCCGTAACTACCATTCTCATTATACTGCCCATAGTCAAAGGGCCACTTACGCTTCTCAAAGGGCCTGCATCTGTCGAAGGGGTGTCCGGTGTAGCCCTTGGGGCAGCTGCAGATAGCCTTGTGGTTCTGGACCCGACACTCTGCACCAATGCCGCAGGCGTTGTTGCAGGGATCCGAACACTTGAAAGCGAAGCATGCCCTGTTGGCTTGGCAGTCGCTGTGCTGGGTGCATTCTGGGTAACATCTGCTGTACGGGTTGCCGATGTAGTCCTTTGGACATGAGCAGACGGCACGGTGATTCTGGACGTCACAGTTGGCCCCTTCACCGCAGGCGTCCGTGCAAGGGTTTCTGCACTTGAAGTCTATGCAGGACTGGATCAAAAATAAATGACAATCAAAACTCACACAAATAAAGTCGCATACAAGGAAAAAAACATGAACAATCGGGCATAAATGTGTAAAAAATTATGATGAATGTCTTGCTAGAATATAACCACTGGTTCATCAAGTGATAGTTACACAGTGGCGTCAACTTATATGAGCATGTGGGGCTTGAGCTCATCCAATAATTTATTACATATTATTTTAGAAATAAAGTTCGTGTCCAAAAGGTTTAATCATTATATTCTCACAGAATTCTCACAAACTTAATTACTGACTCTTATCAAAATATTTCATAACAATTTGTTTAATCACCTACTTTTCAGTTTCCTATATTGTTTACACTATCCGTGATCGCTTTGTTATCAGGAAAGTAATGTAGGAGAGAAGGAACTATACAATTAATGTATTCATTGTATACGTAAAAGGAACAAAAAAGGCATTTTAGGGAAAATCCTAATCATACTGTGAGTTATGGCATGCAGTAACAAAAAAGTTCTTGCCGTCGCATGGGAACAAGTGATCACTGATAAGGAAATACGTGTGCCACATGCCGGAAAAGTGGTCGGGGTGGGAGTGGGGAGATTGAACTTGCCCAATATAGGGGCGTTGTGCACTCGCAGCAGTGGCGAAGAGAAATGGTGTCGAAGCAGCTTGTTCGGGGTTGTCTACTTTAGGACTTCAAGGTGGGCTTGTCCGCAGCCGAACCAAGTCGCCGAATACGTCAAGCCTTTGGGGATAATGCTGTGAATGAAAGCTGGTTGCAGAAGTTCACGTCGGGAGATCTATCCCTTTGTGATGAACCCCGCAGTGGCCGGCCACAGGTCCTGGTTCTGAAGGTAGAGAAGAACAGAATCCTAACGTGTGGTGAGCTTGCCGACCACTTCCAGGTTTCCGATCAAACAGCCAGACTGCACCTACACCACATATGGCAGACGTTCAAGTTGAGCAAAAGGGGTATCCCATACACTGTCGGAAGCCAACAAGCAACAACGAGTGACAGCCTGTTTCTCATTGCTTTCTCGGCACTGCAACACACCCATATTCGATCGAGTCTCACCAGTGACGAAAAGTGGGTCCTGTATGACGCTCCCAACCGTGTCAGACATTGGTTGTCAACACGGAACCCTGTGCTTCACATCACAAGACCACCTCTACACCCACGCAAGATCATGCCCTTAGTCGACAAGTGGTGAACTACGAGCTGCTACCAACGGGCCAAACCATCACTGGGGACCTTTACTCGCAGCAGTTGGAACGTGTGCAACAGGCCCTGAAGCAGAACGATCCAGCATTGGTTAATCGCAAAGGTGTACTGCATCTTCACGACAATGCCAGGTCGCCTGTGGCGCGAGTGGCCAGGGATACCATACAGCGACTTGGCTGGGAGAAAATGTGCCATCCACCGTACTTCGCGGACCTTGCACCAACAGATTATCAACTCTTCCATTCCCTGGACAACCTTCGTGGGAAATCCTTCGCAAATGAGGCAGACTTGCGGCAAGCACTCACGGACTTCTTTGCGTCCAAGACCCCCGAGTTGTTACCGCCAGGACATTGCACAGCTAGAGGCACATTGGCATAGGTGCTGGATGCCGATGGGGATTACTTTGAGGACTAACGGTATGTGGCATTTGCTGTAGGACTATATCTTTTTGTTTCTGACGATCAAAAACGGCAAGATCTTTCTTGGTTACCTTGTATTATAAAATTGATCTCAGAGTTCAGCGCACCATGATTTACAAAAGTTATCACCACTGTACACAAGTAGGCCTAATATAAATATGGCATAAAGCATACAAAAGGTCGATAGGAACCATTTGTAATTTGTGTCTTCCAGCAACTTAAGCACATCAGCACTCCTCTATTTTCATTAATTTCTCTCTTGCAACATGTATATAAGAAATATATTTTTATGTATTCTATTGTTACTCATTCAACGCATAATGTATTTATCTTCCAGTTTTAAATCTTGGTACGCGTACGTGTAGCAAGAGAGAGAGAGAGAGAGCGAAACAGATGCATAACTCCCAAAAATCTGCATTGGCAACAACTTTATTTCAAGTTTATCTTTTAAGTACAAAGATGGCACTCTGTAATAAAATTAAATCTATTGCTAAGAATATAATAACTAATTTCAGTAAATATTCAGAAGTTTAAGCACATTAGTACACAGTTATTCGTTACAAAATAAAATAACTGTGAGTATAACATTTATTTTAGTAATGGCCATTTACAGTGAAATTTAAGTTCACGTAATTGAACTTCTCATGGAAACAATCTTCATTTAGCTTATAGAATGCTTTATTGTGAAAAATAGCATTTCATTACGATTACACGGATTATTACAGGCAAGGAAGAAACATCTTGTAGAATTGTCAATATTGTAAGACTGTTGCCAGAGGATGAAGGTATATAGCCGCGTGGTTAAAGCTCTCGCCACGAAAATAGCCCAGTCAAGGTCACGCCACCCAGCTACAGTGTTGCCATTATGCAACAATTTCAACCGACGAAGTCAACCGCATACGTACAACGCGCGAAGTATCGACTAATCAGCTAGAAATAATGTAGCAACTCTGGAGGGCCAGGGGTGTGGAGGAGGCATAGGGAAACTTCGACCTTGACGACTGTTTTCGTGGCGAGATAGTAGACAATTTTGACCATATTTATAACTTGCTTCGTTGTCAAAAAATTCAACAACGTTAAATATTACGTATCTGCTATCGATGTGTATTGCTTTACACTTCATGATGATATTCGTTGCACATTACTGGTTGCTCTACTCATGTCTAAATACAAATTCAACTCTTATCTTACCTGGGAGAACGGGCACTCGGAATCCGATTCGCACTCATGTCTGCATCCGCTTATGGGACTCCCTTGGTACCCTGGCAGACAGGAACATACTGGTTTGTCGAGATCTACGCGACACTGCGTGTTCTGGCCGCAAGGACTTGGGTGACACAATTCGTCTGTCAAAATGGAAAAGTTTGATTTCATTTCTGTGAAGCTGTAGATAGGATTGTCTGGTAGAATCAGAATCACAACAGGATAAGAAGCGTAACACTGGCTTGTCCGAAAGGTGCAACTTGGGTGCTAAATCATTGAAGACTGGTGGGGGGGGGGGAAGGAAGATTTATTTCAATCTACACACACACACACACACACACAAATATATACATAATACATATTTATAATAATATAAAAGTAAATTAAAAAATATTTAAAAATACATTATTATTATAAAATATATGTATCAGATATTTCTAAAGTAGCAGACTAATTCCTTTAGTAACTGGTTAAACATGGCAATAAATTACTAAATAGTAGAAATATTTGTATTATGTTTAAGTTTGTTTAGTTTTTGCTTTACATTAATATAAATCACATAGATTTCATAGTTATATTTGTCTTGCATTGTTATCTTACCTTTATTATGCATTATTGGTGTGAATCTTGCGAGGGAGAGAGTGAGTGAGTGAATGAATGTGTGTTAGAGTATGCAACACTCACAAACCCACTACTTTTGTATGTGTTTTCGATATTATCCTTTGTAAAGTATATTTGAAGTAAAATATAATTTCTCACCTTTTGTTACAATAAAAACTCCCCCTGGAAATTTTTGGTATGGGGGATTTTTGAAGCCATGATTGTTGGTGTGGAGGAAATCCCCCCCCCCCCCCCCCAGGATTTATCTTCCTGATGCAAGACCGTACTTGAAGGTAATATCCTCCGAGAATATTCTCGCAGTTCGGTTTTGAAGTCGTGGAATAGAAGTGAAAGTCTTTTGCACTTTTCCTGTGTAGCTGACAGGTTTCTCTTGGGAAAGATATAAGTGTAGTGCATAATGCAAGTTTAAAAGGCTTAATCGTTAAAGAAAATATAATATTATTTCAAAGATGACTGTGGATGCATAAATAATACAAGAAACTTGATGTTTTTACAAGATAATATTCCGAAGTGTTAAAAAATTAGTTTTGTGCCAAAATTTGAACGACACAAACTCAGAGGCTAAAATTCCTCGTAGTAAGTAACTTTCAATGATTTTACTAAATTGAAGCATTAAAATTACAACAAAATATATGAGAATGACTGCATTTGACAGTATGATGGTTTGAAAGTGTGGAACAAAAGTAAAGAATTATAGCAGTGCTAAATATTTTGTCTAGTGTTGCCCACGGGACGAGACGGGACAGGCTTTTAAAAATTCGAGACGAGACGAGATTGATCATGTGTCCCGAGACAAACGAATATTTTCGAGACGAGACAGGCCAAAGTCTCGTCTCGTGGGCAACACTAATTTTATCTTGTCTGTTCTTTCGAGTAAATAAGTTGTTTGCCCAAGTATAATAATAATAACAATAAGTTTGTGTTTTTGCCATGTTACTGTGTTTTTAATATTACATTATCAGTTTAGTAACAACGGATCATAAGAATTTTTTTCAAAGTTAAAAATTCTCTATCTTACTTACTTGGATCAAATCGTCTGCATGAACGGAAGGGGTCCCCTACGTAACCGGAAGGACATCTACAGACAGCCACGTGATCTCTGACGTCACATTCAGCGTTGTTTCCGCATACTCCTGCGCAGGGACTGACGCAGCGGAAATCCTTGCAAGCCTTGTTCGAAGCGCAGTGGCCGTGATCTGAAAAGAAAGAGTTAAAACCACTCATCAATGGTACGCTCAATAACGTGCACTGTTCACTTATCATTCAGTGTAAAACCACCCTAATGTGGAATCGGCACATTAATAATGTGCTACTAGGGGAGGAATCGCACTTGGAACCCTTGATTACAAGGCGATAGGATTAACCAATACGCTATCGGGAACAGCAGTACATATTGTTACTACTACTAAGGTACTCTTGGATATTTACTGTCGATTTTTTAAACTATTGTTCATCCATTGTAAGAATGATGTTAATTTAATTTAAAGAAAACACATGACTTCCAAGAAGTGGTTCCTTTCCTATGTGTTAGTTCTGTTGTCCTACTGCTTATAATACAGACAGGGTGTACACAAAAGAATATGCAAGCCAACGTAAGGTACCTGATCCCAATATAGCCTAGTACCCAATATGACCTATTTGCTGTTTCCAAGTAGTTACAAGACTAATTCAACAGATGACGTTAGTATGCCATTTGGACTGTCCGAATGACGTGATAAAACCTGTTGGATGTACCTACCTAGTCATATCATAAATTCTGTTACGAAGTTTAGACAGGGATGGCAACACTGGTTGGCAAGGTAACCCCGCAATGTTGGATCAAACAACCAGTATCATTGCGTGTTTGGCTGTGGTAGCGGAAAGGTGAATTTCACTGCGAGTCAAATGGAGTGGGGTGTATGCGAGAACCGTGTGACAGTAATCATACTGCACAAAGTTGGCAAATCACCATCGGACATTTTCAACACCCTGAAAATGCTGAAATATCAGCAGGATGTTCGTGCATCAGACCATCAAGAGATACTGTGACACAAGGACAATTGAGGACCGCCCCAGGAAAGGTAGACCTCGCAGCGTGAAGATCCAGAAGCTCGTGAAAGCAGTGGCGGCGCGGATTCGATGAAATCCTGTCAGGAAACAAGCAGTGATGGCTGGAGAGCTGAACATTTCGAAAATGTCGACGTCGCGTGTGCTCCGAAGTGACCTAGGACTCCGTGCTTATCAGCGAAGTACTGGTCACTTCCTCACGTCCAGAGGAAGCAGAAAACAAAAAGACTCCTTCAGCGTTGCGCAAATGGTGGCCACAGAAGGAACCTTTTCACGGACGAAAAGATCTTCACGATCGAAGAGTCTTACAATCGTCAAAACGACCGTGTTTATGCCTCGACATCCTAGGAAGCTCGTGAAAACACGCCACGGATCCTCAGAGGCCATCATTCCGCCTCAGTGATGGTTTGGTGGGGGGTTTCGTACGATGGCACAACTGACCTCCACTTCTGTGAACATGGTGTGAAAACATCTGCAAAAGTGTGCCAAGCGACAGTGTTGGAGCCACTTGTGAAATCGTTTACCAGCACCATGTTCAACCATGAGCCGTGGAGCTTCCAGCAGGACTCAGCACTGGCCCACAAGGCAAAGACCACACAGGAGTGGCTTCAGAGGAATGTGCCTGATTTCATTGCTCCGGTTGATTGGTCCTCCAGCAGCCCCGACCTCAGACCATTGGACTACAGGTTGTGGTCCAGGAGGGCATTGTCTGTAGGAAGAGGCCTCCAAACCTTGCGAGTCTCAAGCGTTTTCTTGTGAAGGCAGTGGCGAGCTTTCCCCTCGAGACTGTGCATGCTGCTATCGATGACTGGCCTCAGAGACTTCGGGCCTGTTTGAAGGCCAGAGGTGGCCATTTTGAACAGTGATTGGTGCTCTGTGTTGGCAAGACACAGACTTTGTAACATCACTGTGCCTGTAGTTCATTATTAACTTTGTAACAGAATTTATGAGATGACTAGGTATAGTGCAATAACTTGGGGACAAAGAAACGAAATAACTTGTTTTCGTTATGGTGTTCTACGTGATCTGA
Source organism: Lepisma saccharinum (assembly GCF_977018435.1). NCBI lineage: Eukaryota > Metazoa > Arthropoda > Insecta > Zygentoma > Lepismatidae > Lepisma > Lepisma saccharinum. Next base: position 17,228,063 of record NC_139246.1, on the reverse strand, counting down.
TATTGCATATGGAAGTTATTGCTTACTGCATCTCCCAAGTGATCGGTATTTATATCTCTTACAAATTATGATAGCTCATAATTTGAACTTTACAAAAATGTACTTAGTTTAGACTTTAATCTAAAGTATTGTTTATAACAAAGAAAAAAGAACACTATGTAAGGTGTACTCAATATGGCCTACATAGTAATATATCGTAAAGGACGTATGCAAATGTGACATTTGTTACTCTTATGTTCACGTAGAGTGTGTGGGACTCACTAAGGATGATAAAGGACCTTTCATTTGCCCAGACTGTGATGTGTATAATCCATGGTCTTCTGGTGACAAATTATGACATGTCACTCACTCCCTTGTATATTGGTTTGTAAACAATGTTATTTCTTTGTGCAAATCTCATGTAATTATGTAAATAAAATGTAAGTGTATAAAACAACATAGTTTTTACAATTTCTGTTGCACTTTTTTGTGATGAGAAAGAACAAAATATATAGGCCTGAACGTAACTCTTTAATAAAATCTTCCTTACATGCATGCTATTATTTGGAATTGGCTCTAATTTTCTGTAAACGTTCAGAAATGCACCCTCTTTCGAATCTTGCCACTAGTTTTATCTTTCTGACTTTGTACACCACTAGATACAGTCGTAAACCTTAGGTAGGCCATATTGGGTCTAGGTACCTTATACGCATTTGTAGCTTAAATGTTAAAAAAGAGTAATATGGAAATTTTGTCTGGCAACAATGAAAAGCTGTTTCCTCACTCCGCCACGTGACAGCGCCAGTATTCAAGATGGCGACTCGTCAGCAGACATCTTTGTGTTCTTCAGTTTACGAAATGCAATTCAGTCGTAACAGTTCAGCGGGCATTCACACGTGAATTTGGAAGTGATCCTACTTAGGGACTTGAGACGCTAGATTGTACAGGCTGTTGCATCCATTACGCCACGGAGACTGACCAGAATGTGGGTAGAACTTGGCTACCTGTTGTAGTGCGTGTGGAGTGCGTGAAGTAGGTGTTGTATAAACTTGTAGACTTACTCTTCCATCTCATGTATGGCTTATTATTGTATGCCGCGGATACGAGAAATTACACAATATTCTTTTGTGTACACCCTGTATAAGATCCCGGAACTTCACGTTCAGCCAATAGGATTTCTTACAAGCCACGTGAATTTGTTTTCATTGACTACGTTCTTATGGCGAACAGAAAATACATTAATGAACGTATAGATGCCTCATTTTGTCCTGGCGCTTAATGAAGATAAGTTTAATCACAATTTTCATTTTTTATGTAAAGTATTAAAAAAATACATTAGTGTGTATTTTTTGAGAAATACGAGTTTGATGATGCTTCCACATGGAACAAGAAATTGCCAAGATCTTGAACCCTTTGGTTCAAAATCTTTGAAAGGCAGGATCTCACAAGGTTCATTGAGTCAGCATGGAGCAGCGCATGCGCATTCTTGATAAGCATTTTACTACATGTTCTTAAACTCGTGTGCAAGAGGTGTTTCAAGAAATATACTCTGTACCTGGCAAATCAATCATTTTACGATTTGTGCGTCGATTTCAGGAAACGGAAAGTGTATGAAGCATTTTTGTTGATTTCTTTTATTTAAATCTGATTTCTTTGAATTAAATCCATTTTTTTTATTTTAAAGAAACACGCTTAACATTCCTTGTTTGGTTTTTGGCACCATACATATAGATATATGTTTTTTTATATAGAAAACGGTCCTGTAAAATATTTGAACAGTTTGAAAAAAAGCAAATAAAAGTATACGTAAATTGTACATTTTTCTGTTTCTGATACTGTACCTACGATGGAAATGTTTGTTGAGTTTTGTAAATGAAACTATAATAATTTTCAGTTACTTTTCCTCCAGTGAAAATAAAACATTCTGGATGTACTCTAAAATTGTAACTTAAAATATTAACTTATATTATATTGGTAGTCCTTGTAGCTGTATTCAACCTGAATTGAATTAATCCACCTTCGTATGAAGTGTATGCAGAATAACATAAATTTATTAACGCAGTGATAGCCAACATGATTATTTTAAAGATTTAGTGTAATTACGAACAGTAATATTTTTTAAAAAAAGTAGGCATAGTGATTAAAATAAATATACAGTCTCGACAAAATCGGGAGCTCTAGTAGCCGTAATTATGACTCACTCTTGCCATTTCAAACCAAGCTATGTCATAAACCAAATCAAATGAAAACAAACTATGGCAGCTGGCATGCACCAGTGTTGCCAGGTGCATATAATTTTACATTTTAAAGTCAAATCTCAGTGGATAATTATGATTTTTCGTGTGAATTTATGGCCGATGCTTAGGTATCTGTTGACAAAATTTCGACCTGCTAGTGTTTCCAGTTAAGTTGGTATGTCCCTAAAATCTCACCTTTTCACTTAAATCATAAAATCACCAACCGAAACCCATCAAATGCTTAGCATGACCGATTAATAATAATAATAATAATAATCCGTGGCGCAACAGCCCTTAAGGGCAAAGGCCTACCTACCGACTGCCTGACTCACTCCCATATGAATCAGAACAGGTGAGAGGTCATCCAAACAGTTACGGGGTGACGTGTGGTTAGCCCGACGAACCCCCAGTCGTTGTAGTTTTCCGTAACCGGTTACGCTACTCATTCGTAGCTCCCAATTTGTTTTACTCGCAATGGTGGGTGACCGCCGGTCCCATACACTGGCCGAAATCTCAGGAGAAATGTTTTTAAGCTTCCTTCAGGAGACTCGAACCTGCGAGCGTTCCGTAGCCGGAGCCCAAAGCATGACGCATTAAGCATATCGCCCACTGAGACGCGGGGAAACTCTGAGAACTTCTGTCGTCTGCTTCTATTGAAATCAAATAGTGTAACGCCCACTACAGGGAAACGTGCGGAACCGAAGCGCGGAATTTCTGTGAGCTAGAAGTCTGCAGGTTTCTAGGGTGGAAATTTTCCGTTGGCCGCATCTCCAAATGCCCCCTCGTGTAATTCCGCGTCTCTTCGCTCGGTTCCGGCAAGCGTCATGCTCGGCCCTGCTGTTCCGCGAGGCGCGGTACCCTCGGAGAGACATGAAAGTTTCCATTCGGATGTTCGGTGTGGCACGTTTCCGGCGTCTCGGTGGGTGATAACTTTAGATTGCACGGCCATGATGCGGGACTCACATGACCCATATTGGTCGCAAATGACAGATAAATATGGCATTGGTCAACGTAAAAGTCGCACGACTTTCGAAACGCTCCGTTTTCATCAGAAGAACTTACATTTTACAGCTTGATACCTCGACTCATGAAAATACTGAAGAAGCACTGACCTTGACACTCTCCGCGGCGGCAGTGAGTGTACGGATCTCCTTGGTGATCGGGAAGGCAAGAACACACAGGCCTGCCTCCAGCTTGACGACAGAGGGCGTTGGTTCCGCAAGGACTCGGCGAACAAGGATCCTCGTTGCTGATGCGAGACACAAGGATGCTGCTCTCAGGATAATAATTGCTCACTGAGGTCTGCGCCTGTGGTCTGCAGGAATTGTAAGGATCGCCAGAGTATCCTGAAGGACATGCGCAGATCGCCCTGTGGCCCCTGATCTGGCAGTTGGCGCGGTAGCCGCAGGGGCTGGGGGAGCAAGCGGCTACGCATCTCTGTCCAAGGCATCTGTGGCTGGTTGGGCATTCTTCGTCGCTGGAAAACATAAGTCATAAAGTAGCTGGATTAAATTTGCAATTACAAGAAACCAACTTTGTTATAGTTACTTTATGTATAGGCACGGTTTTAAATTACTAAAAAAGTTACGCGGGCGTTGGCGTTGCCTTGTTTCGGAAAGTAACATGTTACCCTTACTTTGTCATGTAACTTACGTTCGGCAACCTTTAACGGTAGTCAACTTCCCATCTGGTGTATTTTGGATTCTCTTTCGGGTGCTATATTCACGTGCGCAGAACGTTCAGGCTGGTTTCTTTCAGGCTAACTTAATATAACTTACTTTGTCCGACATTTAAACTATTTACACAAGTTTCTCATCTCTGGTTCATCATTTCCAAGCGTAACTTCACGTGCACAAAGTTTAAAACAATATAACTAGGGCTCACAAGTTGATGAAAAAAAATATTTTTTCCTGAGCCTTGAAAACAATCCTAAACCTCATAACAATACGTTTCCCTTCAATCAGAACCAGAAAACATTGCTTTTATTTTTCAGAAATTTATTTTATTATAAAACATAAACTAAACGTAACGGTTCAACCTTCTAGCAAGGTCTTCTTCAGACTATGTACCAAGTACAAATGCAACAAGGTACAAAACAGGACGATATATACCGGGTGTCCATAAAATCCCTTTACAACTTCAAAAATTCACTACAAATGCAAATGATGAGATATTTGAGTGATTTTTTTTATTGTACTAGTTTACTATTAAATTTTGTACTAATAGTCAATTTGTGTATTTCGGGTAACAATGTGAAGAAAGATAGGTCCTCGAAAGAAAAATGTCTACTCCGCAAGAAAAGGCACAATCTGTGGCGAGGTTCATTGAAACAAAATCTGACATTCAGACTCAGCGAAACGTCAGGACTAGGTATGGGAAACAACCACCAGCACGTCCATCAATTCGTGAATGGCACAGGAAATTCATGGAGACCGGTACAATTTTGGATAAAGCAAGAAGAAAACGAGTATCAGAGGAAGATATCGAACGTGTAAGACAAGCCTTTGTTAATTCTCCAAAGAAATCCATTCGCACTGCTGCCAGACAGTTACAGCTACCACGATCAACAGTGCACAAGGTCCTACACCACAACCTGCGATTGATTGCGTATAAAGTGCAACTGTTGCATGCCATCAAGCCCAATGATAAACCGAAATGAAAAAAAAAAAATTGCAGTGGACATGCTTCATCGAATATCGGAGGATGCAATGTTCCTCAACCGAGTGTGTTTTACTGGTGAGGCAACATTTCATGTTTCCGGTAAACTGAACACGTACAATGCGAGAATCTGGGACTCAGAAAACCCCCATGCGACAATGAACGTCAAACGAGACAGTCCAAAGGTGAATGTGTGGTGTGGACTGATGTTCAATCGAATCCAGGCGCGGTTGGCCCTATAGCGCACAGGATCAGTGAACCCCCAGTAATATACGATAATCACCTCGAGAATGAACAATGAACAATGTCTTTAAATTTTCACATTATTTCGCTAAAAATTCTACACAATAAGTCATGTATTTGTGCCCGTAACACGGCGAACTCTCTTGCTGAGAAGAAGAAACCGCGAATCGGCCGCCCTGATACAGACCCTCAGTTGAACCCCCACAGGACAGCTCGTGCCATTGTGAAAGCTTCGTGCGGGAGCAGAAGCGCGAGGAGGGTATAGGACAAAATACATGGGAGATGAGATTCCAGAACCTATGTCTCTACCCAACGGTCATGCGCAGTTCGTTCTCTCGCAGAAGCCGCGGGGCAAGGCTCCTTTGTCGCTGCTTCCTCCCTTCCAGTGTTGCTGTGTGCGGTTCAAGTTTGAAGCGCACACATTACATATTCAATCTTCTCTTGTATCATTTTTGCACCGGACGTCTTGGAATAAATGCAAGATTGTGTCAGAGATGGATGAGTGGAAACAAATAGAAGCTGGAATTAGATGCGATGAATTAAAATAAAGGAGATACATTACCAAAATACCTTGTGCATGCATTCAGAGGTTTTTCCTTAAAGGTGGAAACACTTCGGGTTCGCGAAAGAGAAAGAATGGCGCGAAGACGTGACTCGCTGTCGCTCGGTGTCAAAGTCTCAAGTTTTTTAGTTTTTGAAGTGCTTGGATACTTGTTGGAAAGTATTAAGTGATGCTGCGAGTGAAACGAGGGATGGACTTTACCTAGGTTATGTCATTTGATGCAGTGTAGGCGTTGCTGTCCGCGCAGGTAAGAAATGACCGATAGAAATGCACATAATTAACGTAAACAAACTTCCTTGTCCACTGAAAAAAAGCGTGTGCTGGTCGACCAGCCCCAAATTTGAACAAACCTGTCGCGTATAAATGAAAGGGTCTCAGGTTCGATTTCTAGTATGCGCATGCCATTAGTTGCCATTTCCCTTTAACAAATGTAGGACCAGTTCTGATTAGTCAGCATGGACGTCCGGAAGGGGAAAAGGGGGCCGCCCCCCCATGGAAATTGAATGTAAACCAAAAATTATATATTACACGCATATAATTTAATTTCAGTCACAGTAATTTTTGGTAATTATTATAAAAGCGTTGCAGTAACTTCAGACTGAAGGAGTGTTTTTTGCTCCTCGTGGGGAAAAAATATATTACTTGCCTCTACTTGAGGACGTCCATGATATTCCAACAAAACTCAACTTTTTTCATAAAGGCACAATTTATTGTAGTTTCAGCCCTAAATTTATTCGCACACCCCTACAACAAAACCTTATACTCCCAGATAAAAAGAATTCTTGACAAAGCTTTTAAACCCTCCCCCATCCTTTTGTTGGGCGAAGGAAGTATATTTTGCGGAAAGTGAATATATGTCACATCACTTCAGTGAACCCCCGGGTAAATAATGCACGAGCCGCGCCTGATCGAATCATTGGTCCATTTTTCTTTGCGGAGCAAACAAATACTGCAAATGTTTACCTTGACCTTTTGACTGAATGTGCGACACCACAACTGGCTGACCTTCAACTAACCATCCTTTACCAACAGGATGGTGCACCACCACATTGGGGATTAAATGTTCTTGACTTCTAGACCAAACATTTCCCGGTAGGTGGATTGGACGGGATGGCCCTATTCCCTAGCCACCTCGTTCACCAGACATAACGCCCCTAGATTTCTTTCTATGGGACTACGTTAAAGACACTGTGTATCGAACAAATGTACGGAACATTACTGACCTCAAACAAAGGATCACTGATTCCATTGCCATCATTGATGAGGCTATGCTAGATCGGACATGGCACGAAATCGATTTTCGCCTTGACGTCCTTCGTGCAACCAATGGTACCCATATTGAGGTTTATTAAGTTATGAAAAAAAAACTTCAATATATACTGCTACTAGGTGACAAATTTCATTTAATTATCTCTTCATATGTGTTTGGAATAAAAGCTTGAAGTTGTAAAGAGACTTTATGGACACCCTGTATATATATACACAAAAATACTCCCCTCCACACTATTAGCCAGAACTATTTATTATTTATCGAATTATCAACTATTCTCTTGTAATTTCTGAAAAATCAAGTGTTCATTTTCAGAACGAACATTACTTTTAGGTAATTTTTTTACCATTTTAGCTCATGTTTTAATAATTGTAAGGTCATTCTGTAGGTCATTTTTTTAAAATTAAGCGACAGGGGCACGTGTGCTACTCGAAGTTGATGACCTAAATATTCGTAACTTGGTGGGCGTAATGGGGGCACTAGCCCCTCAAAAACTTCCAGGTTTATTAGAATTTACAAGTTAACTTTTCGTTATTCTCCTGGAACCTGAAGAGCAAGGTAATACACAATAATTTTTATGAATTCGCAAATGTGACAGTTATTTAACAAAATAGTCTTGGGGCCCTATTTATATGGGAAGCAAAGCTTTTCAATTCTGCTCCCCCACATCAAAGTTAAGCCCCAAATGCATCAACTGACTTTCTTTTCCAAACTTGTCAACGGAAAAATAGATTCTCCAGCTCTACTCTCACAATTAAACTTTTATGTTCCAAACGCTATTTTAAGATCCAGAAATAATCTCTTTAAAATCTCGCATGGAAGAACCAACATGGTTGAATGTGCAAGTTGTTCAACTCAGTGTCTAGTAATAACCTTAGTATCGATCTTTTCAGATTTAAAAGTCATTGTATTTTCTGAACACTGTAGCCTATACAAACAGGACACAATTAAGATTGTTACTCACCCTAAATTAGACATTTTCTATATTTTTGTTTAACATTATTTAATATAAAATACTGTTTCAATTTCAGTCATATGTTTATCATTGTCTCTTATATGTGCAACTTATTACTCAATATCTCTATTACACTACTACTATTTACATGTATATAAGCTGATTACCTCTGTATAACTTGTATACAAATATTACATAAACTCTATCAAATCAAGCAATATATGAAATCAGTCAGGTTTATAAGTATGTTGTAGATTGAAATGTCATATTTCTCACTTGATGTAATATTATTTTTGTATTTTGTATTACTTTCTTGTTTACTCTGTGAACATTGTAATTGGGCATGTGCCTGTGTGTTCGAAATAATAAATAATAAGTTCGATTCTGCCTCCCCCCGCACCAGTAAGGCCTCAAGTTACGCCCATGGCAGGGTTGACGATGTATCTTTAAGATTTATCCCGATAACACTGTATGTAATAATTGAAACCATGATAAAGCCGATTTTCTTACTGACAATCACTTCCAAATTACTGTAAATTTTTGTTTTATTTTCCCATTACGTTCCCGAAAATTACCCCGAAGATAAGAAAAATCTTGCATAAATTCATAATTATTTCCTTAAATTTTTATAATTGTACAATACAACTTGCGGTAGATGGAAGAAGAGAAAAATATTAACACACTATTTCCTTCATGCTGAAATATCTGTCACAATAGATGTACATAGAAAGAAAGTAAATCAAGAATACTTACTAATCACATTGAGGCCCGCATCCAACAATTGTATTAGGCTTTGGAAAATATCCTGGAATGCAGCGACACACAGCGGCGCCGGACGAACTAACACTGCATTCTGTGTTACGTCCGCAAGGGCTTGGGGAACATGGATTTGAATATACTGAAACAAATGAAAAGTTAGTGTAAAATTTCTTTGATGTATATGTTCTTAAATAGAGGTCATCATTTTGCAATGACAATGACCGCCCACAGAAAATTTTCCAAGGGGAAGGAGGGGCAAAAATCGAAAAGTTGTATCGTTAATTTCGCTTCATGTTGACGTGTCTTGAAAGGATAGAAACATTTTTAAGGGAGGGGGAAAGATAATAGTTATGGTATTGGGAAAGGAAGAATATTAAAGAAAGAGTATGTAAGAGAGAGAGAGAGAGGAAAGGGAAGTGACAGAGCAATGAAAAGAGAAATAGAGAAGAGACAGAGAAAAAGAGGAAAACAAAAATGCGATAGAAAAAAGGGAAATAGAGAGAGGAGGATATATAAGAGAAATATAATGAAACGACAGAGAGAGAGAGATAATAAAAGGGAAATGAAGCGATAGAGAAAGGAAAATAAAGAGACGAAAGAGAAGATAATTAAAACTATAACTTGATAAGTTTAAAAACAAGGCGCTGCAAATAGCTGTTGCGCATCTCTCACCACATTTCCTCACTCCATTCTGCGCAGCGACGTTGGTTCGCAGTGTTGCAACCTGGAGGGAGCGAAATCATGTGAGGATTTTCAACGAAATTTGTATTCGCTTTTTCCTGTGCTGTTTTCTACGTGTTGGAGTACAGAAATTCAGCTCACATTTCGCCAACGACTCTTTTCCTTCTTTTTAAACTTGGCCTCCCCGATGGCGCAGTGGTAGCGTCGTCGCCTTGTAATCAAGGAGTCCCGGGTTCGATTCCCGGTGGAGGCACATAGTGGTTCGGATCCCACTATAACTGTAGGTCCAGTCCCGATTAGCCGTACTATGCATAAAGTGGACTTAAAACAACAAATCAATCCAATCCAATTCCTATAAAACTTGAAAAACCATCCATTTAGAATACTCCCGTAGCGGCGCTTGTGGTCTCGACAACATTATACTTAAGTTTATGTAACTCCTTCTGATTTCGCAAATATGTTGCGACATTGTAAACAATTTATCTGGCCTGTCCTCTAAAGGGCTTTCAAGAGCAGATTGTGGATTTCGTTGGACCCGCCATGATTTGATTTTTGCATTTCAAAAATATGCAGCCAAGAGTAAAAAGCAAGAACATTTCAATGCTTTTAAAAAGAACACAGGCAACGTAGTGATTGTTATACGATAAAGAAAATAACCCCCACCCCACTCGGCTTAAAAAAAAACCAGGCCACTGCTCGATGTCGCATTCAGAAAATGAAGTCATTCGCCCAGTAGGTTCTCTTCGTTATAAACGTTAACGCGCGTGCGTAATACTACAGACCGGATTAAATCAAATGAACCACTGATAAACTTATATGAGCCGGCAGCGTCAATCCACACAGTAAAAATCTTTTGTCATATTTGTTTTAGCTTAAGTTTGCTGAGTTGGCACCACTGGTACTCTCAAGGCCAGACTATACCGCGTTTGTTAGAACCTGTTCCGTTTCCCGCGCTAGCGATCGCTCGACAGTTTCGGTGCCAATGAGAAACGAGGAAAAAATCGTCTGCTGGGCAGCGAGGAGCGAATGGAAGCCAGAAGAGAGGCGCTTACGTAGACGCTGTTGCGACGTTGCGTATTTTAATTGGCTGCCTGGCTTTGACTTTCCCCAGCACGGAGAAAAGCCAGCGACCAGCTAGCGCGGGAACCGGAACAGGTTGTAACAAACGCGGTATAGTACGTAGAAGAGTGGTGGGGAGAATGACGTAATAGGAAGTGCTCCGCAGCGATCTGCGCATATCGGGACTTAACTTGTCAGGCTATAGGCGACAGGGAAAATAAAAGGGGAATGAAGCGATAGAGAGAAAGGGAAATAAAGAGTAGAGGAAAGAGAAGAGAAATAAAGAAGCTACAGAGAAAAGAGTAATAAAGAAGCGACTATGGGAGGAAGGAAAATAAATAATGAAGAAATTGAGAGAAAAAGAAATAATGAAACGACAGAGAGAAGAAAGGAAAGAAAAATAATGAAGCAACTGGGAGAGAAAAGATATAAAGAAACAACTGGTAAGGAAAAGAAAAGAGAAATAAGCAACAGCAGTGAGAATGAGAGGTGAAGAAAGAGAAAGAAAGACGCGACAGAGAAAAAAATATATACAGAAAATGAATGGAAACAATCAATACAAAGTAGAAACGAACAGAGTACGAACAAAATATGCTTTTTTGTATTATTTTTGTGCCGGCCACCTAGCCGACACAAAAATATGATATAAATAAAGAGAATAAGAAGGCATTTTCCCCTTATTATTCCAAGGAGGGAATGAACCCCACTTGACCCCGTCCCTTTGACCACCTCGCTTACCCAAGACTTTTCAAAAAGCTAAAGTAACGAACATAGTAGTGGTGGATTAATAATAAATGCCCAATCCCCCCACGAGAGAATTTTACTAATCCGCCACTGCATCCTACAGACGAATAGTGTTAACCACTACATCGTCAAGAGAGCAACATTTATTGTTATTAATCCTAAATTAAATATCTTTTAAATGTCTCCCGGTTAGGATAAGACGTATCAAAAAAATATTCTATTCTCCATCCTCTGTAAAAACGAAAGTAATATCAACAAAAACACATCGTTTGTAAGAACTTCTAATGGTTATTCCAATGGCACCTGTGCAAGAATCTTGCGCGTGAGATATAGTGCGTGTTATAAAGTCATGTTAATCAACATTGACCTTGTGATGTTGTATTTTAAGCTTACAGCTACGATCAATACGCAAACGAAAAAATACTGCAGAAATAACAAATAGGAAAGAACTCTCAGACGTCACGTGGTTTGGTTTACATTAACTTCGATCTTACAGTGGATGCTAAATAGGTAAAAACTAGGGCAGAGCCGATACCGAGGTATCGTTATCGGAAAATATCGGTTGGGTTTTATTTTCCAATACCAACCGATTCTTTTCCGGCGTTTTGATCGCTCGCGGTTCATCAAAAATGCCGCGCGGCACTTTTGCGAAATCTAATTATCCTGGACGTTATGCAACATTCGAAGTTGCCATTGACGTTCTACAGTCACGGACACTGCCGGCTTGTAACAATTCCATTGAAAGTGAATATATTAATTACAAGCCGGCAGTGTTCGTGACTGTACCAATATTATGTGATTATATAGCAGGTATTTTTTTTTTATATTCGTACGCTATTTTTAATATTTTAAAGCAAAACTCTAGTAAATTGATGCTTATAGTTGGAATAGAATACTACCCACTGATATTAATCAGTACTTTGAACAAAATTTGTATTAATCAGTACTTTGAACAACTTTTGTGTTAATCAGTGCTTTGAACAACTTTTGTGTTAATCAGTGCTTTGAACAACTATTGTGTTAATCAGTGGTTTGAATAACTTTTGTGTTAATCAGTGCTTGGAACAACTTTTGTGTTAATCAGTGCTTTGAACAACTATTGTGTTAATCAGTGCTTTGAACAACTTTTGTGTTAATCAGTGTTTTGAACAACTTTTGTGTTAATCAGTGCTTGGAAAAACTTTTGTCTTAATCAGTGCTTTGAACAACTTTTGTGTTAATCAGTACTTTGAACAACTTTTGTCTTAATCAGTGCTTTGAATAACTTTGTCTTAATCAGTACTTTGAACAACTTTTGTCTTAATCAGTGCTTTGAACAACTTTTGTCTTAATCAGTGATTTGAACAACTTTTGTATTAATCAGCGCTTTGAACAACTTTTGTATTAATCAGAGCTTTGAACAACTTTTGTCTTAATCAGAGCTTTGAACAACTTTCGTATTAATCAGTGCTTTGAACAACTTTTGTCTTAATCAGTGCTTTGAACAACTTTTGTATTAATCAGCGCTTTGAACAACTTTTGTATTAATCAGAGCTTTGAACAACTTTTGTCTTAATCAGTGCTTTGAACAACTTTTGTCTTAATCAGTGCTTTGAACAACTTTTGTATTAATCAGCGCTTTGAACAACTTTTGTATTAATCAGAGCTTTGAACAACTTTTGTATTAATCAGCTCTTTGAACAACTTTTGTATTAATCAGTGCTTTGAACAGCTTTTGTATTAATTAGTGCTTTGAACAACTTTTGTTACAATTTTCAAGCATCGGTATGGATATCGTTTCGAAGTATTATCGGCCCAGTCCTAGTAAAAACATATTTAAAAACAAAGAAAGTATGTCAATTTAGATGTCAGTATTTGTATAACAGTGCGTTAAAACTTAATTTTATAGAAATCACTATGGAGTCGTAACTTGTATCTGACATTTCTAAAGTGGAATCAGGCCAATATGGAGCGTTAGCCCTCTCCATCTACCCCCCTACTATAGCTGACATAAAGATTAATAGAACCTGTATTTAACTGACATAAGGTACTTACCAACGGAATGCACAGCCTCACTAAGTATTGTCGTAACAAATAAGGTCCAAAATAGTCGAATTAGACCCATCTTGTGGCAGTCTCTGGAAATAAATTGGAAAATATGTTTTAGTAAATAACGTCATCATATATTTGCCGGTTTAAAGAAAATTGCTGTCCCTTTGCAGCATCTGGTATTTTCAAAACTTATAATGGCTGTTTGAAAATATGCTTTCTTTTTATGACGATGGTATTATTCTCTGCAGATTGAACCTTTGTTGTCTTTTTTCAAATTATTTGGACACCTTAAATTATAATCATGTAGAGGAAAAGGTCTAAATATGGCCCCCTCCCTTTTTAATTTGTAATTTTCGGAGGGAAAAAATAATATATCAAGCACCTGCCTTTAAAATGCATATCTATGAAATATATACTTAAATGTAATAGCATGCTAAAGTATAGAAGGTCTCGATTTTTTTAAAAAGAAAGCAATTTCCAAAAAGGTAAAATTATGTATTTCAAAATTGTGGTCCAAATATGGGCTACTACTGGCAATATCACAAAAAAGCAATTAAAATTTTAAAAAAACAGTAATTATCGCTAAAACATTGTAGAATTCATATTTATGAATAATCTGTTGTTTTGAAAATCATGCGGAATGGGGAAAATTAAGAAAACATCCAAATATTTGTTGAAAATGTAATCTTAACCTTAGACCTCATGTCATAGCCCATATTTAGACCATCACGCTATTTTTCTTCTTCAATTTATTTTCGCTCTCTGTGGTACATATTTCACAAACAAATCATGGTATTATAAAAGCCCACATTTGTTTTATGTACCGCTAATATCATAACCTATACAAAGCAGATGAGAATTCAGAAAACACTGAGTTAAAACATACGTGCAAAAAGTTCGAAGGGCACAATTCTATAACAGCGTCCAAGGCCGAAACTAACCACCACTTTCTCTTTCGAATTGGCGCCGCAACCTTTGTCCTTGACAGATAACCAGTCCCCATAGCCTCTGCCAGGCTGCAGCACCCGGAAGCGCTGATAACTCCAAAACCCGTATTTAAACCTTCGCCCATATTTAGACCATCTCCTCTACAGTTGTTTCACCTACGTCACAAACTGTTGCATTGTCGCTTCGAGCTGCCATGTTTGAGGCCAGTTCTTGTAAGCATATGGAATTTAAGCGGACTGGCGGGACACACTAATACAGACATTCGTGACTTAAAGCAAACGTGTAGTTAGTTCAGATGTAACGAACACTACGTGATGGATATTTCCTTGCATACGACAAAAACATGGCGGCTATGTGCATCCTGACGTCACATAAAACCCACCTCTATGTTGGCATATGTTGATGAATTCCTTCATAACACCATTACGAAGCGTTCTTGTCTCTTGATAAGAAGGTCAGACGTCTGACTGGTGGAGAGGGGGGAAAATGGAATCTAGAACAATTGCGATGGCGGACAATTGCGGTGAAGCCAAAATCACGGACAATTGCGATGATTTTGTAGGTGAAGGTCATTTTACAAATTAATGGTAGGGCAATTTCGACGATCAGGACCTAACCTAACCTAACCAGAGGCGCCACAGAACTAAGAATGCTGCAGAAAGTTGGAACAACAAAATAAATAGGTGGCTTTGAAGACCACATTGGCCTGCCTCAAGAGCCAAGCCGAAGACACCAACATCAAGTACATGCCATGGAACTTAATGTAGAAGGTCAGAAAAGGAAGAAGCGTGACATTAGAATTGACGAGAGAGTTGGAAAGTGTATTCGCACATACGAGGAAGCGGGTTAATTCAAAGGGTGTCTAGGGCCTCCCGGATAGCGCAGTGGTAGCGTCGTCGCCTTGTAATCAAGAAGCTCCAGGTTCGATACCCGACGGAGGCACATAGTGTTTCGGATCCCACTTTAAACTGTAGATCCAGTCTGTAGCCTTACTGTGCATAAAGTGGACTTAAAACACCAAATCAATCAATCAAAGGGTGTCCGCTGGCTCTAGCCCATGTTCAGAAACTTGATTGAACCAAATTACCAGCTGAAAACATCAATATTTCACATTATTCTCTTGTAAGAGGTATTGTACGTGGTGTTAAGTCACCCTTCAATTTGACAGAAGATTTAAAATGTCATCGTAATTGTCCACCCGCGCTTTCACTTCTAACTGTGTTCATCAACGCAATTATCCGGCTACCGGATAAATGTATGTAGTTCGTTCCAAGGAGTGGTGTGTGTAGAAAATGAGGGGTTTGATGCTGGGCACATGCAGGTACCTACACTCCGTCAAATTCGTTTTCACAAAGCACAAAACATAACCCTTCTAACAAACTTTTCACAATTACAGTTATAATAATGCCTACTTTATTAGTAGACCTAGGATTTTAGGTTTTTAACCTATTTTTTTCCCTTTACAGGCATGTAAGAAATAATAAGTTATGTCAGCGATTCGTTAAAAAAAAGCAATAACAGATGAAGTTTTTTTAGTTTCTTTTTTATATTTTTGAAGGTTTTACAGGGTTTTTATGTCACACAGAGGCATTTGCTTTGTTTCGTCACGAAAAATTTCAATGACGAACGTGTTTGAAATGTACTCTCTGTCGATTTCCCTTCCTCCAAGTGGATGGTGATTTTTAAAGCTCTAAACAAAGCAAAATGTCTGGTGCCACTGTTATCTGTACAACCCAAAGTGGTCTGATCTGTGTGGTCTTGCTCCCTTTCGCTTCACTTCGGTGCTTTGTGGCATTCACGCCTTGCAAACTAACATTTCAGCATTGAAGTTTGCACCACTGACTATGTTTTTGTTCAAAGATTATTTTCAGCATATAAGATGATCCTCACAGACAAAATTGCGGAGTTTGACTGTGGATAACATGGAAAAAGTTTGTTGCCTAACTATTGATTGATTGAGTTGGTGTTTTAAGTCCACATTGTACACAGTAAGGCTAATCGGGACTGGACCTACAGTTTAAAGTGGGATCCGAACCACCATGTGCCTCCACCGGGTATCGAACCCGGGACACCTTGATTGCAAGGCGACGACGCTACCACTGCGTACGCCATCCGAGAGGCTACATTGTTGCCTAACTATACATCGAAGAGTGGATTTTAATAGCAAATTTGCAAGGGTAAATTCTGCCATCGCCGTAGGGTTAGGCAACACACACAACGTCATGCAAGATAGTGCGTATTTCAGGATATAGGTGTCCCATTTTCATCGTCGGTGACTATACCTAATCAGCATTTTTCAAGAATTTTGAACTATTTTAAGTTTTTTGAACCTACTTCAGGATTTTTCGAGCCTAACTTTAGATTTTAGGACCTATTTTAGGATTTTTAGAACCTATTGTAAGGTTTTTAGAATCTATTTTAGGATTTTTAGAACCTATTTTAAGGTTTTTAGAATCTATTTTAGGATTTTTAGAGCCTATTTTAGGATTTTTAGAACCTATTTTAAGGTTTTTCGAATCTATTTTAGGATTTTTAGAACCTATTTTAAGGTTTTTAGAATCTATTTTAGGATTTTAGAGCCTATTTTAGGATTTTTAGAGCCTATTTTAGGATTTTTAGAACCTATTTTAAGGTTTTTCGAATCTATTTTAGGATTTTTAGAACCTATTTTAAGGTTTTTAGAATCTATTTTAGGATTTTTAGAGCCTATTTTAGGATTTTTAGAACCTATTTTAAGGTTTTTGGAATCTATTTTAGGATTTTTAGAACCTATTTTAAGGTTTTTAGAATCTATTTTAGGATTTTAGAGCCTATTTTAGGATTTTTAGAACCTATTTTAAGGTTTTTGGAATCTATTTTAGGATTTTTAGAACCTATTTTAAGGTTTTTAGAATCTATTTTAGGATTTTAGAGCCTATTTTAGGATTTTTAGAGCCTATTTTAGGATTTTTAGAACCTATTTTAAGGTTTTTGGAATCTATTTTAGGATTTTTAGAACCTATTTTAAGGTTTTTAGAATCTATTTTAGGATTTTAGAGCCTATTTTAGGATTTTTAGAGCCTATTTTAGGATTTTTAGAACCTATTTTAAGGTTTTTGGAATCTATTTTAGGATTTTTAGAACCTATTTTAAGGTTTTTAGAATCTATTTTAGGATTTTTAGAGCTTATTTTAGGATCCTAAAAGCACACTTTTTAGAACCTATAAATCCGAGGTTTATTTATTAGGTTAGGAAGCCACGTTTCCGTTAGCAACCCATTTTCGCGACGTGTTAGCAGCTGGATGTGTCTCTCACCCGACCCGAAACTGAGCAAATCGGAACATGGCCGTGCAATGAGTGTATCTGATGTTTTCAGAGACACATGCCTTCATATATCATATCTCTAAATATCAATCAATTTGAGTTTTGGTGCAACTCGAAAATTGCTGAGACCTGGTGTGTTACCGGGTCCAGAGGCGGTAACATGCAGGCCCGAAAAAGAGTGACAAATTTTTGCTCCTTCACCGGACGCCCGTGATGCAGATCTTTTGTTTTTGGCAGCAATAGAAGACCACCAGGACAATGGGTTTGATTGATTTGATTGAATTTACTTTCATTTTCTTCCACTTTTGTCTCTCTCCATGGCCGTGCCTATCTGCATCTTTTTCGTTCGGTGAAAGAGAGACAGCTAGGAAAACGCATATGCGCTTGAAACAATAGGAGATGTGCTATGGCAGCGAGCATAGCCGCAGTCGCCTGCGTTGGGCGACGATTCTAACCCCTGTGAAGTTGGCCCGACCCATTTTCGTTGCCCACCTCAAACCTAGTCAGGTCGTTAGTTCTTCGTTAGTTCTCGATTCTACAGCGTGTCCCGCTTGCGTATTTACAAACCCTATAGTACTGCAGAACCTCCAGCGATATCTGGCTACTGATTGGCTGCCATTCCGGAAGTTGATGTAGCGTTCCTTCAAGTTAACGCTAGATGGCAGGGTTCAAATTAACAGTGTAGATTTCCGATATCCATCCCAACAAGATAAGACATCCATTTACATTAAGGTTCATTTTTTAGCAAAATTATTTAAATTAATGTTTTAGAAGACAGAAATCAGAACTCTTCTTGAAGTGAATTTTTTTTCTATTTAAAGTCACATCAATGCAAACATTGAACTACCAATGACTATTGAGAAAATTATGTATATCCAACGTATAGCATTTTAAACATTATATTTTATTATATAAACGTATATTTCTTAACATAATTTCGACAATCTGTTTATAAACTTTATTACTATATAATCACAAGTCTTTTTATTTCCATACTTTTGCTGTAAATGAAGAAGCAAGGAACAATGGACACTGAACATGAACACTTCCGGTGCACACAGCCAATAAGAAGTGTTACATACCTCTGGTTCTGCAGCACTATAGGGTTTGTAAATACGCGTCCCGCTTATACGTATAATAAAAGAAAAAAATCACAACTTTTTTATTTACCAATATTTTTTATCCAAACTTTGTACAAACATGGAACAACTCAGAATTTTTTTTTACAAATCAAGAAACCAGCGCACTTCCACATGTGAACCGTTAGTGGCACGGCAAATGTCAAACCGGTTGTCAGCCTCAAGCCACACGTTTTGAAGCATGTGCAGGGTAATGTTGATTACTGCAACCACAATTCTTTCACGCAAGTCTTGCAAATCTCTAACCGGTGTCCTTAACACACCCCCACAACAAAAAATCACACACAGTGAGGTCTGGTGACCGTGGGGGCCATTCAATAAAATCCAAACCTCTCCCTATCCATTTTCCATTGAAATGCTCGTCCAGGAAGTCTCTAACGAGATTTGAGAAATGAACCGGTTTCGTGTAACTGTATTTCCCATTTCTTTATTGAAATGTACGATGGAACTACTTCTTTAGCACCCAAAGCATAACGTGCACGAAATCGTCTCTGCACGAGTGTCACAGACTTCACTTCAGACAACGTTAAAACAAAAAACACCTTTTCTAGTGGCGACCACATGACGAATGGCTACTGAGAAACTGATAATATCAGTTTTCGAGACATTCTGGCTACTGCGCATGCGCAACTACTACTGAATGTGTTGCTAAAAAACAATGCTGAGTCATTCTTTAAAATGAAACAACAATCACATCATTCTGACAGTTTGTTTAGAAGTTATGAATTTTTCTTTTATTATACGTATAAGAGGGACACGCTGTAGAAAAGATACCTGTAGGCCAGTGGTTCCTAAAGTGTGCGTCGCTACACCCTTGGGCACCGTGGTTGGTTTGCAAGAGCGTCACGAGATGTTTCAATATTTTCACTGAAATGACACTTATTCCAAATATGTGCTTATTTACTACTTTTCACACATAATATGTTTCTGAATTTGAAATATGTGTTTATTTTTTAACTTAAGGCAAGCAACCTAACCACAATAAAGCTACGTTTTCCATTCTGACAAGTTCCAGACTCATGACGCGCAACATGCGCATGTTGCGCTTCATTTAGTGCACTGTTTCCAATTCAAAACTACTTCTGTAAAATGCACCCACAACAACACTGGAGTGGAGGACCGCAGTGTAGCGTTGCGCAGTGCTTTAGAGTAGTCAGTGTTTCTTCTCTTGTATTGTAATAATTTGGTGGTGATTTAACTTGTGTAAAGGTGGACAATACAGCTATGGCAGGTTTTGTGGTTATGGCAGGCTCGTACCATGAACCTTTTAAAAAAGAGGCGAAAACGACGCAGATGGTGGATTAGAAGTTTTCTAGCGAAAAAAACTCGTTGATGAGAGACTTTCGTCTTCAAGTTGGATACGAAAACTATGTAAGAATGACTGCAAGTGATTTTGAATTGCTATTAAATCTTGTTGGACCAGAGATTGTAGTCGCGTCGTCTGTTTCTACTCTAGTGCGCATGCCCGTGCCCCAGGAACTTGCTGCAGGCTGTTTCCACTGTCCGCGGCGCATGTTGTGCGTCAAAATAGTTTGGGGCAATTTTGTCCCGGGCACTTGCGCCGCGGCATGTTGCAGACAGTTTCCATTTCAACAAATGCTTGGCGCATGCCGCGCGTCATGTAGCGCGGCAAATTTGTGGTAATGGAAACGGGGTTTAACTGAGCGTTGCAAGTGTTAGATAGGCCTATATTCTGACTTGGGCGCAGCGGAAAGTTCTTGAAACGCCAAGGGCACTGTGAAACGAAAAAGTTTTGGAACCCCTGCTGTAGGTAATAGGCTTCGGGCTCTGGCCATGGACGCGCGCTGTTTCAAGTCTCCTGGGGAAAGCGTAACAACTTTTCTCCTGCGATTTCGGTCAGTGTATGGGACAGGTGGCCGGCCACCCACTATCGTGAGGATTTGATTGATTGATTTGCTTTATTTTACTTCGCTTGTTGTGCCACTTTTTGGCTAATTTGCGAAGATGAGGATGAGTGATGATATGATGAAATTGATTAATGGACACTCACAAACATCCATGCCCAGGCCAGCATTCGAACCTGGGACCTCTGGCGTTGTAGCGCGATGTGCTAACCACTCAGCCACGGGGGCCGGCACTATCGTGAGGAAACTGGGGAGCTACGAAGGAGTAGCGTAACCCGGTCACGGAAACCTACAACTGGGGGTTCGTCTTGCTGACCACACGTCACCCAGTAACTGGTTAGATGATCTCCCACCTTTGATGGAAGTGTTGTCGGCAGTCGGTAAGTAGGCCTTGGACCTCAAGGGCTGCTGCGCCACGGGTTTTTATTTCATCGCGAAGATGAGTATGAGACGCCAGAGCCTCGCTAGTCTGGAAAATGCAGTCCAGGGGTTTACGTGGAAGAGAGGTTGACATTTGGGTGTTCTCAGAGAGTGTTACCCGTTACACTCCACCGAGACAATAGCTGAAACAGTATAAAGCAGGCTACTGCTCTAGTAAGTTATATGCTAAACAGATTCTTTATATTCCATTGTTGCCAGAGACGAAACTCCGGAAACAAGATCAGCGTTTTTGCGGTTCGAGTCATTAGCAAGGGCGGACATTCCTGGGGGACGTCGCGTCTTGTCTCGGGAGGGTGCGTAGGATGTCAAGGCCAGAAAGCAACACGGGTTTCGACCTTGATTCTTTTTTATATACAGTATATATAAGTCTTCTTGTGACTTAATTTGTGGGTGTCTTTTGTTTTCGCTTTTTGTTTGGCACCTCTTCAATGCCATCGCTATGAATCTGGCCATCTTGTGATTAAGCGTTTACGAGTATCTCGCTCCTACATAGGTAAGTGTCTCATGTGGCAGGATTGAAAATTAGCTGTTGTAAGGCGCAAAATGTGCTACTTTTGGTTTGGCACCCAAACTCAATGTCAAGTCGAGAGAGTTTTGTTCCGGTGGGTTCAAGGGTGGGCAGGGATGGAGAAACGAAATATTTTCGGGTGGGCTCTGTACAGGGTGGTAAGGGGGTGTGGTCTTCGTTTGCTTGGCGACGATAGCGACATCTAGCAACGGTCGATCCGAACCTGCACTCAGAGAACTAAATGCATCATATCGATTGATGCACCAGAATGCATCGATTGATGCACTAAAATGTGTTTTATGGCTTCTTCAAAGAAGCATCATCCTGCATCATCATAAAAGATGCATTCTGGTGCATCAAAACGCATCAAGGTGCATCAGAACGCATCAACTGATGCACTGAGGTGCATCTCGACTGAAAGGATACTCACTTGAATCAAATGATGCACTTTGGTGTTTCTTTCACGACATACAAAAATGCACATAAATGCATCAAATGTGAATCTGATTCTTTGAAGAAGCCATAAAACACACTTTAGTGCATCAATCGATGCATTCTGGTGCATCAATCGATATGATGCATTAATTTTCTGTGTGTGGTGCAACACTCGATTTGCAGACATTCGAACATCGTTTTCGCTGTGTGTTTATAATTTATTTATTTTATAATTTGGTTTATTTACTTCGTTTTTCTGCTACATGTGGCTAATCGCGAAGATGGGGATGAGATGATGAAATTGTTGCCCGGGACCCCTGGCGTCGTAACGTGCTGTGCTAACCACTCCGCCACAAAGGTCGGCTTGTTTATAAAGTGAAATGGTCTTCAGTAAGCATTTGTGTTCGATGGTAGTGTCGTCGCCTTGTAATAAAGGGGTCCCGGGTTCGATACCCGGTGGAGGCATAGTGGTTCATGTCGCACTTTAAACTGTAGGTCCGATCCAGCCTTACTGTGCATAAAATGGACTTAAAACTGAAATTCTATACATTCTATACGATCTTCAAACACATTCGAATGATTTTTTTTTTTTATTTTCCACACACGAAAAGCATTGTGGGAATGTCCCATAGTTTCCACTCACTTTACTGTTTTTTTTTCAATCGGCTTCTTGGACCATTAATTGATTTGTAAGTTCAACGTCATCTGTTGATGTGGTGTTTATTTACGAACTGATATATTCGTGGATGTTGCGTTTAGTGCAAGACTCGTGCCTGCGACGCGTTCGTAATTCATAGACCTTGATACTCCCTTCTCTTACTTCAGTCTTCGTTGAAATTATACATTTCATCGCAAGGGCGTATCCTGAAGTGAAATTACAGGGAGGACGTAACATTTTGGCGTCAAAGAACGGAAGAGTAATGAAGATGGACGACAGAATAATCACGGTGAGGAGTAAAGGTGACGACAAAGCCTTTCAATCAGAATAAAATGCACGCAAGCTTGTCAAGTGGTGAGTTATGAAGTGGTGTTACTCACATTGAGATTTCAAGAGTTTCTTTCACAGCGAAAAAGGTTGGAGGAGAAAATTCTAGAAGTAGAAAAATTGGAGTGCCTAACGGGATGTTCCTTTGATCTAGTTGTCGTTCTAAATTTGTTGGATTTTTGTTATGTAGCGTCACTTTTTGGCTAATCGCGACGATGAGGATGATTCATGATTTGATGAAATTGATGGAGACTCACAATGAACACCCATGGCTAGGCCGGAGTTCCAACTCTGAACTCCTGGTGTAATAGCGTGCTGTGCTAACTAGTCCTCCACGAAGGTCGGCGATAGTGATGTATTAAAAGAGCTGCAGCACATCAAACCCCCTCGAAATGTTTTACACTCGCTTTAGACGAAAGCATTTTTCTTAACATTTATGCCATGACCAAAAAGCTATCGTGTAAAGTGAGAAATGTTATGGCATTTCAGATGCCATGGCATGTTTCATGGCATTTCTCAAGGATAGGCTCGGCCCGCAGCATTTTTCGTAGCGTAACCAATCAGAAGCGACCTCTAGGTCACGAGTTAAGCTGTAATGGCGGCCGCGTGAGATGTAAACAACTTATCACTTCACACTTTTAAACGACGATAATTATTCAACCGAGAGGAATATCGCTTCCTATTAAATGGTTTTAGGTAGAGAAGAATGGCGCTGCTTAAATGCATACTTTACAACGTTTACTGTACACATATGGAAGAATATTTTAGCTTTTTCAATTGTAAACACCGTGCACACAGCATTGGCGGTGTAACTCGACGTGCCTTTCGTGTTGTATGTATTGTACATTGTAATTGAAACAGCTAACCGAAATGTTCCATAAAACGTTATCGTGTAAATTACTACCTGTTATAACATTTTTGGAAGCATTTACGTAGCATTTATGCTAGCAAGAATGCTAAAGGAAATGCTTTCGTCTAAAGCCGGCCTAAGAAGGTGAAGAACATTTTGTTGTCTCTTGTTGATTGTAAAAAAAAAATACATATTTTTTGCACAATGTTATCCACATTTCGTGAATAACCTGCGGTTACACAAAAATGAAATAAAATCGTTAATGCACATGGAAAGAATGCTAGAATTTTCGGGCATTTGAAATTCCTGAAACTTGAGCAAAAACCAGTCCATAGACTCCCTGGAACTGGCATCGTTTATTGCAAGTTACAAAACAAACAACAACAGAATAATCAAATATAAACAGCGTCAAGATCGAAAACTTGAGATGACAATACAAACACCACGTTATGTTTTTTCTCTTCTTTAATATTCTACCATTTAATCCAAAGAATAACTGGTTCCATAGTTTTCAAAATTAAAAAAAAAAGTTTTATGTGACAGGTAAAACAACATAAACTTTATGACTAAAGGTTTGACTTGAAGGCATCTAAAATTTAATGACAAAATATAATAACTATGCATTTCAGTACATACTGTGTAAAACGTAAATAATAATAATAAAATAAGTCAGTTGTGCTTCATATTCAGTCATCTGATGGATTGAGTAGAAAAGTTTGCCCAAGGATATAATAACAGCAATAATAATAATACATTTTGGAATAAATTTTCATTATCATTGTTATTATTTATATTATTCAAATTTCTGCGACGCCCATTGGAACAATTATGAGTGCCCCCCCCCCGAAAATTTTTCCTGACTACGGTCATGCAAATAATAATAAACCAACTACTGAAGAACGATGCAGTTTTGAATGTGGGACTAATTGTACAATTTAACACATGTGGGTCTTTGGTGGTTAAACTACTTAAGATAATGAGGTAAATAACAATTATAATTGTAATGTACTTTTTGTTTATAGTTTATATCTTAGATTTTTTCCTATTTCGGTCGTTATTTGTGCCATGTGTCAGGAAGCGCCTGCTTTAACCCTTAAACAGAAACATCGGTCTGTGAGACCTTTAGTGTTTTGTAGTTCTACAGTGTGGCAACACTGATTGAGCTGTCTCTCCCCACTCCACAGTACCTTATTATCAACCACTTGCCTACAATCTGCACATGTTACTGCTCAGTTTGTGACTGTTACGAGAGACTTATTGTTGTTTGAAAACGTGCAGGTCTAACGGACCGGGTGTTTCGCATAACGTATTCAATGCCAAGGTTGGAAGTGATTTACATAAAATATTTTTTTAGTTTTGTTCCCATGTAATTTTAGTTTTCAATAAGTTTGAGTTATTAATCATAATTTTGTCATTTTATTGTCTAGAAGAACTTTAAAAAATGTAATAACAAATATTAAAAAATAAGGTCTCTCAGACCGGATGTTTCTAATTATGAAGTAAAGACCTATGTTTCTGTTGATCTGAAATCAAATAGTGACTTCCCGTACCTTCATTAATCAACTGTAGCCTTGTAATTATTGCCATGCCGCTACGGTGTGAAACGTTGCGATTGATTGGTTCGTCACCAGGTCACATGTGAATATATTTTACGAGGCTAGGTAGGGTATCTGGGAGCCCAGAGACTGATTTCAATTTTCTCAAAATATTTTCTTAAAATTTAGAACGATACAGTTTGGTAAAATTGTCCAGATCTTGAAGTCTGTTCACTGGCTCGCGATGTGAAATCTCCTTTATACCGCGTTTGTTACAACCTGTTCCGGTTCCCGCGCTAGCTGATCGCTGGCTTTTCTCCGTGCTGGGGAAAGTCAAAGCCAGGCAGCCAATTAAAATACGCAACGCCGCAACAGCGTCTACGTAAGCGCCTCTCTTCTGGCTTCCATTCGCTCCTCACTGTCCAGCAGACGATTTTTTCCTCGTTTCTCATTGGCACCGAAACTGTCGAGCGATCTCTAGCGCGGGAAACGGGGCAGGTTCTAACAAACGTGGTATAGGTAATTCTCGAAGTGTAAATTCCTAGCTTGGTTGAGTGAGGATATGTGTGGGATGATTGTACTGTTCAACATGGAGACAATGAAGCAGGTAGAAAGATAGTTTGTTATTTTGCGTCGCTTTTCTATCACTCTTGGCTAATCGCGGCGACGAGGGTTAGAGATGATGAAATTATCAAGGGACACTAACAAAGAGCACCCCTACCCAGACCGGGACTCGAACCCGGAAACTTCTGTTTTCGGCCGTTTTAAAGTCGACCGCACTCGGCCAGCGAACCGACTCCTTATACAAATCGACCGAACAAATTAACAACTGATAGTATCTGTCGAAAGCGAAGTTGAGGTCGAAGTTGTGTGATAATTAAAACCACAAGCCGACACGCTGGGGTAAAAAGGTTAATTGAGTACCTTCCAAGACCATCCTTGAGATCACGAAACACGTATATCAGCTGGAAGGGCCATCATGCATTGCGAAAAACCGGATTTCACCATATCGGACGACGCATTCCGGGCATGTTCGTCCCTGAGGAACGCAAACAGATGTTTTTTGTACGTGGGACATGAGCTCGTGGGTGTCTGGAGGAAGCCCAAATGGCGTCTCATCTCTGCGAAAGATGGGACCGCAATGGGCGCGGTCCGAATCGCAAGGGCGGGGCCTTCCAAGCTGTAACCTTGCTACATGAGTGGAGGATTCGGCCTTGTACCATCCCAAATTTTGCCAAATTTATCTCTATGGTGGTTTCTCATGGCGGACTCCGTGAATGCCAAACGCGATGGCATTGTATTTGGTCGGCTGCTAGCTCCATCTATTGAGTTCCGTTGGATTTAGTTCTGTCGAATGCCCCATTTTGAAGAACGGTTGTTGTCTAAGACTGTCTAGGTATAACGCAACGGACTAGCAAATGTTTCGTGAAACAAAATAGAAAATTAAGTGTAACGTAGCCAAGATGGCGACCAATAATGGGACCTAGGCACAGGGTGGTTTTGGAAAACTTTCCAGTTGGGGAGATCCCAATAACCACTCTTGAAGCCTCGAAATACTATACAAATTATTTACATATAGTCTCCACCCCAAGGTCCAAAAATTAGCAACCAGAAAGGGGGAGGTTCAGAAACAAGAGAGGACAATTCTCAAACATGTCCCGTTCAAATACCACCCTGCCTAGCCTTGTTTTTTTGCTCTAATTCTGGTATGGGCCCCACACTCCTTCATGGTGTGGTGCAAAGCACAGGGAAGCACTTTACCTTTACTTTACTTTTATATTTAGCCGGCTCCCGTGGCGGAGTGGTTAGCACATCGCGCTACGACGCCAGGGATCCCGGGTTGCAATCATTTCGCCCTTCTTCAATTCTTGTTAATAATTCTTCCTTTTCTTGGCTTAACAGCTTCATCAATTCTTCTCTCTCCTTTCTCTGTTCTCCTCTTGCTTCATCCCTTTTTCTTTCTTGTTCTTTCCTTATCCTTTGAATCCTGGCCTTAGCATGGATGTTTGTGAGTGTCCATTCATCAATTTCATCATATCACGCATCCCCATCTTCGCAAATTAGCCAAAAGTGGCACAAAAAACGAAAAATCAATCAAATCAAATCAAATTTCGTATATTTAGAACTCTCCACTCTCAAAATGTCAATTCTTCAGTGATTTTTAATGAAAACGTTTATTTTTCTCACAATTTTGGAGCCTCCATCTACGAGGGTGATCCGAAAAGTTCGGGCTCTCGACCAATGCCTTCCCAAAATCCAAACTCTTCATCCCTGATCATCACTTTTCATCGAATCAAAAGGCTATTGCAGGTGTAGAGTATTTTGCAAACCTCAGGGAAAACCAATTCATGAACTGAATAAGGGCGTTGAAACATCACTGGAATAAATGTATTGATCTTAAGGGAGATTATGTTGAAAAACGGAAATAATTTTGAATTCGTTCTTTCATTGTTGGCCGAGAACTTTTTAGACCACCCTCGTATTAATATGATACGTCTGAAGATACCGCTTCGTTTACATTCACGTTGGTGTCTTTGTCGCAAGGTTTGAGTACCTGTCTTCCCTTCATCAATTGCATCTAATCATGATTTGTCTTTATGGTCGCAATTAGCCAAAAGTTACCGGAAAGCAACGTAAAATAATAATAATACAAGTATGAATGGGGAATTTATCTTGTCAACCTTGATATCATTTGTTATTGTAATATTGAAAAGGTTACGATATGTAGCACTTTGTACAATTTGGTTCGTATTATTACAAATTGGGCTCTGCGGCCCACCCAGCCTCGTAAATGGATACATGGGGGTAAAGGCGGCCGGGCGTGATGCTGATCACATCATCCCAACTATGACAGAGATCAAGAATATGTGGAGCTTTACTTTCACATCACTCATACTCGTTCATGGCATCGTGTGTACTCGCACAGAGGTACTTGCTATTTTTACAATTTGTGAGATAAATTCAAATACAAAAATTCATGTATCTCTTGCAAATCTATTCAATTCCGGTCCAGGAGAGAAAATCAGCAAACGTAAATTAAAGAATTTTAATTCGGTCCCGGAACCTTTTTTCCGGATAAATTTAAATACGGTTCAAGTTCGGTATTGAAATGAAACAATACGCGAATTGGAACGAATTCAAATTGTGCGAGAAAAAAAGGTCCCGGCCCTGTTACGGAACCCATTAGACCTGGACCTCCCTGTCTTTAAGTAGTCAACTTACCTGATCGACTTTTCCCCCACAAATTGAAAACACACTTGATTAATACACGATACTTCCTGTTCCACTGTATCTAGGATACTACTATGGAAAATAACGTTAACTAACCATAGAGCTTTAATAAGAAAGTTTTTACACATCGTCATTTGACGTCAAAGATAGTCTTTCCCTTTTCTCCCGGTTTCCAAGTGAAAGATGTGACGTCATACTGCCTGCCTTTCACTACGCCTTCTCATTACTATAAGGAATATGTCCTAAAAACTAGAAGAACATATGGAAGAAGAAACTAGGCATGTTTTCCACCATAATACTGTTACTCCCTCAAAAACAATCCTTAAGTTTACAGTTATCATGCTCCTGCAATGCCCTTATAATTATTGGGATAAATTACTGTGGGACTAAAATGAAGTAATTTTCCATGGGGGGGCAGTGCCCTCCCCCCACTCTGCCCCCCTTTCCATATCTGTAGAGCGCAAAAATATAGCAGCTACATTGAATGACATGGCAACACGCATTATAATCCTGTGCGCAAGCTGTCTTTCGAATAACCAATAGGATTCCTCCCAAGTCACGTGTATTTGTTTACATGATCTCGTTGTTACAACGAACAAAGAATAGTCTGTGGCAAGGAATCGACACTTTTCTAATACGTAACTTTCCCAGAAACATTTCCTGGCTAGATTTGCATTTATTAAATAAATTGAAATGTATGCATCGGACAATTAATAAGTCCGCGTACTGGTTTCGAAATGGTACCATTACTTCCCTTTCCTGTTGGGCGTCTTCTCTTGAGTTTTCACTTCTATTCGACCCACGCCATGTTTCTCTGGCCATCAATTTGGTGCGCCCACGAAGTTCACTTTCCATGAACTCCCAGGCACCATCTCAACCGACACCAACGCTCGTCGAAGTTGTCTTCTTTCACCCAGACATCTCCCGAGAAAGTAAAGTCTCTTAGCAGCTGAATTTCGACAACCTGCGTGACTGCGTATGCGCTTGGTTATGCCTAGATGCCTCGGCTACGCATATATTACGCAATGTGTGCCTAGGTTTTTTTTTCTGATTTGCATTTCAGATTATAATTTCAGGACTGTTACGGAGACGGCACCGATTGTGTCTCCAGTTGTGTGCTGCATCGAGAGGTTTTTGCTCGAGCGCCAGATAGTTCGCGCGGACGACGCTAGATAGCGTACGGAATTGAGAGCTGCTTCGATCGAGCGAATAACGCTTGAACAGGCAAAATATACGAAATATAACCGTAATTTGCCTGTAGTGGGTCCTCAAATATGGATCGTGAAGTGAAATATGCCGTAAAATTGAAACTTAAGTGAACATAGTCATCTTTTTCATAGGCGTAACTTGGCGGGCGCAAGGGGGGCACTTGCCTCCCCCAAAATTATTCAGGTTATGTCCCAAGTTTGATTCTGCCCCCGGAAGTTAAGTCCCAAGTTTGATTCTGCCCCCGAAAGTTAAGTCCCAAGTTCGATTTTGCCCCCCCCCCCCTCCCCAAGTTAGGCCCCAAGTTACGCTCATGGTCTTCTCCATGTTAAAATGTAGTTTAGTCCATCTTACCAATCCATAGCAATATGTGAAAATGAATAATGATTATGGGCTGAAACTACCAGGGCGGATTTTTACATATATGCTACGATTATTGTCACATTGAAATGAGATTTGATTCTATACACTCGAGCGTGGGAGACTGGATCGAGTATGAGCGAACGAAGCGATCCGATGCAGTAGTCTCCAGTAACAAGTGAGTGAGGAATATCTTTGTTTATCATAACCCTAAATATCACAGAGACGGTCATATTGATAATCTCTTACAAACATAAAAATTGCTAGGAAATATTGTTTTTTTTATCTGAAATTTCTGTGAAGCCGCTACAGGGAAAGGTACTGTCCTTCTCGTCAAAGCAGATTTTTATGTTCATTAATAGTAAAACTAGAATTATACCGTGCGTCCATTTCGATCTGCAGCCGAGAGATCGGGAGAAACGTGGCGGGCGGCGCTGACGGAGGTGCCGACATTTGCGGCCTGTAATGCCCGCATATTTTTATGGACAGACATTTTTTGCAGACATTTATATAAATATTGCAAAACTAGCACTAACCTGTGTTATAAGAGTTGTTCAAAGTGATGTCCACCTACACGCCTGGGAATTTCTGTACAAATTGCCTACACACGTCTCGACACGAGTCTGTTTTCACGTAAGTATCATACATAAAAATTCTTTGTTCTAACGTGAACCTTGCGGCTGGCATTCCAATCGTCTGACTGACACAACACACATACACACTGCAATAACACAAACAAGTAACGGCAAGTAACCAAGAATAACACTCTTACGCACAGTACGAAATTAACACGCTCTTGGTTTACATCTGCCTGCCACTATATTCACAGCTCTGTAGTCGCGAAGGAACATAAAACTTGAGCTAGGAGATTTCGGATTGCAAGGAAGCTCACGAACACCATTAGCTTTTAACGGTTCGTCTGCAGCGTAATCTTGATACAGTGTTGCACATTCGAAACCTCCAAACGATCCCCATCGACACAAAACTCTTTCAAGGATATAAACTTAAGCAGGACGTTACTGGTCAAAACTATGATTAAAATGTTTTACAGAGTATTATCTGTGGCTCTTAATATAATTTCTAAAGCGTATTTATTTGTGTATATAAGGGTGGAACTTGGAAGAATTACAGAAGAACTTTTGCGTGTTATAACACAGGTTAGTGCTCGTTTTGCAAGATGTCCACAAAAATAAGCGGGCATTACAGGCCTCAAATGTCGGCATCTCCGTCAGCGCCGCCCGCCACGTTTCTCCCGATCTCTCGGCTGCAGTTCGAAATGGACGCACTGTAGATACAGGCACGGGTGAAGGCAGAGAAAGAGATAAGAAGCTATAGAGGAAGAAAGAAAGGGATATAGAAACAACTGTTGAAACCAGAGGCGTATAAGAAAAATCGATCGGAAAATGTGCATGAATTTTTTCATTTCGATCAGAAGATGATGGCTTTTTAGGAGTTGGCACACTTATTTCTTACGGGTTGGCAATATTGCCCGGAACCGATCGTTTCAAAGGAACCGAAATTACGCGTTTATCTGCGTCAATTGATGCAAAACCTTGATATCGAGTTTTGTAAGTTCTCTAGCCGATTCATCACGGAAGTTACCCGGGGACTTTTAAACTTTGGACTAATGCAGTTCAAATTCTACCTATTAAAGCCTCCATGCTTCAGAATGAATGAATTAGCCTCAATGGATTTGCGAGACAATTGCATAATTCAATGTCATTGTCTTTTAGTCTGCCCACAGGTTGACGACACGAGTCCCCACCCTTCGAACGCAGCAATTTGTGGCCCCTCACGTGGGAAGATTGCGACATGTCTAGTTAGCATACGCAGCGTAATTACCGACTGACAAGCTAAAAGGAAAGCACATACTGAAGGTGTTGGACGTTGGATTTCACCCAGAGCGAAAGTGGGGAAACACGTCATTATTGCGTGGATTTACATGCGTACTAGACTGCAGCAGTAACGACGAAATTTTGCAAAATGACAATGGTCTATACTCTGTCCCAGTAATGTCTGGAGCAAGCGAAACGAGAACAAGTCTCTACCCAAGTAGTGATGCGAGACGGCTCCACCAATGAACACGTGAGAGGGAACGGGATTGCGTGGAGGGGGAGTGACTGCAGTTACCAGCCTTCCCAGCACCGTGTACTGATTTGCTCTGCCCACTCGATTTCCCCCCTTCTCTGCGGCTATGCGCGGCCTTGCTCCAGAGATATCCGAGACATAGTATAGAATGCATATTTTAGAAGCAATAGCAGGTTTTATGTATAGTGGAACCACGAGCAAAACAACCTGCGCAGACCCGCGACTCCTGTCCACCGTACTCCCGCGAGTAGGGAAGGGGGAGAGTTGACCATGCTTCTTTATGGCCCGAGGTGGAGGGAAGAAGGGAAAACTGCGCGGGGACTTCTCGTCCCAAGGTTTTTTTCCTTGTGGTCGATCTATAGACCTTAAAACTCCCAAAGGCGAGGGTCTGTCAAACGCCTTTTTTCATTGGCTGTCATGTGGTATATCCATCGAATCCCATCGCCGCTGTTTTCTGGCTTTCGAGACTTCTTTTGATATAGCTCCAAAATTGTCCTCACAATGCTGGGTCAACGCCGAAATTTTTTAGTTACTTTCGGGAATCAAACCCGGGACCACTCTCACCAAAGGCAAGGGCACTAACCATTTGGTTACGCTAATTCCCCTTGGACCAATATTTATTATTTATAATTACCTTTCTCGTTTATTGTTATTATCTTAATCTCTGTTATTCATTTTGTAATTCTTATGGTATTTAATATTTAAACCTATCACTGATAATGTCAGGATAGTGACTGACCTGTATGTACATATCTTGTTGCCATGAGAATTACGATTGTGTTTGGTCTTGACTTTTAGTTGGATTGGCAACTACTAAGTGGGGTAGTCAACCCACAATTATGTTATTATTTTACAGAAACTGCTTTCGCTCCTTATTTGAGTATGCGGTTTTCAGTTACGGTGGTGCGTCCTCAAAACAGTTACAAAAAATTGATGTACTACAACGCAAAGCATTACGAATTTGCTCTGGATTGATGAATTCTAGTCCAAACGTAAGTGTTTATATGGAAAATAGAGAGATGGCTCTATCCCATCGCCGCAAACAATTAACAAATAAATTTCTTTTTCAAACCTGGGAGAATCATAATCACCCATTTAATTTGCTATTTGAAACACAAAAACAGTGGGCATTTATGAATGTTATAGATCCGATCAACCCGAAATTTTATTTTCTTCATTGTTATTGTATGGATCCTGACGCGTACCAAAATTCTTTCACATTTCATTCACCTCCAGTATATAAATTAGATTTTCCTCTTTATGCTCAGTCTAACGTCCAATTTTTAGATCATGGTCAGCACGCTCGGTATAGAGAAATATGGCCAGATTTAATTTTTATATATACTGATGGCTCCAAAAAATTTCAGGATGTAGGTTGTGCGTTTTATATTTCTGAAATTAATCAACACGAAATATTTAGGTTACCAGCAGACACTACAATTTTTACAGCAGAATGCTATGCTATTTACCGTGCATTAAATTATTCCATACAAAATAACTATAAAAAAATACTCATTCTAACAGATGCGTTAAGTGTCTTACAGGCACTAACATCATCATATCCTCAACTATGTCGTCAATCTATTTTCATTATATTGATTATACAATTAACTCAACAAGCACAATCCAAAAATATTACTGTTCAGTTTACATATGTCAAGGCACATCACATTAACCAGAGTAATATTATGGCAGATATGTACGCTAAGAGAGCAAGGGATTTACCTCAAATATCTTTCATCAGACTCCCTTATACAGATCTATTACCTAGAGTTAAAATTAAAATAAAAAATCACTGGAAAATTTGGTGCAAGGAACAATTGACGATGGTAGGTCATACATATAGATGGCTAGCGGAATTTGATGCAAGTCAACCATGGTTCCACAGATGTCCTCTTCCAAGACAGGTTATAGTTTTTATTAATAGATTGCGAACTGGTCACGTACGTACACCAGCACATTTAGCGAAAATAGGTATTATACATCAACAAAATTGTACATGTGGTAAAGATAATCCAGATGCCCAACATTTATTTTTGGAATGTGATCAATTCTCTCAACAACGAAATATATTATATAAAAATCTGATAAGATTAAAAATTCCATTACCTATATCTTTACTTTCTCTTTTATCTGATTTATCAATACCAATTATTTGGATTTTATATGGATATGCTCGAAAATGTCAAATCGAATTATGAACAGAACATAGAATGTAAAAGTGTAAAAATTGAAAATTGATTAGTGTCATCTGTTGTGTATTGTAAGGAAAAGTTGTGTAACAGAAATCCCATACCACAGACTACTGCTGTCCCATAGTACAAATACAGAAACATTGGCCAAAGTCGACAGTGTTTTGTCTGACAGGGTCAGAAGAAGAAGAAGAAGAAGAAGAAGAAGAAGACTTTTAGTTCGGGCTTTGAGTTCTCAAGAGTGATCAAGTGGAATTGTAATATGCTGTTCTTTCTTTGAAATTCCAATGGAACTTCGCACATAAGTATTTTCATTTTGCTAAGAAGTAATATATACTTTTTCTCTTAGTGAAAACTTGACTTTGATTTTTTTTGAACAACGAACGAAGATAGATATTATCCAATATCCTAGGAGGCATCTCGTGAATGCTACGAGTCTTCATGTGATCATTTTTATTATGTTTTAGACACTGAAGGAACTTGTCATTTTTGACATTCTGTAGCATAATTTACACAATGTTGCAATGTTTAAAGGGTAGTTACTGAAACCACCGCCACTCCCACTGGAAAAATTTCAAATACCACTCTGAATGTACAGTCACCAGCATAAAAATTGGATATGTAGATCCTTAAATACCACCTTCCCTGAATTGTATATGTGTTGCCTAACTCTGCGGCGAAAAGACAAATTCAATAGCAACTTTAGCAACTTTAGCGTAAGTTCTGCTATCGTATAAACACACATACCGCGATATACTGAAGCTGATATTTCAGGATCTAAATATTCCATGTTTATTGCTGCTGACTGTACTTAACCTTTAACACCTTGTCAATGTCCAAAGAAGAAATTGTTACAATCAAGGTTACATAACAAACCTACCTGTAATTCTAGCAGCTGATGCGTTAATTAGTTTCGAGGAAAGCAAAGACGTCACAGAATACTAAAAGATGAATGGACAGGTGATTTAATCTTCTTCAAGGGCGATGAAGATTGCAAATCATTGCAGCATTTCCTGCACTGTGCCATCATCAACCTCAACCTACATTTCTTAGAATAATGAGTGCCATTTGCATCTGTGAATATACACATATTCACGACAGAGGAACCTGAAAATTGGTGTCTGAAAATATACCTTATTTATTTAGACCAGTGGTTCTCAAACTGTACCCAGGGGTACATGAACGACTTGAAGGGGGTACGCGATCAGATCGGAAGACAAATGTCGAGAATGCACACACGATAACATTTTTGCTGCAGGTGTGTAGAGCAGACTTCATTGTTTCAGACTTCATAGCTTTGACACTCAACAAGAAAATAAGACTAATTTTGTCACTGACATACATATATTTATTCAAAAGGTTTGACTAAATTTGGAACTGAATCTCAGCTTGAAAGCTTCAAGTGCACAACCAGACCTGCAGAAACTGTGTCAGGCTGTGCTGGCACATCCTTCTCACTAGAAACTCTTAGGATTTACAATAAAAACTCCAAAATTGTGCTTGCCAGTTTGTTTAAACATAACCCACAGCGCTACAGCCCTTGAAGGGCCTTGGCTTACCTACCGACTGCTGGTCTCCCTCCCACACTGTTCCTCCGTCACCTGTTATAGCGTGGAGATCTTAGACCAGTATTGGGGTGACGGGTGATCAGCCCGACGAACCCCCAGCCGTTGTTGTAGGTCTTCTTGACCGGGTTACGCTCACTCACTCGGAGCTTCCCAATTTCCTCACGATGGTGGGTTGCCACCGGCCCTATACGTAGGCCGAATAAATTCCGACCAGAGCCGGATTCGAACCTACGCCGTCCCGCAGCGAACGATCTCAAGACGAGTGAACGCCTTAACCCGCTTAACCCGCTCGACTACAAACTTATTTTTGTTCTTTACTTTTTTTATATAACTCTGGAAAAAAATCTCAAAATGAAAGTTTTTATATACTTATTAGCATGTAAGTATTTCACATTTTTATTCTAGTAACTAACCATAAAGATTCTAAACGTAGGAACACCCAATAAAATAATAAACGTAGGATTCTAATGTTTATTTGTTTACCATCTTTCCACATATAGCCCGAATGTCCTTTTGCTCCATTGCAGATACACGCCTCCAACGTATCAAAAACGTCCCACCAGTCAGGTAGCTAAAAAAATTCCCTAAAACCCACTATTCGGAGGAAACCTATGGTGGGGGTACATTAGACTTTAGTTACGACTAAAGGGTACAATGAGAAAAACGTTTGAGAACCACTGATTTAGACGATATCAAGTTTCAAAGTGTTACTATGATTCAATGTGCATTTTGTGTTTTACGTCACTTTCCTATCCCGACGTGAATAATGGTTAGATACAATTGAGACACAGACGAACAAACATGTGCACTCTGGGATTTGAACCCGGAACAGCGAGATTTTGAGTCGAGTAAACAGAAGGCTAAACCATATAAACGCACACACAATGACATACATTGTCTCAGTGGTCAACCTTGCGAGTATTCCTGCTTAATTTTCCTGATCACCATTC
This sequence comes from Lepisma saccharinum, assembly GCF_977018435.1. Lineage (NCBI taxonomy): Eukaryota > Metazoa > Arthropoda > Insecta > Zygentoma > Lepismatidae > Lepisma > Lepisma saccharinum. Next base: position 17,191,281 of record NC_139246.1, on the reverse strand, counting down.
ATTCTCGTCGTAGCGATTATCCAAAATGTTAAAAAGCGAAGCTAAATTAGAAAAATACACTGTCATATACCGGGTGATCAGTTAAAGAGATGTCAGAAAAGTAAACCTTTATACACAAGAGGTTAATGTACGTATCTCCGAGCAGCTTGTTGTAATATAAGCAGGAAGTTTCGAATGAGTGGAGGTTTACTGACCAGCCACATGACGGCGCTACTGTGCATGGTAACAAAGGTGGTGATCACGTCAGAACAGCGCACACAGTATGTCGTATGATATGCGAAATTTTCGAGTATTACATGCATGCTACTGTCGCCATGAAGCTGAAGTCAGTAAACCTCCACTCATTCGAAACTTACAACCTTTCTGCTTATATTACAACAAACTGCTCAGAGATGCGTACATTAACCTCTTGTGTATAAAGGTTTACTTTTCTGACATCTCAAACGGATCACCCGATATATTTTAAACAGAAAATAAGCTAGCAAAACTTTATTTTCGTTGATTTACATGTAATTGTAACTTAAAATATAGTCAGTATGGACTTGACTCTCCTAGGCATACAGACAACGATCTAGATGATCCTTGTATATCTGATTAATCTAAGTAAACTGTATATCTGTAGCTAAACTAGTCTCTGTTGTCACTCGCACCAGACAGACTATTTATATATATGCTGTAATTTGGTAGATCTATAAATTTACGAAGTTTCAACTTTCCAGTTCTTATAGTTTCTGCAGTAGCGAAGCGTGGTCTTAAGAGGAAGGAAAGCAATGCAGTACTCCGAAAAATATGGGGAGGGGGGGTATATAAATTATACAGTCCATTGCCCCAGTTTTTCTAGGAAAGAAAGGACATTTTAAATAATAATAATATATCCATGTGGCCGCGGTGGCTCAGTCGGTAACGCGTCTGACTACCATGCTAAAGGTCCCGGGTTCGATCCCCGGCCGGTTCAAACCCGGGAACTTTTCTAACGGTGGAAGCGGCCCCGGCGCCAACCCAGCGTCGAATAAAATGGGTACCTGGGGGAAACCCTGGGGGGTAAAGGCGGTCAGGGGCGTGATGCTGATCACATCACCCCCACTCACGACCGGATCAAGAAAGTGTGGGGCGTTACCCCCACATCCCCTATACGCCTTCATGGCGTGGTGCTATGCACAGGGGAACACTGTACTTTACTTTTTTTTTACTTTTATAATATATCCATGAACTCCTCTCTCAACGGCCATACTGCTAAGTTCAAAATTCTTGTCACGTTATTGATAATAAAATACTTGCTATTACTTACAGCTTCCCGTACGAAATTTGAAATATTCATGTTTGTTTCACAAAAGAGAACATTCACTTCAACCACTCGTTCTTCCCACATAAATGGAAAATATTCCGAAAAGCTCAGAAGCTAACAGAAAAGTGATGTCAACCTCGTTGTAAAAATTAATGTTCACGGGGGAGTAATAGAACTGACTTGAACCTTAAAATTAATTAAGCTTTCGAATAATAGGCCATTACAATAGGAAGAACATGCGCTGTTTCTTCTTTTTAATAATGTATTATATTAATAAAAATAATATTTCGAGTTGGATAGCATTTATGACTTAACGTTTTTGCTATTCGCAGGTCTCAGAAGAGAGTTTCATTGCATTTTTTTTTACATACGTTTTATCGAAAAAAAACATCAGTTCATTGTTTGTATGAAAACTTACGATAAATATAGTGTAAATTATTTGGTAGTTGTCAACACTGGCGTGCGTTGTAATTTGAGACAAGAGAAGTGTGAAGCGGACAACAGCCAGCAGTTCTGCAGATTCCAGCGCTCCCCAGTGCCGGAACACCATGTTTGTCTTAATCCCTGAACGTCGACATTATTGACACGTTTTACAAATCTTGAAACTCAAAGTAATGCTTTAAAGTTTATCTACATGGAATTTGGAACAGTTATATTAATTTATTTCAATAATTCTGTGTTTATAATAAAGCAAATATACATCTTCGAGATCATGTTAACACTTATATGTTTTCTGATAGTAGTGTCTGCTTTCTGCTTGGCTCGGGTGTTTTCGAGAAGCCGAAAAGCTCCGAAAAGCAGAGCTTTTATTAGTGGTTTGGGGACCGTACCTTCACCAGCATCTACCCTTCGCCATATGATACTTGAGAAGCGTTGGTTTCCCGCACAGTGGCTGCAAGCAGAGAGGTTGCTGCTTGCCAACGGGCTGCGGAGAGAATTTGCGGCCGTAAAATTTCGCGAAATCGAGTGCGATAGAAAATAAATAATGCACTCAACGTTAAGTACATTAAATAATATTTTAATTGTGCAAGCAGTGCTTGCATTGCTTGTACTATATCTTCGCCACTGAGTTTCTGAAATATCGTTAGTTGTCGCGGATGGGTACAGCCGTCGCCTAGAAACTAGCATACATCAAACCACACACGCGTCTTGACCTTTAAAATACTCGCCCTTGCGACTTCATTTCCCAGAAATCCATCTAACCACCATCCCTAACCTTGAGTCTTGTGTTTTCATAACATTGGTTTCCGCGGTCACTGCTAAATAGCACATCCGTCGAGTGAGTCAGAGGTCATTGGTTGGCTTCGATGCTGCAACTTCTGCGACAGGTGTTTGCTAGAGTTACGAAACCGGTTTGTCCGTAACCATATGCGTGCATTGCCTTGCCTTCATTGACACTTCTCACCCTTAGAAAGGAAATCCGGTCTCAACATCCTCATAAGCTTTCCTTGCCTCAAGTTCCTTAATACTATTGAACTCTGGAGACAGGTTTGAAATCTTATGAATGTGCGTACATTGTCACTAATTTTCTTCAAATCATTATTGAATAGTGCGATCTTCCTCATATTAGTCTTTAGTTTACTGTTTCAACTATTAAAAATTACAGTGGAACCCCGAGTTTGCGTTATTCGAGGGCCCAAGGTAAAGAAACCGTTAAAATTTAAATTCGGGGTTCTGTGTTGAATTTTTGGTTCCGTAAGGAGACTAGAAATTGAAGTTTTAAGATTTTGTTTTTTTAGTGATTGATTTGTTTGATTAAACGCCGCTTTTCTGCCACTTTTGCTTAATCGCGAATATGAGGATGAATGGTAATTCTAAGAAACGGGTAGGTGGGGTTGGGGGGGGGGGGCATTACAAAACTCAAAAATAAAGAAAATTGCCTATATCTCCAGGCCCTATAACCTCGTCTCTCAGCAAGAATAAATTTCCCAGGAAGAGGAGTTGACATTTGATTGATTGGTTGGTTGAGTTTGTGTTTAACTCCACTTTATGTACAGGAAGCTAATCGGGACTGGCCCTACAGTTTAAAGTGGGATCCGAACCACTATGTGCCTCCACCAGGTATCGAACCCAGGGTCCATTGATTACAAGGCGACGACGCTACGAGTTGACATTGTTCGGAACAGGTCACTCCGAAATTGTGAAGAGGTAAAACAAATTAATTGATAATTTCAAAATGTCATATCATGGACATAGTAAAAATATATAGGGTCTGTACCAAAAGAACACTCTAGAGACTTTACTATTTTAATTTATGTAAATGAAAATCCAACTCTTGTCTTTGAGTTTGTTTTAACTTCACTGTATACACAGATAGACTAATGGAAACAGTAGATTAAAGACGGACTCGCGGAATACAAGGCGACGACGTTACCACTACGCCGTCAGGGAGACACATTTTTCTTTTATTAGTTTTTAAGAAGTGTGTTATTATAGAATATACACACAAAAATGTTATATAGATTTTAAAAATACACATTTAAAACGTTTGACACTTCTTTTGCATGTAAAAACACGTACAAATATAATGTGATCTCTAAGATAGGCGCAAATAGGAAGAAGGTTGCTCACCGAGATCCTTGTTGACTCTTGAGTGTTCCGGAGGCAGCAGCTCCTCACTTCAGAACACCTAAAACACAACTGTTCCACAGCGTCCTCTATCTGCGAGATTTATAGGTTGTTAATGATTTCAGAATTTGTCTTGGCGGAACAACGTCATCGAGGCGTGGTGCTCCTCCAAGATCTCCGCAATTCGTTTGTCTCCCGAGCCAAGGACAACCTCAGGATCTCTCCTTATGAAGCACATCCACCGTTTGTAGTGGTCCCGGGAGGCACGGTCTCCTAATATAGAGAGAGGAGACGCCATCTTGAGTGGTAACCATGGCAATGGGAGAGGAAAGTGGCCATCTGCTTCTGTTTCGGTTGCCCGGCGGGTAATGTCTTCGTTTAGTTGCCCAAGATCAATGCAGATACTACAATCTTGTTATTCTTCTTGTTTTAATATAGCGTTGAGTTTGTGTGTTTCGTTTCCAAGGTCACTGGATGAGTCTGAACCGGAATACCTTGAATTTTGAGCTCTCCGTAACTTATAGTACATCCAATTATTTGTTTCTGGTAAAGTTAATTGCCAACATGGTGGTTTGTAAACTTTATTATTAGATGAACTAGGTGCCACGACTTGGGTTCATTGGTTTTTGGAAATTAATTTTTGGGGTAGGCAATATCCGCTCTTCAATATCAACAGTAAGTCTGAAATTCTGTTATGTAATAGACACTTATAAAGTGAATACATTATTAGTACTTTGCCAGATTTCAGAAAACACACACACACACACACATACGTAAAAGATATGAATAAGACGTTGTTCATTTGGAAATGAATTTCCAAGTTGTATTTTTATACTCTTTAAACAGAATTACAAATTTTTATTTGGTTAAGGATTAATTTATCACAATATACATTGCAATTATACATTCAACATATGTTGAAACAATGCCTATTGTTATGAACTTTTGGTGGATTTAAGACTCAACATACGCTATCGAGAATAGACCTACAGTTTAAATACTACCTAAAGTGGGATTCGAGCCACTATGTCCCTCCACCGGGTAACGATCCCAGTGCCCCTTCATTACAAGGCGAAGTTGTTACCACTATGTTATCGGGGTACAGCGCGCTACATCATGTTCTTTTTTTTGTCAGTACACATTCATCAATTCTCTCATTATCATCGTCGCGATTACCCAAAAATGGCCAAAATTCAACGCTAGGTAACAAAAATCAAATCAAATGCCATCAGTTAGGCACGTATTACTGCAGCCCTGTTTTTCAAAATGAATCCATAAAATTCAGGACATGCCCCTATCGAAGTAGATAATATTACATTTTGTGTTTATCACGGTTATTAAGGTTTATACATCTTGTTTCGACTTATCTGCTGACTACACATTGTTCATTACTGAAAACTTACTTTCAGTTTGCTGTGTACAACGTACTCAATAAAAAAAAATATTAATTTTATACGTATACGTTTTCTGACTTTCTAGACTCAGAAAATTAAATATAGCAACATTCTATTCGTCGTTTTTTCCAAAAAAAATTCAATTTTCTTATAACGACCATGCCGATTTCCAGGTTACTGCTAACAAACTTGAAATGTTAGATATGGCAACCAGACATTTCTGTCATTTATAAGTTCCCTATTTTGTAATTTTTGCAGTAGTATACGTATGTAACCATTAAATACCTATTTTAACTTCGTGCCTTTAAAATTGGGAAAAAATCGATATGACAACCCTGCATTTCATACTATTTAAATTCCCCTGTTCGACTGTATATAAACATTCCGATTTTCTACTTTATACCTTCATAAAATTAAACCAAATGTGGCAACCTACATTTTTGATTAAGTCGGTTTTAAACTTTCTAGTGTCAGGATTTTAAAAAGGTTAGATATGACAACTCTGTATTTCAAATTGAAACGTTTCCTAATTGGCCGTGTTTACGGTAATATTAATAAGCATGATTCCGATATTCAACTTCATACATTCAAAAATCGAAAAGTTAAAATTAGCAACCTGAATTTCCAATTACTTTAAACTTTCCCCTTTCGCCATATTCAAAGTCGCCCACACCCCCTATACGCCTTCATGGCGTGGTGCTATGCACAGGGGAACACTTTACCTTTTTTATACATAACCAGCGTAAAAAAGTTAGATATGGCAATCATGCACCAGCGGATGTTTTGCATGAACACCTGTCTGCCTTTTATCTTCCTCCGTACACGTTGCTTCGCCTTTCCTCTGCGCGCTCCTGGCCTTTAGAAGATCGAATGGATTCTCTAAAGTAGTTTCGCCAGTGTTACTCGAACCAATATTCCGGAATAACTCACTTCTCCCGCGGCGTGAACTGTAACGTCGGGCCGAAGTGCTTAGCCCGAACCAGAAGTTGAACCGAAATGAGTTTCAGTCGCGATCCCTGTTGGCAGGAAATAAGAGAGTGGTTCCATTCTCTCAACTTATAAAACCACAGGTGGCACACCTGCTATTGAAATATATTGTCCCCAGAAGTAGTAGTAGTAGAGTAGTAAAAGTGATAATGAAAATTGTAATAATAATAATAATATCGCTCTCTTCACGAAAACAGTCCAGTGAAGATCGAAGCTTCCCTTTGCCTCCTCCACACCCCTGGCCCTCCAGGTTTGCCACACTTCTTCTACGCTTCACAGTTAACACATTGCGCGTTGTACAGTCACGGATACTGCCGGCTTGTAACGATTCCATTGAAAGTCAATGTATTCATTACAAGCCGGCAGCGTCTGTGACTGTACGTATGCGGTTGATTGTGCCTTCCCTGGTGTATTGTGTAAGGATTATTCCTTGCTTATTGGCAACACTGTAGGTGAGTGACGTGATCTTGACTGGACTGTTTTCGCGGCGTTAGCTTTAGTAATAATCAGGTTTATAACAACAATAACGGGCGATGTTCAAATGCCGTACAAATTCCACAAACAAAATTGCTAATATACTCGGAACCTTTGATCGTTAGTTTTCTGTATACGCTCGTATTATCCAAGCTCGGAGCGCTCCGGAACGACACCGGAGCGGAGTGAACCGTTCCCTAAAATTTCGCTCCTCGCTCCGTAGTGGAGCGAAAAATTTTCCACCTTCCTCTCCTCCGATCCGGAGCGCGTCGTCTTCAGGTACCGCTCCGCTGCGGAGCGGAGTGAACCATTTCCTAAAATTTCACTTCTCGCTCCGGAGCGTGGGCAGCAGCCGGAGCGTTGAACCGCTCCGCTCCAAAACCCTGCATATAAAGGCGTAAGAAGGGCTGTGTGAAGTAGCGACCGACCGGGACCTCGTGCCCTATGGGGCTTATAGCTTTTTTATATATATATATATATATATATATATATATATATATATATATAAACTAATAAATAGATGATAGAAAAAAAAATTGAAAAACCTAATTTTGTGGGAGATAAAGAACATTCTGTTTTTATCCAGTTATAAATACTACTTAAACGTTACAATTTGAATAAATATGTTAAATATTTAATATTTTTAATATACCGGGCGCAGGCACGTACCTAGGATTTTTTTAAGGAGGGGGGGACAAATCCGAATATATGGTACAAAGTTTTTTTATTTGGTTTATTTTACTTAGCTTTTATGCAGGGCACGAAATCTTTGAAGACTCGGGCGTGAGGCCGTGGAGATCTTAATTTACACACACACACACACACTATATATATATATATATATATATATATATATATATATATATATATGTGTGTGTGTGTGGGGGGGGGGGCTGAACCTCAATTTTTAAATTTAAATGCAATGCTGTAACTTTATTCTATCTTGTGAGTGAGCAATCTAAAACTGTTATTTGCATAAAAATTCAAGTATTATACAAAATGAAGGTAGAAGGTATTATACATATTGATAGTTCATATTAACTTTCTGATTTACTTGTGTTTGTGACTTTTATATAGTATTTCAAATATTTATAAAGTAACAAACTAATTCCTTTACCAACTTGTTAAAATGTCAGATTGCAAAATGGTTGTAATGGTTTTTGTAATGTTTATTTTTTTTAATTGTGCTTTTTATTAATATAAATCAATTAAGTGTCATACTTTCTTGTTTTACTTTTATTGTACACATATTGTTATTACTGTAGTTCTGTTGAATAGGAGCCAGACTAAGAAGCAACCTATTGGTCAACGGCTCCAAAGGCGGAAGAAGATGGACGATCATCTCAACGGCGGAGGAGGCGGATGAACCAAGAGGAGTAACACCTCTTTAAAAAACCATGGTTCAGCTGGCTCCGGCTGATAGTACCATGTAAGGGCCCCTTGCCAGGGTTACGGCGAAGTCCTCAACGGCAGATGCGGCAGAGAAGGAATCCTTAGGTATGGCGCAAACGGCGGAAGAGGCAACCCATTCTCTTGGGAGTAATGAAGAGAAAACCACTGCCTTGTGGTGAAGATGGATCTTCAAAGGTTAAGGGAGAAAATCCCTACAGAAAATCGTCCTGCTTGGAGGTCTAGGTAGCAGCCCTACCACCAAGATCGGGTGCTGTGGGTTAATAACCCGCACACCTTAAACTCCACTATTAAAGAAACATCCACGAAGAATAGCCGGACTGACTCTAAGATGACGACTTTTGGCATGAAAGGGAAAACGAGAATTGGGTGTTGGAATGTGAGAACTTTAAGAGAGAGTGGTAGACTTCAGCAAGCAGTAGCCCAAATGCAGGCTTACAGGTTGGACATATTGGGGATCAGTGAGACAAGATGGAAAGGATTTGGAGAGATGAGAACTAAAGATGGATTTACATTCCTATATTCAGGAAGAGAAGAGGAGGAACAACATCGGGATGGTGTAGGTATTCTCTTGAGTAAGATAGCAAAGAAAAGTTTATTGGAATGGAACCCTGTTTCTGAAAGAATTATAACTGCGACGTTCAAAGCAAAGGTGAGAAACATTAAAATAGTACAATGCTATGCCCCAACAGAAGTTTCAGACATAACAGAAAAATGGAATTTTATTCAAAATTGCACCAAGTACTAGTACATAATAAGAAAGACATATGCATCTTGATGGGAGATATAAATGCAAAAATTGGATCAGATAATGAAGGAATAGAGCATATTATGGGTAGACATGGACTGGGGGAAATGAATGAAAATGGCCAGTTATTTGTTGATCTTTGTGCAGAAAATGACCTGATCATAGGTGGAACTGTTTTTCCCCACAAAGATATCCATAAAGTGACATGGGTATCACCTGATCATGTGACAGAAAATCAAATTGATCATGTTTGTATTACCCGTAAATGGAGAAGATCCCTTCTAGATGTAAGAAATAAAAGAGGAGCCGATATTGGTAGTGATCACCACTTGGTAATTGCAGTCTTTAAACTTCGTATAATGGCAGCATGTAAAAAGTTTTCAAAAATGGGAAAGAAATTTGATTTGAAAAAGTTAAATGATAAAGATACAAGAAATAGATTTGTATTGGAACTTAGGAACAGGTTTGAAGGTTTACAAATGGAGCAAGATGAAGATATAGAAGAAAGAGAAGAGGATACAATAGAGAGAAAGTGGAAGAAGACCAAGACAAATTTGATAGAAATAAGTGAAAACATTTTAGGATATAGGGAAAGTAATCAGAAAGACTGGATGTCAACGAACACATGGGATAAAATTAAAGAGTTCGCTACAAAGACAATATAAAGATCTTGATAGAAAAGTGAAGAAGAGTGCTCGAAATGATAAACGCAATTGGATAGAACAGCAAGCAAGAGTAGCAGAGGAAGCAGCAAGTAAGGGTGACTTAAAACAACTTTATCAAACAACACGCTTACTATCAAAGCGACAATTTAAGAAAAATATACCAGTCAAGGATAAGGATGGAAGGCTGTTAACGGATAAACAAGAACAAATGAAGAGATGGAAAGAACACTTTGAAGAGGTATTAAATAGGAATATCAGAGAAAATGACAGAGCGAGAGAAATAGAGAGTGAGGCTGAAGAAACTGAAGAAAATGAAGAGCGTATAGAGATGAGAATTTCAGACCTTCCTCCTTCAATTCAGGAAATCAAACTAGCACTTAAGCAACAAAAGAATGGGAAAGCAGCTGGAATAGACCAAATTCCACCAGAGATTTTGAAGGTAAATGTGAACTTGATGGCAGAAATAATATATGAAGTGTTGCCGGCAGTTTGGGAAAAAGAGAAAATGCCAGAAGATTGGAAAAGAGGTCTTATAATAAAAATTCCAAAAAAAGGCGATATGACAAATTGTAATAACTGGAGAGGAATCACGCTGTTATCGGTCCCAAGTAAAATACTAACTAGGGTTATATTAAATCGCATTCAAGATAAAGTAGAAGCCAAGATTAGGAGAGAGCAAGCAGGATTTCGTTCTAGTACATCAAATTTGTACATTAATTTATCATTGAGCAATGCATAGAATGGAATACTACTGGGTGGGAAATAACCTTTTGCTAGGGGTCCACAGTAAAAAGTAACAACAATTAAGAAATTATGGTAATACCAAATGTTTTCTACGACAATTGTGGTTACAAAAACAAAATTAAAAGTTAGTATGTCCGCCGTTTGCTTCTCTCACAGCACGAAGACGATCAGGGTAGGAGCTCAGAAGATTCGCAAACAAGTCCATTCCATGTCATGGAGGACTTGTTCCAGATGTGCAAGGAGTGTTGCCCGGGAATAGCGGTCCGGTCCGCGTTCCACTATCATCAAGGACTCAACTACGTCCTTCAGAATAGCCCCAAAGTGCTCCGCTGCATTCAGGTCCGGTGATGCACCCGGCCACAGAACTGATGAAGAAGTCATTGGTTCTTATCCGATCGACAACTCGCTGCTCGTCACTGTCACACAATAGATTTGACATCTTGGAATTTATTTCTGAAACACAGAAAAAAGCCTACTTTAACACACCACACTTCAAATGACTCCATGTTAACACAGTTTTCCTGCAGACCCCTAGCAAAAGGTTATTTCCCACCCTGTAGATTGTATACTATCTTTGTAGATTTTGAGAAAGCCTTTGATTCTATAACAAGGGAAAAAATGTGGCAAATATTACAGAAGTTTGGAATACCACTTAAGATAATAAGGATAATTCAGGAGTCATATCGACAATATAAGAGTCAAGTTATTCATGAAGGAGATGTTACAGAATCCTTTGATACAGAATCTGGAGTGAGGCAGGGATGTATTCTGTCGCCTCTTATTTTTCTTCTCGTAATAGATACAGTAATGAGGGAAACCGTAAAGGGAAAAAGAAGAGGAATGCAATGAAGCCTTATGGATAGATTAGAAGATTTAGATTTTGCCGATGATGTGTGTCTGGTGTCAGAATCTTATAGAGATGCAAAAACTAAATTGGAAGATCTGGTTGTAGAAGCTAAAAAATTCGGATTGACATTAAATAAATCAAAGACTAAAACAATGCGAATAAATGCAAGAATTCAAGATTATATTCAATTAGAAAATGAAATATTAGAAGATGTAGACAATTTTACCTACTTAGGAAGTGTAGTTGCAACAAATGGAGGAGCAGAACATGATGTAAAACAACGCATCAAGAAAGCAAATGGGGCCTTTGTACAACTCTACCCAATATGGAAAAGTAGGATTATAACTACAGAAACAAAGTTAAAGTTTTTTAGAAGCAATGTTAAAGCAGTATTGCTGTATGGAGCAGAATCCTGGAAAGTCACAACTGAAATCACAAATAGATTACAAGTTTTCATTAACAGATGTCTCAGGAGAATATTAAATGTACATTGGCCAGAAGTAATCACAAATCAAGAACTTTGGATACGAGCATCAGAAGACCAGATTAAAAACCAAATTAAAAGAAGAAAATGGAACTGGATAGGACACACACTAAGGAAAGCAGACAACACAATTGAAAAGCAAGCACTTTACTGGAACCCTCAAGGTGCTAGAAAAAGGGGAAGACCCAAAAGCTCATGGAGACGTACTGTTGAAGAAGAAGGAAAACAACAGGGGAAAAGTTGGAAAGAAATGAAGAAGATCGCATGCAACAGAGTGGGATGGAGACACTTCGTGGATGCCCTATGTTCCAATAGGAACGGAAGGACTTAAGTCAAGTCTGTTGAATAAATACTCTGACTCAGTTATCTCTGGAGCAAGCGAACGAAAACAATTCTCTGCGCAAGTAGTGATGCGAGATGGCTCCACCAATATGGCCTACCTAAGGTTTGCGATTGTTTCTAATGGTGTACAAAGTCAGAAAGGTAAAACTATTCCTACACAGTCAACAAGGTAATGTTACCACAACGTTGTGGCAACGAGTAGTATAAAATATGATAGGACTGGGACCACTTATAAGTGTAGAAAAGAAGAGATTATTTGATTGAACAGCCTGATTTGCCTATACTTAAAACAATGCCAAGAGGGGCTTATATTCTAATTCTTCAGGTGTGATATGCTCTTAATTTTAAGAAATTTTGAATTCTAGTGTAGAAAAAGAAGAAGCCTCTCAGACAGATTTGCCTATACTTAAAACTATGCCAAGTTCCCATATTATCTTATTGTTTATAGTGTGTTTTTCTGTCAAAATCCCAGGAATTGAATTCTAGTGTAGAAATGGTGATCCCCCCCTCAGATTGATTCCGCCATGTATATTAATATAAAGCTCATAGCTACTGGGTTCTGAGACACAGTGGAGTGTGGGTGCATAGCCCCATGGTTTTTATTGTCTTGTAAACAAGAGGCTCGGGTTTGAGTCCTGATAAAATGTGAAGCCTCCCCTGATGGCAAAATGTTAATATTGTTGCCTTGTAAACAAGAGGCTCGGGTTTGAATCCTGGTAAAATGTGAAGCCTCCCCTGATGGCAAAATGTTAATATTGTTGCCTTGTAAACAAGAGGCTCGGGTTTGAGTCCTGATAAAATGTGAAGCCTCCCCTGATGGCAAAATGTTAATATTGTTGCCTTGTAAACAAGAGGCTCGGGTTTGAGTCCTGATAAAATGTGTAAGATTGAAAAACATGTGGCAAAATAATATGTCCACACGTGAGATTTTGAGAATAATTATTGCTAGTTGATATACAACTGATAGCTTCCAGATCTGAAACCTGGTAAAAAGTGTTATCCAACAGCACAAAAGAGCAAAATTATTTTATATTTGGGGATCACCAGAGCCTAGTTATTGCTGTTATAATTGTTTTGGCATATTGTCCATAGTTCTGTTTTTTTTTTACCAGGAAATTTTATATAAATAAACAACAAAAATGCCAAAACAAAAATATTGCAATCAATGCAAAAAAAATATATCTAGTTCTAATTGGGCTAGGCACCGGCATATTTGCAACCGTAAGAAATGCAGAAAGGCCACAAAAATGTGTCCAAGATGCCATAAAATATTAAGCAAGGCATATTACAAATGGCATAAGTGTAATTTTTATGTACAGTTATCAACATTGCCCTCACAACCATCTACATCTGGTCTGAAAAGGAAGCATGAAGCACCTGTTAATGCTGGACCTGCAAAGCAGCCACGCTATGCACCACCTATCCATAGCAGTTTTAATGGCCAATTAAGAGATTATCGGTTTGTATCAGAGCCAAGATGTGGTATTAAGAATTTTTTGAACAGTGTAAATCCTGATGTGCAGGCAATTCTAAATGCACAAAATGGCTCTTATAAGCTGTCCCTCAAATTGTTTGCACAATATAAGAAACCAAACGGCACAAAATTTACACAGCCTCACATAACAGAAACTGTACCTGTATATTCAAATGCAAATTCAGACAAAATAATAAGCAGTTTGATAGATCAATTGAATATTAAACACTCTGAATTTGCAGCAAAAGAGTCTGGATGGAGCCTATGCGGATCTCCACACAAGTTATATGTTAATATTTCTGAATTCAGCCCATTACAAGGATCTACATATTTGCCATTACCTGCCAATATTAAAAACAAACAAGCCGTGGTTAATATAAAAAATAATGATGAGAAATGCTTTTTGTGGTGTATTTTAGCTGCTTTGTATCCAGTTTCAAGGCATCCTGAGAGAATAACTTATTATAAACAATATGAACACAATTTCGATGAAGCAATGAAGGGCTTAGAATATCCAATGTCTGTTCAGAATATTGATAAATTTGAAAAAAAGGCCAGGGATATTAATGGTAAGCAATTATCTATTAATGTATTTATTTGTTCCACTGGCCGTGGCAATTGCTTGATAGCACCTCTCAGAATCAGTACATTTGATGATGATTCTGCTGTTCCGATTGATCTGCTTTTAATTGAAGGGGATGGCACATATCATTACACTCTGATACATAATCTTCAAGCTTTAGTCAGAACACAACTAGACAAATCTAATAGAATATTTAAGTTGTGCAGAAGATGTTTAACTGTATTTGATGGTCAAAAAATAATAAATGGTGTTTGTAAATGTAACACAGAAATTGCTAAAAACAAGTTAATTGAGCATTTAAAATACTGTGGCAATTATAAACCTGTTCATATGGTGATGCCAATGCCAAGTGAAAATGCAAAATTCAAAAAATTTGAAGCCTTGTCGGAACACCCAGCATATATAGTCTGTGATTTTGAATCAAATCTCAAACCTCTTGCATTCTGTAGCCCAGACCCTGAGGAATCTTCAATTACACCATACCAGTTACATGAACCTTCCAGTTTTTGTTATGTGATTGTACAGGATGGTGTAGCTAGTGAGCCACACTTATACATGGGACCAAATGCTATCAAAAAATTTGCACATAGAATAGAAAATGAGTGCCATGACATAGCATCTAATATCTTATTAAAATCAAAGCCCATGTTGCTTTTAACAGAGAAACAAATTGAAGATTTCAACAATGCAGAAAAATGCCCGGTATGTAAATCTGAATTTTCAGATACAAAAATCAAGGTGAAACACCATTCTCATACAGATGGTAAATTCAAAATGGCCCTGTGTAATAGCTGTAATATTAAAATCCAGAGACCAAAATTTATCCCTATATTTTGCCATGGAGCATCCAATTATGATTTTCATCATTTGATCAGGTACGAGGGGTTTGAGAAGCAGAATTTAAATATTTTAGCTGAAAATGATGAAAAATATATTGCTATTAGCAAAATAATTAAAGTTAATGGTGTTGCTATTCACATAAGATTTCTTGATTCATACAGAATTTTATCTGCTAGCCTGGCTAAACTGGCCAATCAATTATCTGATGATCAATTCAAAATCACATGTGCTTTGTTTCCAAATCAGGACCTGAAATTAATTAGGCAGAAGGGTGTATATCCATATGACTATGTTACAGATTTTTCTAAATTTGATGAGTGTTCTCTGCCACCACAACAAGAGCTTTACAGCAAAATCAGAGGATCTGGAATCACTGATGATGATTATCACCATGCCCAGTTGATGTGGAACAATTTAAAATGCCAGACATTTGGTGATTATCACATGGCATATTTAAAACTTGATGTGACCCTCTTAGCTGATATATTGCAGGCATTCAGAAAATCTTCCATGCAAAATTATGAGCTGGATCCAATTTATTTTTACAGTGCTCCGGGCCTAGCATGGTCTGCAATGTTTTTGAACACTACAATGCAATTGGATCTGATCCAAGATCAAGATATGTATCTGTTTATGGAGCAAGGTATAAGAGGGGGCATGGTGCAATGCTCTCAGAGATATGCCAGAGCTAATAACAAATATATTCCTGATTATGATCCAGCACTGTCATCAAAATATATACTGTATGTAGATGCAAACAGCCTGTATGGTTATGCCATGATGGATAAATTGCCATATTCAGGGCTTGAATGGGTTGAAGATTTTAATATTGAAGATCTTAAGGATTTTGATGACAGTGACTATGGCCTCTTCTTAGAGGTTGATCTGACAATTCCTGATAATTTACACAACAAATTTTCTGATCTGCCCCCAATTCCCGAGGTTCAGTGCTCACCTGGCTCTAAACAGAAGAAATTGATGATGACTCTGGAGCCAAAACAGGGTTATGTCATATATTACAAAAACCTCCAGTTCCTGATGAATCATGGTGTTCAAGTGACCAAAATTGGCAAAGTTTTGAGGTTCAGGCACTTAAAATGGTTGAAGAAATATATTGATACAAACACAAAGCTTCGAACATCTGCAAAGAGCCAATTTGATAAGGCCTTGTTTAAATTGATGGTCAATTCTGTGTATGGCAAAACTATTGAAAATGTCAGAAAACATACCGATGTTAAAATAATTACTGACCCCAGCCTGAGCAAAAAATTGGTTGCAAAGCCTAATTTCAATTATAGAAGAATTTATGATGAAAATATGGCACTTTTCAACATGAAAAAAACAAAAATTAAGTTTGATAAACCTATTTATGTAGGGGCTGTGATATTGGAATTGGCCAAATTACACATGTTAAAATTGTATTATGATGTGTTGAAGCCTTTTTATAAGGATCGTGTAAAACTGATGTACATGGATACAGATAGTTTTGTTCTTGATATTTAAACAGAAGATGTTTATCAAGATATGTCCCAGCCTGAATTGTTTAAATATTTTGATACCAGTGAACATACAGAGATACAACACCACAACAAGAAGGTGCCTGGCAAGTTAAAAGATGAGACACTTGGTGATGTTATTGTGGCATTTGCTGGGTTAAGGGCCAAGATGTACAGTTTTGAAACATGTAGTGGTGTTGTTGCCAAAAAAGCCAAGGGCATTGGCAGAGTAACTGTTGAAAAAGAGCTTGAATTTGAAGATTGCAAAAATTGCCTCAAATCATGTAGCACCATCAGAACATCAGAATCCAGAATTCAGAGTGTGGATCACTTGTTGACTACAAATATTGTAAGAAAAGTGGCTCTGGACCCACATGATGATAAGAGATGTATTTTGTCATGTGGAATACATACTCTACCATGGGGTCATTGTGATTTGAAAAGTGGGAATCAATGCCCAATTACAGAGCATGATTTGAAATAAATAAACATGCCTATGAACTTATTTGGGTTCAAAAAACAGGCTATTATGGAGCTGCCAACACCACAACCCTCTTCTGATATGATATCTAAACTGAGTGCTTTGTTAATTATTCATCTGAACAGCATACTTACAGATGTTGATGATGAAACGGGCAAAACATTGTACATATTTAACAATAATTTAAATCATTACCAATTACCTGTAGGTGGGCAATTACAATTTATTACAACTACTGAGGGTGATGTTAAAATTTCAATAGGGAGAAATATTTACAGAATTAAGCACTCAAACATGATTTCTGGCACTGTTTATACTGTTTCTGCTGGTGACTGCTTATATATTGAGGTCCCGGGATCATATGACAAGCTTATACCCTTTTTTATAGAATTAAGAATCAGATATTCAATAATAAATAACCGCTAAAACAAAATGCCCAATGATATATTTGGCCATACAAGACATGAAGATCACAGTGATGAGATTCTGATGCTTGATGTCAGAGTCAAGAAATTAAGAAGTGATTTACAAGCTTTACAAACTACACTGAATGCCAGTCTTCAATTAGAAATTACAAATTTACAATCACAATGCATGGACCCTCTTCTTAAAATTGATTCTGAACTCAAATTGCTGCTTCAAAAATATACTGATTTGGCCACATTGGATAATTTTCAAAGTTTAGAAGAAGCTGTAGCAGCTCTTCAAGCCAAATTTAAGACCCAGGCCACCAACTCTGAGCAATTGAAACAACAATTGGAAGAGCAAATAAATAATGTCCAGGCACAGCTCCAAACAATTGTCAAAAGCATAAAATCACAAGAAGATTTTGATCTAGTGATTTCCACTCTAAAAGAACAGATTCAGTCATTACAGATACCTAATCTAGACCCCTTGAACAATGCCATAGCCGAGGTTAAAGAAAAAATTGAGACATTTGAAAATTTTATGAACAACTTGCCATCTTCTGATGCTTTAAGTGCAATAACTCGGAGTGTAGCAAATATTAAGCTGCAACTTGAAACATATGAAGATTTTGGAAAAATTCAAAGTACCATAACCCATCTTGAAGGTACAATAGCAGCAGTGCAAAGTGATTTGGCAAATGTACAAGAAACTCTAGAATCTCGCCTGCCTGGGATTGTAGATACCCTTGTCAGTGTCCAGCAACAAATCACAAAGCTTGAAAACCTCAACACTGAATCTGAGCTATCTCATTTTCATCACTTGATTGACGATATCCAAACAAAGCTTGAAATTTTACAACAATCAACACCCTCTCAGGCAGATATAGCCCTGCTCCAAGATGCTATGCAAAATGTGGCTGATGCTTCTGAATTAAACAATGTGAAATTGGCACTTGAATCTTTGCAAAATACTGTATCAAATCTGCCTACATCACAGGAACTTAAAAATATAAAGAGGGCAGTGAATCGCATATTGAAATCAGAAGATATCAAGAATATCCAGGCAGAGATCAAACATCTCACTCAGACAGTGGCCACTCTACCAACCAATCAACATATTAATGAATTGCATGCTCTGTTTGAGGATATCAGAAGACAGGTCCATGATCTTACTGCTCAAAATTCAAAATTGGCAGTTGTTGAAAATTTACAGCAAATTGTAGCCAATATCAAGCAACAGCTAGGGACCATGGAATCCAATCAAGCAAATGCTCTGTCTGTTTTTGCCACCCAGCTACAAGAAATTGTGCAACAATACAAGAAACTTGCTGTGGACATAAGAATCAAGCCGGGGCACGATGAGATTGTTAGGACCATCAATGAGCACCTTGAATCTGTAACAAGCAGATTGCTCACAGCAGAAAAAGAAATAACCGGCATAATTGAAAATCCTAAACATACAGTAATTCTTGAATTGTACAGCATCCCCAACAAAGAATATGATTCACCATTTACACCAGGAGGCAAAATATATATGCTGTCCCCTGCACAATTTTATTACCAATTTTTTGTTGGGGGCACATTGAGACCAATCAAGATCAAATATTGGCTTCAACCACAGGCACACCACTACCCTACCTTATCAATAACAAATGCTGATAACAAAGTGAAAATCACCAGTGTAGAATTAGAAGATTTTACAGATCCCAATACATTAGAAACAGCATATGTTGAAGATGATGGCTCTCTGGAATTTAAAATACAAATAGGGGACAAATTATATTTAGAAAATCCTGCAGTATCAGCTGCTGAACACCCCATAGTTGCAATATTCTTGTTTTCATATTATGTCTAGACAAATTATTGTTGATGAATTACACAGACAAGCCAGACATAATTTTAAGAGACTGCCAGTAGTTACAAAAAGCATAGATGATTTATGGCAAAGCGACTTGATTGAAATGGCAAGTGGACAGTTGAAAAACTTAGACAAAATCAACAAGGGCTACAAGTATCTACTCACTGTAATAGACACATTTTCAAAATTTGCCTGGGCTATGCCACTCAAATCCAAGACTGGAAAATGTGTTACAGAAGCCATCAGAACAATCATCAATCAGAGTGGAAGATCACCGCGCTATTTGCAAACAGATAATGGCAAAGAATTTTATAATTCAGTGTTTCAACAATTTATTAAAAGCCAGTCAATACAACATTATTCGAGTTACAGTGATCTCAAGGTCTCAATTGTAGAGACATTCAACAGAACCTTAAAAAATCTTATGTATAAACAATTTACCCTCCAAGGTAATTATAAATGGATTAATATTCTTCCAGAACTTCTACATAAATATAACAACTCGGTCCATTCCACAATCAACATGAAACCCTCTGAAGTAACTTCATCTGATGAGCAAAAATTGATCAGTACTGTTTATTATCCTAGATACCAGCCAACAGCAAGAAAAGCCAAATACAGGGTGGGTGATCAAGTAAGAATCAGCAAATATAAGCACTTATTCAAAAGAGGCTTTACAAGAAACTGGAGCACTGAATTATTTACAGTGGTTCAAATTAAACCCGGGACCCTTAACACATATATAATAAAAGACCACCGAGGAGAAATTCTCAAAGGCAGGTTTTATGAAGAAGAGCTCAGCAAAACTAAACAGCCTGACACATATCTCATAGAAAAAATCATCCGCAGAAAAGGCAACAAGTTACTTGTCAAATGGCTAGGACTTCCAGAACACAGCTGGATCGATGCAAACAAAATAATAATATGAACACCTGGGATGTTATAAAAAGGCTGCCAGAACCTGAACAGCAGAATAAGAGAAATGGAAAATTGCTGCCTGATAATATTAGGTGTCTTATTGTTGGGCCATCTGCTTGTGGTAAAACTACACTAATGGTTGATAATTTTTTATTGGCACCCAACTGGTTAGACTGGAAAAATAGGCACTTGTATATCTTCTCTAAGAGCTTGGAACAATTAAAATATCAGCAGCTGATGAAGCTATATGATGGATTGGATATTGCCACTTTTGAACCAGATGTTAAGCCACTTCATGAATGTCTCGATAATTCTGTTGTTGTATTTGATGACATTATACTGGATAATCAAAACAAGGTTAGGAATTTCTTTACACAGGGCCGACACAAAAACATAGATTGTTTCTACCTGGCACAGACTTTTTCAAAAATACCCAAGCAGCTGATCCGAGACAACAGCAATTTTATATGTGTGTTTCATCAAGATCATACCAACCTCAAACACATACATGATGAATATGTAGGTGGGGACTTGAGCTACAATGATTTTTCCAAGTTTTGCAGCAAGTGCTGGAACCAGGACAGTTATGGGTTTGTCACAATTGATATGACAAGAACACCCAATAGTGGCAAATACAGAAATAAAATCAACAATTTTCTAGACATTGAAACATATATAAATAAACATGAAAAGGCCAATCATTGATGATCTTAAGTTAAGAGATTATCTTGTAAAAAGATTTAAGGGATGGAAATCAGAGAACCGAGGTTTTTATGAACAACACAAGCGCACAGAACAGCCTATAATTGATGCTATTGGTGAATTAGGTAAAAATATCAAAACTGTTACAGAGCAAAATCAAAATTTGATCACAGAGCTTGTACCTGTAGCTGCAAGAAACATATTAGATTATCCATTCACCCCACTTTCTAGTATTCATACACCTAGTCCTATTGGTCCTAGAAGAATTGAAGCCACTCAGGATCCTATTGAATTGGGTCTTCTTGCTCAAAAATATTTAACCACACCTAAAGACAATAAAGATGAGGTCTTTGGCTTATATGCTGACACAGAGCGTGATGGTAGCATCATACATAGAATTGGCAATTTCAGAGTAACATTTATGGGAGATGATATAATTGTATATTCAGAATCTCATCTTGGAGAAAAAGGTGCTTTTGTTAAGTACCCCGGCACACCTGGATTGTGGGAACTGATGACTAGGAAAAGGCCTGGCAGCTATACAGATCAAGATTATGAATATTACAAAGAAATATTAATAAAATCAGATGCTCTATACCAGAACAATGATCCCACACAAAAAAGAGTCAAGTCTAGCAGTGGAGCAAAATACAACAATTTAATCAAGCCCATATGGTCACAAATCAAGACTGGCAGTGGAATCAAACAATACAACACCCTGCCCAAAGAATTTGTGTGGGTTGATGATGTCAGGAAACTTGTAGATAGGTTATTGGTGATAGCTGGGGAGGAAAATGCTGGCAACCACAATTTTTACAATGAAAAAGTTGGAATTATGGACATGATAAGCACAAAATTGTCTAATTTTATAGTGAATGACACTAAGGGGATTGGATATCTTATAAAAATTATTAATACTCTACCCCCCAAATTTTGGAATATTTCTGAGGGTCGGGGCCTTGTTAATGACATTATAAACAAGCTGCCATTTGAACTACACATTTCAGGCTATCAGTATTGTGGTCCCGGCACAAAACTAGACCATAGATTAAACAGAGGTGATCCTGGTGTTAATCCCCTAGATGCTGCTTGTAGAGACCATGACATAGCATACAACACACATTCTGATCTTGACAAGAGACATGTTGCAGACAAGAAATTAGAAGAGGCTGCATTTGGTAGATTTGTAAGCAAAGATGCTTCTTTAAGTGAAAAAATAGCAGCATTAGGAACCACCATAGCTATGAACACCAAACAAAAACTGGGGTGGGGTTTGTGAATATGTATATAATAAACCTACAATGAAGGCCAAGGGTGTTATGTATCAAATACCTTATGCAGGTCTCAAATCTCTTAAAACTATTGATAGTCTTTTGACCAAAAAGCAGCGCAAGAAAAAAAATTCTTGTATTGCAAAGGGCCATGGTATGAAATTATTACTTAGTACCCCCCAATTAAAAAAATTACAACAATCAAGAAAAAAATCACATGTGGGGGGTTTCATATTTACTATCCCTGCCATCTTAGCTGCTCTCGGGGCTGTTGGGAGCTTGGCTGGGGGATCAGCTGCCATAGCAAAAACAGTAATAGATGCAAAAAAAATAAGGCAGAATTAGATGAGCAGAGGCGCCATAACCTGGCTATTGAGAAACAAGGCAAAGGTGTTAAGAGAGCCATGAATAAGTTTAAAAAAAACAAGAGCCGCTTACAAACCAAGATATTGAAGCTTTAATCAAGCCACTGGGCATCAAACATTTTAGAGGTGTGTACATGTCTGATTCTTTACCAGAACAACCACTCAACAAAGAGTGTGGCATTGTTAATTTGGATAAGTACAAAAATCAGGGCACTCACTGGATCTGTTATCTTAAATATTTAAAAAATGAGGCATTTGTGTTTGATTCATTTGGAGGTGTTCCACCTAAAAATTTAATAAAATATCTGAATTCAGCTAAGCTTTATTACAATAATGCCCGTGTTCAAAACTTCAAAGATGTTAATTGCGGACATTTGTGTTTATCTGTTCTTAGATATATGTCTCAAATAAATAAACCATCAATTGAAGATTTTCAAAAAGCCTTGTGGTATCTGAAACATCATGGGGGTATTTCATCTCACCAGCCAAAATTCAATATTGAAACTCAAATTGCATGATGACATAGTGTATCCCAAAACAATAGCTCTCAGAGCATTTTACGGCATGTACTTGATCCCTAATATTACACATCACAACAACACAATTGCAGTAGGGGATCAAAAAATTGTCATCACTCCAGGGCAGTATAATCTGTCTACTCTAAATGCTCAATTACCCAGAGGTGTAGTGTTAAGTCAAAATTCTGTCTCTCACAGAGTAGAAATTGTATCTGCCACAGAAACAGTGGATCTGGGTACTATAGGAGAGCTGTTAGGCTTTGAGAACAACACAAAACTTGAACCAGGCATCAAACACACTGCTATTAATATACCCAAATTCTTAGCCATAGAGACTCTGAATATTCACTGTAATGTGGCAGAGGGTATGATCACCAAATCAAATGGCATAGGCACTCACAAACAAACTGGCATCATTGCAACATTCAAACCTAACTCTGAATTCATGGAGCCCATCATCTACAATCCATCCCCAACATTATATTTTCCTGTGTGCCATAATAGAATAGATTATATTGAATTGATGGTCACTAATGAAAAAGAAGAATTAGTTGATTTTGCTGGAGCCACAACAACTGCTATCATAGAGATTAACATTTAAATAAAATTACATACAAGGAAAAAATGGAAAATATTGAGAGTTATGAGCTACAATCATTCCCCCCAAACAGGAGGACATTTTCAAATTTAAATCAACCCAACACAGAGATTGAGGTTGATCTTGATGTAGGGGATGGCTTTATACACCCCCACAGAGCAGATCTATACATCAAATTTGATGTTGTAAAGCTCGATGGTACCGATTATCCGGCAAATTTAAATATAAGACTTGTAGACAATTTTGTGCCGCATCTGTTCTCTGAAATTGAGGTCAGAAAGCATGGTGTTGTTATAAACAGAGTGGATTATCCCGGCATTACCTCCACAGCTTTGGCCACACTAAAATTATCCAAAACCGAGGCTTCTTACTACAAAATAGGTGGATTTGAGGCTGGTGATAAGATATTATCTAAGAACCACACAGTGCTGTTTCCTATGCGCCTGTTGCCAGGATTCTTCTCAGATTACAAAGATATTATGTGGAAGGGTGGTTTAAGAATTACATTTAGAAGAGCTGCAAATGATAATAATGCTTTGATGAGGTACAGTGCATTAAACTCTACAGGAGAAGCTCTGCCTAATACCCTACCTGATGAGGGCAAATGCATTATTCAGACTATGGAGCTAAGAATCCCGGTTGTTGAATATGAGGCCAGTTATGCTCTTAAATACAAAGCTGATATAATAAAAAATCCACAGGTTCCTCTACAATTTTATACATATCAATGTGTACAGAAGCCTGCAACTGGTACCTATTATGAGTTTGATGCTACAAATTCATTCTCCAGTATACAATATGACATGCCGGATTTTGTGGTGGTACTGTTTCAGACTGGAAGACACAATAATCAGGAAAAAAATTCAAGTAAATTTGATAACTGCAACATCAAGAACATATATCTTAAAAATGGCAGAAATGAGGTATTTCCTAGAGAAAATTATAATTTAGACATGTCCAAGGATGATTTCCTCAAATTATATGAGGCATTTTCATCATTCAAAAGAGTCACTACTGGCAATACTGACATGTATTACACACCAGATGAATTCAAAGCACAGAGGCCCATGTTTGTCATTAACACTTCAAAAAGGAAACAAGTTGTGGTAAATGACAGGACAAGCATTAAAATTATCTGTGAATTCCATGAGGCATTACCTGATGATACCATATGTAGTGTTATTCTCATAGGTGAAAAATCATATATTTATGATGTAAGAAATGAGAGAGTCACGGAGCAATTCTAGAAGATATTTGCTCTATTATGCTGTTGTTTCAAACCTCAACTGTATATCAGCTAGCAGTGAATATCTCATGTGTGGACATATTATTTTGTTGTATGTATTTCAATCTCACACATTTTATCAGGACTCAAACCGAGCCTCCTGATTACAAGGCAGCAATATTAACACTTCTCCATATATAATATATCCACATTTTACTGGGTTCTGAGACCCAGAAGCTAATACAGACAAAATTGGATTTTGAACTGTTCTGAATTATTCTCTAAGCCCTGCCTGTGCTTGTATTATCAGAATAATGCAAAACTAGAATTTCTTTCAGCATGCAGAGCAGATCATTGCCACTGTGTCAGAAAATTTGTATTTTTATCTCAATGATCTTTGTTACACTTTTACATGTTGCCTTGCATGCCCCTGTCGCACAGAAAGATTAATGGCCCCTTCAGTGAATCACACAGAAATATTATTAATGCCCCCTTCTAGCTGTGTAGATTATATCTCTTGTGTGCCGGCAAAGCATGCAAGCAAAACATTAGTTAGAAAAAACATGCAAGCAATTAATTATGTTTGCCCACACTTCTCTTATTGTATTGATCGGGCAGTTCAACAGCTATTAACTAGGCTCTGGTGATCCCCAAATATAAAATAATTTTGCTCTTTTGTGCTGTTGGATAACACTTTTTACCAGGTTTCAGATCTGGAAGCTAACCTACCCATACGACAGAATAACTATGTCTCTAAGCTAATTTGGGAACGAAGACTGAGTTCTTGAACCCTCCCATAAAGGGAGCTGAGTATTTAAGATGTTAATCCATCGGAGTCGGTGATGAAAATGCCCCTGAATTAGGTTCCGTAGCTGTATTTATACCCCCGCATGTCAAGCAGAGCGCCTCCCGTGACACAAAAGATAAACATAGCTACAGCTGTGATATGCAGAACTAATTTGTGTATAATGGCAATATTCTAAAGATTATGTTCCATAAGGTTCATTTTCCTATGTCTAAAACAACAATTGTGATCCTTAAAGTTTCTATAATATTATCTACTACAAAGTTGTCACATTCTTAAAAACTTCTTTCCAATGTCCATAAGGCTTATATTACTAATAACTCCAACTGAATTTTAGCTCTTATGGCTTTCATAATACAAGTAGTTTGTAAGGTTCCGCACCGCCGTCGTGATCAACACATATCAACAGGCGAATGACTATGAAGAGCGACGCATAGCGTTACGCAAAATTGGGAAGGAAAACATGACAACTGATGAGGGAAAACGCTCAAAATCAAAATAAAACAAATACCATCCTTTTGAAATCATCATTGCTTAGCTGCATGGCTGGGGAGAGACCTGCGCTCGATCGCCAGCTCTAAACTTCGAAGGAGACGAAGAAAGTGAGCGGAAACATCCATCGCGACACTTTAGGCTGCTCTCATACTGAACTAGGCTTTGTGGCGGTTCCTCTCTCGAACCTTTAGGCCACCCTCTGTCATCAGCGTCCTCGAGCATAAATCGCCTTCGAAAAACTATACAATCGCAGCTATTACATTTAAAAAAAATCACGAAGACAAAGCGTCCATCCTCATCTTTACCTTCCTATTTCTTCAATCACCTTTCAATATCCTATGTCATCTGTTTCTTCACCTCGGCTAAAACTCAGTGGGCTAATGGGATACTCTGACCCCTCTCAGGTACGGGTATAGTAGTACAAATACATGGGATATGAAGCTTCGACTGTTATGTACTAAATCATTTGACAGGCTATGGAAAAAAAAGGAGATTTTATAAATGAATAACATCTATTTCTGAAGAAAGGTCTGCGTCTTCAGTAGGCTTCTTTATGGGCAATTATTTTCCTGAAGATGGTTTATTTTCAAGATACTTTTATAAATTTACATCTTAGTTACAGATCTCCATAAATAAAGGACAGAACAGATTTCTTTCTTATAATTAAATCTACGCGACTTTTGCAGTTTATTTACATAATATGGATCAAGCTGTCATATCAGTTATATAAAGACGGCCAGGCGCTTGCTTGAAACTTTATGAACGCTCCTTGACATAATGAAGCATAACTTTGACGTGACTGGCGAAGGTTTTAAGTATTGACTCCGATCTTAATATAAATTGGACATTATGGTCTGGCTTCAAGATATATGCAGAAATACAAACGGCTATAATTCGTAAAATATTAGAGACATCGACTTGATATCGGGTATGGCAACATGTTAGCATGTTCACAGGGCGAAACCTAACCATGCCAGATATCAATAATGAATAACCTGATCAATAAATAATAATCATGGAGACGAAATAATCTGAACTTATTCTTCCGTATGATGGCATGTTAGCATGCCCACAGGGCGAACCTACTCATACGGCAGAAGAACATTAAGTCCTGTTGCATTATGCCACAATTGAAAATATATTACGTATAAGTTTCGAAGAGAAGAAACTGAATTATCACAAAGGTTGAAAGAAATCGTAAATTAACTTATTCTCACGCATGGTGACATGTTAGCATGTCCACAGGGCGAACCTACCCATGCGTCAGAATAACAGTAAGTTCTGAGTCGAAATTTAACATTATTTTGTGAAGATTTTATTTAAAATTTCAGAAAACTTCAAAATAAAGTTGAAATGAACTTATTCTTTCGTATGGTGACATGTTAGCATGTCCACAGGGCGAACCTACCCATACGACAGAATAACTATGTCTCTAAGCTAATTTGGGAACGAAGACTGAGTTCTTGAACCCTCCCATAAAGGGAGCTGAGTATTTAAGATGTTAATCCATCGGAGTCGGTGATGAAAATGCCCCTGAATTAGGTTCCGTAGCTGTATTTATACCCCCGCACGTCAAGCAGAGCGCCTCCCGTGACACAAAAGATAAACATAGCTACAGCTGTGATATGCAGAACTAATTTGTGTATAATGGCAATATTCTAAAGATTATGTTCCATAAGGTTCATTTTCCTATGTCTAAAACAACAATTATGATCCTTAAAGTTTCTATAATATTATCTACTACAAAGTTGTCACATTCTTAAAAACTTCTTTCCAATGTCCATAAGGCTTATATTACTAATAACTCCAACTGAATTTTAGCTCTTATGGCTTTCATAATACAAGTAGTTTGATTCTAAAACTGAGAAAACATACTTTTGACTAATTGTCAACAATGAAAGCTTTTGCTTTCAAGAAGCTTGCAAATAACAAATTATAAACTTCTCGAATGATAGAATTAGGTTATTAGTTCAAATGTTAAATAACTCATCTTTCATAACGTTTTTTAACAGTGAATATATAAAAAGTAAAATAATTAAGAATAATATTAAATATGACCGAATCCTTGATATGGTTCGGGAGGATCATATCATGTATATCAACTAGCAATAATTATTCTCAAAATCTCACGTGTGGACATATTATTTTGCCACATGTTTTTCAATCTTACACATTTTATCAGGACTCAAACCCGAGCCTCTTGTTTACAAGGCAACAATATTAACATTTTGCCATCAGGGGAGGCTTCACATTTTATCAGGACTCAAACCGAGCCTCTTGTTTACAAGGCAACAATATTAACATTTTGCCATCAGGGGAGGCTTCATATTTTATCAGGACTCAAACCCGAGCCTCTTGTTTACAAGGCAACAATATTAACATTTTGCCATCAGGGGAGGCTTCACATTTTATCAGGACTCAAACCCGAGCCTCTTGTTTACAAGACAATAAAAACCATGGGGCTATGCACCCACACTCCACTGTGTCTCAGAACCCAGTAGCTATGAGCTTTATATTAATATACATGGCGGAATCAATCTGAGGGGGGGATCACCATTTCTACACTAGAATTCAATTCCTGGGATTTTGACAGAAAAACACACTATAAACAATAAGATAATATGGGAACTTGGCATAGTTTTAAGTATAGGCAAATCTGTCTGAGAGGCTTCTTCTTTTTCTACACTAGAATTCAAAATTTCTTAAAATTCAGAGCATATCACACCTGAAGAATTAGAATATAAGCCCCTCTTGGCATTGTTTTAAGTATAGGCAAATCAGGCTGTTCAATCAAATAATCTCTTCTTTTCTACACTTATAAGTGGTCCTGGTTATATCATATTTTATACTACTGCAACGTTAGCCCCTAATATACCTAACGTTGTTACAACGTTAAATGTATGTTGATACAACGTTGTGAAAACGTTGTGTCAACGTTTAAGGGTCATTTTTTTCAACGTTGCTGCAACGTTGGTTGACAACGTTGTCACAACATGTACTGAACATTATGTAGCAACGTTAGGTATGTCACGGGTTAACGTTGCCACAACTTTTTTGCAACATTAACTTGCTGTCTGTGTAATTTATGAATATAACAATGCATATTTAAAATATGATTATTTCGCATGGTAAGCTATTAGCAATCTTGCCTGCCAAGCCATTTTTGTATATAATACATATGCGTAACAGGAAAAACTCATGTTTGTAACGTCACAGTTTCTCTTTACATATTATAAAAACTTTTCCTGCTCCACCAAAATAGGCAATTGTTAGTCTGGAGATTGTGATGAATTAACCAATCTCTAACTACACCTGGTCATCAGTTTCTGTTTGCTTTTTTTTTTTTTTTTTTTTTTTTTTTTTTTTTTTTTTTTTTTTTAAGGGTACACCTTCTCTTTGGTAATGAATTGTTTTCATAAATGTTTTCCCTTGCAAGGTGATGGTCTAAGTGGTTTCAGTATTGGAGTGGCACATATTTACTTATTCTGAGGGTAGTTCATTCGGATCTTATTTATTCAGTGCCGGTAGCGGGAAATTTACTTCAGTTAGGAAAGTAGTAATTTGCTATGGTGTGGCATGTGTTGGATATATCACGTGCCGTAGTTCCGAAGGATGATGGATATTATATAGCTGATAGTCTGGATGCTGTGGATCTATCAGGAAGGTATACATGGTTAAGAGATGCTGTAATGGTGTGCAGTGATATGTAGGAAGGCAGTCGTGTAGAGCATCTTCGTACATTGTGCTGAGAAGTTGTGGATGGTGAGAGTTCATTCGACCAGTTATATATTTGTGACGGACGGCTTCGATGTGAGTTGTGATTTCGGGAAAGGTTATTCGTTCGTACAGTAGTCGTGTAGGACTTGGTAGGACTACACGAAGAGCATGTCTTTCCAGAACTTGTAGTTTATGATAAAATGAATCTGGTGCTGATATCCATGCAGTGTGGCCGTAAGTAATTGCTGGTCGAAGGAAAGCCTTGTAGGTATGTAGGACGACCTGGGAGTTGAGTCCCCATGAGGTTCCAATTAGCCGTTTGAGTAACTTTAGCCGATTTGTAGCTTTCTTGACAATGCTGAGCAAGTGAGGTTTCCAGGTTAGCTTGGAGTCAAATATGACTCCCAGGTATTTTGCAGTGGTGGTAGGCAGAATAGGAGTTCCCCGTATTTTAATGTCTAATAATGTTGGGTTCCTTTGGATCTTCGAGCGACAGCCTGTCTGTAGAAACACCAATGCTTGTGTTTTGAGAGCATTAATTGTGAGACGCCATGTGTCACACCATCTTTGGAAGGAGTTTATAGCTTGTTGGAGAGCTTTGTTTATAGCTTGGATGGTTGAACAACATGCGAGAAATGCGGTGTCGTCGGCGAATTGGTAGATAGAAACTTGTGGGTTTTTTGGCATATCAGCAACGTATAGTATGTAGAGTAGTGCAGCACCCTTTGGAACGCCAGAGTACGGGAAAATGGGGTATAACATTGCTCCATTTACAGCAATATAGGCGATCCTATTTGTTAGGAAGCTGTGGACTAATCTGACATAGCAAAGCGGTAGATAGAATTTATGGAGCTTGTAGATGAGTCCAGCATGCCGTACTTTGTCAAATGCTTTCTCCAAGTCGATGAGCACTAGACATGATGGTTTGGAAGTGTTGAAATGATTTGTGATGCGATTCGTTAGTTTTAACAAATTATCTTGGACACTGTGTTCAGGTCTAAAGCCTGCTTGGTGCAACGGAAGTAAATTATGAGCTTGTAAGTGCATGTGTATGCGTCGAACAATGATGCGTTCGAATATTTTGCTAAAGGTTGATGTGAGCTGAATAGGTCTATAGTTTGCGGGATTAGTACTATCTTTGTTTGGCTTTGGAAACATTAGAACTTTCGAAATCTTCCAGTCTGTCGGGTAGTATCCTGTGCGGAGGATAAAATTGTAGATAATGGCCAGAAATGACAGCAATGCAAGTGGGGCCTGTTTAATCAATACGTATGTAATATTGTCCAAGCCGGGAGCAGTGTTTCTCTTCCAACGCACAGTATTGAGAATATCGTCTGTTGTAATAGGAACAGTTAAAACATTATTAGGATCAATAGCGTGCGTATTACTGGGTTGCAGTTGCCTGTTATTGGGATTGGTGACTCTGTCAATTTTGGTCTGGAGGCGGAGATTTGGAGCTAGTTGAGGTGTTGCAGTGAAAGTGTCTTGCAAGACATTTGCGAAGGCATGAGCTTTATCAGTGTCGGTGTTTAGATCTGCGTCATTAATTGTTATTGGATAAGGGGTACTACTGGATTGTCCAGTGAGCACATTGAAACGTTTCCAATACTTGCTGGGATGGCTTTCATCACTCAATTGGTTGCACGTTTCAATCCATCGACGTTGTTTATAAGCTTTTATATAGTTTTGAACTGTACGCAGCCATTGACGGTGTATGTTAAGGGATTCAGGATTTCTCGTCTGTAGGTAATCCCTGTATGCTCGTCGTGATGCCGTAATTAAATGAAGATATTGCGGAGGTAGCTTTGGTTTGTAACTATTGAGAGTGGTCGTAGGTATGTTAGTGGTTGCCGCACTGGTAATCTGTGCCGTAAGATGTTCCACCGACGCATCGAGTTCCTCTGAATTGTTTGGTGGTGGAAGTGGGTCAAAAAATGCTTGCTGTAGTTTTGCACTATATGCTTCCCAATTTGCTTTGTTGTAACACCAGATTTTTCGGGGTTGTATTTTACTGCTCATATTGCGGTTTCCAAGATTTAAGGTGATTTTTACTGGGTCATGATCACTGCCAATGGAATCCAGCACAGATATGTTCAAATAGGCGCTAAGAGATGTTGATGTTATAACGACGTCAGGGGTAGTGTTACTTATGGGACGTGTGGCTCTGGGCAGTACATGGAATTCCGCTGTGGTGTTTTGGTACAGAAATTGTAAAAAGTTTGTTTTGTCTTGCATGCTGCGACTATGGAAATTGATGTCCGCTGGTATGATATAATGTTTACTGAGGTTTTGGATATGTTGAAAGAATTGGTATGGAATAGTCTCCCCTGGTCTTACATAGATGGTAGCGAATGTAACGACCCGGGATGGAAAGTAGATGGTACTAGCAGTATGTTCTGGTAGGTTGAAGTTTGGTGGGAAGGTAACTGTTCGATATGGTAATTTTCTATCTATTCCAATTGCTGTGCCGCCATTTACTCGTAAGCCCGGTGGACCATCGTGGCGTAAAATATTGTATGGTGGTATATGGCAGCTTATTTTTGGAGCGAGATAGGTTTCGTTTAAAGCAAAGCAGTTAACAGATTCTTCCAGAAGCAGGTGTTGCAATATAACTTTTCGATTAGGCAATGATCGGATATTTAGAAATAGAAAATTATACTGTATACAGCCTGCCATAATGATATAAATAACAATTAGGTTCCTAGACTTCTGTTTCCAGTGGTACAATTTGAAAATGTACATGTGGACCTGAATAAGTAGCAAACAGGTGGACACGAAAAAGAGTTTTAGCTGTCAGTACTATCTGTTGTAATATATGTTGGCGCAGGAATGGGTGGATATTTTGCAGAGTTAATGTTTGGAATCGAAGTAGATCTTCAACCGTCACTGGTTGTTTCAAAGAGTTTTGTGGTGGAGTTGTGGAGTCCCTCGTTCTTAATGGTACAGTCAGGTCGGGTCGTGATGCTTCAGGGTTTGGACGGGCAGCACAGCGATAACTATATGAGGAATGAGCCTCTTTGCAGGTGTTACACTTGGGTGGTGCATTTAGATTCGTGCAATCTTTAGTTGCGTGTTGGCCAGAGCAATAGCCACAGATAGGTGTTTCGGGGCAATTTGCCGTAGTGTGGGAGTTGTATTTCTGGCAGCGTTCGCATCGTAATGGAAGGGGTGCTTTTGAATGTGAAGGTTCAACCCTGTGTCGTTGGCGATATATATAAGCCCCTTCATGAAGTAAGCGATCGATCGTGTT
Organism: Lepisma saccharinum; assembly: GCF_977018435.1. Taxonomy (NCBI): domain Eukaryota; kingdom Metazoa; phylum Arthropoda; class Insecta; order Zygentoma; family Lepismatidae; genus Lepisma; species Lepisma saccharinum. The sequence goes on along the minus strand of NC_139246.1, from coordinate 17,158,330 downwards.
GGAACAATCTGTTATGACTCGCATCAGGAAAGTTGCACCATTATTGTTCTGGATTCGAACGCATTTTATGACTTCATGCCCTTCCAAACGCAGTTCTTCTAATACTTCTTGATCAGCGAGTTCTGGATCTACGCCTCTGATAACCACTGACATGTGTGGTGGTTTGTTTGGAGGTGGTGGTTGTTTGGCGGTTTTGGGTGTCAGTTGGGAAAGAGCAGCCTGTGGTCCAAAAATTTCAAACGAAACTTTGTTTCTCAGACTGGAGAGAAATTGTGGATCTTTTGATTTTATAATGATGCCATTTCTGGTGAATATAATTTGTTCTACTTGTGCTCGGGGGAGGTATTTTTGCAACTGTTGAAGAAGCAGCTTAGGAGATCAATACTTGGGGTCGTAGTGTTGCAGTAGGAAGTTGTAGACAGTGGAATTTACTTCAGTGCGACCATCGGTTTGTGCAGTATCTATGGAATTGAACTTTGATATGCGTGCTTGTTCTTGATATTTTTGTTTCTTTTGTTGTTGAAGAGGAGATCGAGAGCGATCCCTGGATGTTTTTGAATCGGCTGAAGTGCTTCTTGAGTTGCCTCGGTCTTGTTTTTGGATTATCCTGTCTCGAGAGTTTGCACCCCCAACTTGTTGGGGGAGCCCCTTATGCATGGCGAGCGAAGGGAGGCAACCTAGTAATCCTTTTCAAAGACGAAATAATTAGGAGACAGAGTTATTTCAGGTCTTGCAAACGAGTATTGCAACCAAAATAAGCAAAGTACAAGGTGCTGCAAACGAGAATTGTAGCACAGTTTGCTTCAAAATAAACAGAGTACAAGTGCTGTAAACGAGAATTGTAGCACACGTTTGCTTCTAATCAAGCAGAGTACAAGGTGCTGCAAACGAGAATTGTAGCACAGTTTGCTTCTAAATAAGCAGAGTTCTCACCTGTGTTTGCAAATGTGATTAGCAAACAGTTGCTCCAAAGTAAGCAGTAATGGTTGTATGTCCCTTCACAGCAAGGCGTTCTGCCGAAGGCACCTCGAACACACCAAACCACTGTATAGGATTCAGTTTCCTACAGCCGTCCGTTCCAAACGTGCTGAAACCTAACCCACAGCGAATGTGTCAAGGGGGACCAACCGAGAGAGATGTTTTTGCAGGGTTTTTTTTCGTTCATCCGTTTAGAGGGTTATGTCCCTCTCTTCGGTACGTGCTGATACTTTTAAATATATAATAATAATAATAGATAGGCTAAGTGCACTTTTTCTATTTTTGGGATTATGAAATGAACACTAACCTAGTCTTCAAATGACCTTGGACTTTCATTGCTATATTATATAACACCCTACTTTCATTCTTATGTTAGTAAATAAATACCCTTTCTTTTAGTTTGATTATTAGTTACAATATGAAGGGTATAAATGTGGTCGTAATTGTGGTGGATGATGAATGGTGTATAGTTCATAATCAGGATGTCTGGGCCCGATGGTCAGAGTATACAGAGTTAAAAGATGTTGTAATGGAGTATACAATCTGTACGGGTAGCAGTCGTGTATTGCATCTTCACGGATTGTGTGAACCAACGGTGGGTGTTCTTTGTCCATCCTGTTATTTATATATTCTTTTCGCAATGCCTCTAGGTGAAGTGTTATATGTGGAAATCTTATTCGTGTGTATAAGAGTCGAGTTGGACTTGGTAGTTTGATTCTGTATGCCAGTCGACATGCATGTCTCTCTATGATTTGTAGTCGTTCATAGAACGAGTCCTCTGCTGAGAGCCATGCTGTGTGTCCGTACGTAAGTACGGGCCGAAGAAAGGCCAGATAGGTATTTAGGAGGATGTTTGCTCGAAGTCCCCAATTCGTGCCGACAATTCTCTTCATCAGCTGTAGTCTGTTTTTGGCTTTCTTTTTGATGTTCTGCAGGTGTGGTGTCCATGTTAGTTTTGTGTCAAATATGACACCAAGATATTTGACGCTGTTGGTAGGAATTATGCGTGTGCCACGGATCTTAAGATCTAACAGACTTGGATTTCTTTGTATCCGTGAGCGACATCCGGTAGGAAGAAATATTATGGCTTGAGTTTTTGCGCTATTGATGGTGAGTCTCCAAGTGTCGCACCATCGTTGAAATACATTAATAGCTGGTTGCATAATTCGATTTATTGCTTGAATTGTAGAACCACAAGCCAGTAGAGCTGTATCATCAGCGTATTGGTATGTTGACACCTGAGAGAATGTTGGCATATCTGCGACATAAAGTAAGTAGAGCAATGGAGATAATACCGATCCTTGCGGTACTCCGGCCTTCAAGAAGATAGGGTGAGACAGATTGTTATTTATTGTTACATATGCCATTCGGTTGGTAAGAAAGTTGAAAATTAATCGAATGTAACAGAAAGGAAGGCGAAACTTATGCAGTTTATATATGAGGCCGGTGTGCCACACTTTATCGAATGCCTTTTCAAGATCGAATAGTATTAAACAAGAGGGTTTAGATGTATTGTACTGGTTGTAGATTCGATTTGAGAGTCTTAGTAGGTTATCCAAGACGCTAAAGTGTGGCCTAAATCCGGCTTGGTGTATCGGGAGATAATTATTTGACAATAAGTGAGAATGTAATCGGCGGACTAAAATTTTTTCAAGCATTTTGCTGAGTGTTGACGTTAGTTGTATAGGTCTATAGCATTTTGGGTCTGTACGATCTTTATCAGGCTTCGGAAACATGAGAACCTTCGACACTTTCCGTTCGACAGGGTAATATCCAGTGCGAAGGATTAAGTTGTATATCACGGCGAGAAATGACAACATTGCTAGTGGAGCTTTCTTTATCAAGACATATGTGATGGAATCAAACCCTGGGGCAGTGTTTCTTTTGTTGCGGACTGCGTTTGTTATATGATCTGTGGTGATTAAAGTAGTAAGAGGGTGATTTGCGTTGATAGTATGATGAGGACTGGGTTGCAGTTGTCTATTTTCAGGATGTACCTTCCTTATTATTTGAGATTCTAATCTGCTATTAGGGGCAAGCGGAAGCGGAGGAGTAAATGTGTCTTGGAGAATCTGTGCAAATTCATTTGCCTTTTCGTAATCATTTGTAAGAGCTTGTTGTTGTGAAAGAAGAGGATATGTAGTACTTGTATGTTTTCCTGTAAGCATATGAAATCGTTTCCAGAATTTACTAGGATGGCTTTCAGCATCAAGGTGATTGCAACTGTCGATCCACTGACGCTGTTTGTGTGCCTTTATGTAGTTATGGACAGTTCTTATCCATTGGCGGTGAACTCGCAGACATTCAGGGTTCCTTGTTTGTACGTATTCCCGATAGGCACGACGTGATGCAGTCACTAGATGAAGGTATTTAGGTGGTAGTTTAGGTTTAAAACTCTTCACAGTTATCTGTGGTATATGTGTGCTTGCTGCTTGTTTGACTTCTGACGTGATGTTTTCTACAGCCTTATCTAATTCGTCAGAGTTCGTTGGAGGGGTGAGATTTTGGAAGATAGTGGAGAGATCTTCTCGATAACCTTCCCAATTTGCTCTGTTATAATCGTAGATCCGCTTTGGAGGAACCTGTTTGTGTTGAGTATAGTGGTGCACTGGCAGAGTTATTTTAATTGGTGCATGATCACTTCCTATCGGTGCAAGGACTTCTATGTTAATTTTGTCAGCTAAGGAAGGTGACACAAAAACTACATCGGGGGTTGTGTTGCTCTCTGGACGAGTTGCAGATGGTAAATCTTGAAATATACCTGTAGTATTGTTATCGATGGTAGTATGGAAAGCTGTTCGTTCTGCATTTATACGACTATGTATATTAATATCAGCTAGTATGAAGTAATGACGGTATGTAGAAGCGATATAAAGAAAGAAGTCTGTAGGTAGAGGGCTAGTAGGTCGTATATATACAGTAGCCAATGTCACATTTATGCTTTTGAGATAAAGTGTGGCAATAGAATATTCTTGGTATGGAAATTGAGGTGGTAATATATTTGTTCTATAGGGAAATTTTGGCTTGATCCCCAGGGCTACTCCACCACATAATCGTTGCGCCGTTGTAGGACCAGGTGTATGTAGCAAGGAATACCTGGGTATGTAAAGGGGTGTGGCTTTGGGGATACGGGTTTCATTCAGTGCAAAGAAATGAATGTCTTCTTCCAGGAGAAGTTCCTGGAATATAGCTTTATGTTTCGGTAGAGAACGGATGTTCATAAATAGGAAATTATATTGTATATAGCCCGCCATAATTATATAAATAACAGTTAAGTTTCTAAACTTCAGTTTCCAGTGGTACAATTTGAAAATGTACATGTGGACCAGAATATGTAGCGAACAGGTGGACACGAAAAATAGTCTTAGCTGTCTGTACTATCTGTTGTAATATATGTTGGCGTAGAAATGAGTGGATATTTTGTAGGGTTAGTGTTTGAAATCTAAGTAGATCTTCAACGGTCACTGGTTGTTTCAGAGAGTTCTGTGGTGGAGTTGTAGAGTCCATAGTTCTTAATGGTACAGTTAGGTCAGGGCGTGAGGCTTCGGGGTTTGGGCGTGCAGCACAGCGGTAGCTATATGAGGGATGAGCCTGTTTGCACGTGTTACACTTGGGTGGTGCATTTAGATTCGTGCAATCTTTAGTTGCGTGTTGGCCAGAGCAATAGCCACAGATAGGTGTTTCGGGGCAATTTGCCGTAGTGTGGGAGTTGTATTTCTGGCAGCGTTCGCATCGTAATGGAAGGGGTGCTTTTGAATGTGAAGGTTCAACCCTGTGTCTTTGGCGATATATATAAGCCCCTTCATGAAGTAAGCGATCGATCGATCGTGTTGGAACAATCTGTTATGACTCGCATCAGGAAAGTTGCACCATTATTGTTCTGGATTCGAACGCATTTTATGACTTCATGCCCTTCCAAACGCAGTTCTTCTAATACTTCTTGATCAGCGAGTTCTGGATCTACGCCTCTGATAACCACTGACATGTGTGGTGGTTTGTTTGGAGGTGGTGGTTGTTTGGTGGTTTTGGGTGTCAGTTGGGAAAGAGCAGCCTGTGGTCCAAAAATTTCAAACGAAACTTTGTTTCTCAGACTGGAGAGAAATTGTGGATCTTTTGATTTTATAATGATGCCATTTCTGGTGAATATAATTTGTTCTACTTGTGCTTGGGGGAGGTATTTTTGCAACTGTTGAAGAAGTAGCTTAGAAGTTCTATACTTGGGGTCGTAGTGTTGCAGTAGGAAGTTGTAGACAGTGGAATTTACTTCAGTGCGACCATCGGTTTGTGCAGTATCTATGGAATTGAACTTTGATATGCGTGCTTGTTCTTGATATTTTTGTTTCTTTTGTAGTTGAAGAGGAGATCGAGAGCGATCCCTGGATGTTTTTGAATCGGCTGAATTGCTTCTTGAGTTGCCTCGGTCTTGTTTTTGGATTATCCTGTCTCTAGAGTTTGCACCCCCAACTTGTTGGGGGAGCTGTTTATGCATGGTGAGCGAAGGGAGGCAACCTAGTAATCCTTTTCAAAGACGAAACAATTAGGAGACAGAGTTATTTCAGGTGTTGCAAAAATAAGCAAAGTACAAGGTGCTGCAAACGAGAATTGCAGCACAGTTTGCTTCAAAATAAAGAGAGTACAAGTGCTGCAAACGTGGATTGTAGCACAGTTTGCTTCTAAATAAGCAGAGTACAAGTGCTACAAACGAGGATTGTAGCACAGTTCGCTTCTAATTAAGCAGAGTACAAAGTGCTGCAAACGAGAATTGCAGCACAGTTTGCTTCTAAATAAGCAGAGTACAAGGTGCTGCAAACGAGAATTGTAGCACAGTTTGCTTCTAAATAAGCAGAGTTCTTACCAGTGTTTGCAAACGTGATTAGCAAACAGTTGCTCCAAAGTAAGCAGTAATGGTTGTATGTCCCTTCACAGCAAGGCGTTCTGCCGAAGGCACCTCGAACACACCAAACCACTGTATAGGATTCAGTTTCCTACAGCCGTCCGTTCCAAACGTGCTGAAACCAAACCCACAGTGAATGTGTCAAGGGGGACCAACCGAGAGAGATCGTTTTTGCAGTTTTTCTCTTTTTTCCCCGTTCATCCGTTTAGAGGGTTATGTCCCTCTCTTCGGTACGTGCTGATACTTTTAAATATATAATAATAATAATAGATAGACTAAGTGCACTTTGTTTTTGCAGTACTTAGCTCCTGATTATATAGTCTGGAATAAAACTATTTATCATGGGAGTTTCACTTGTATTCAACACATTTCATTTTCTGATCTTCCTTACAACTTCAATATTCACACATCTTTCGAAGGATAATAAAACAAATTTTTTCACTAATTACAATCGAAAGTATCCTTATTTGTGTTACTAAAAGTTATGTTTGTTTTTCATTTGAGTCGCACTGCCATCTAGTGTACGCTGTAGGAAATATAAGGTTTGGTAGTCAGTGCACACACAAATTCAGATTAAACAAAACACTGCGATCTGACGTTTGTGGCGCTCATGGTGGTGATCATCCAAACTAAAGCGTATTCAGTGGAATGTTTTTTGCAACGTTGATGCAACGTTATCACAACGTTGTTCCCCTACATACAACATTCATCATAAATACAACGTTCATACAACGTTGTGGCAACGTTAGTGTGTTGACTGGGTAAGGTTCAAAAGAAGGAACATTTCTGGACGTTTACTGAAAATTGGAGCAGTTCAAACTAATAACATGGGTGCAGTATAGATTTTGTTCAGAAGTAACGTTTAGGCCATATTGGGTACATATGTACCCATTATGGCCTAGTAATATATTTTGTTCTTTCCCATCAAAAAAATGCAACAGAAATTGAAAATAAAGTACCGCAATGCTATTTTTATAGGTAGAAAAGTATATTGATACACTTACGTTTTACTTACATAACGACATAATGAGATTACACAAAGAAATAACATCGCTTACAAACCAATAAACAAGGAAGTGACGTGTCATAACTTGTCACCAGAAGACCATGGATTACACATCACAGTCTGGGCAAATGAAAGGTCCTTCTTCATCCTTAGTTACTCCCACGCACTCTACGTGAACATAAAAGTAACAAATGTCACATTTGCTCATGTCCTTCACGATATATTACCATGTAGGCCATATTGAGTCTACCTTACATAGAGTTCTTCTTTTTCCTTCGTTAAAAACAGGACTTTAGATTAAAGTCTAAACTAAGTACATTGTTGTAAAGTACAAATTATGAGCTATCATAATATGATATAACACCGATATAAACAGCGATCACTTGGATGATCTAGTGAGTAATAACTCTAATATACAATATTAGATCATGTAGAGCACAATCACTAGGTCCATCCATTTCGCTTCTTTGTCCTCAGGTGATTGCACTTTAGGTACAGCCAACATGTTGAATCACGTCATTCGGACTGTCTAAATGACATACTAGCGTCATCTGTTGAATTAACCTTGTAACTACTTGGAAACAGCAAATGGGCCATATTGGGTATTAGGCCATATTTGATTCAGGTACCTTACAGGTCACAATACAGAATAAAAATTTACATGTTTCTCAGACCTGACTTATATGTATTTGTCCACTGAGACTGCTGAACAAGGCATTTTTTTGTGCAAATTTCAAAAACTCGTTACAACTATACAATTAAAATTGAATAAACACACATCCCAGGAATGAAATACCAAAATCAGCACATTCCTTTCATCAATATTATCATGGTTAGGCTAGCAGTGGCGGATCCAGAAATTACTGTCGGGAGGGGCGAAATTCAGAGTCGGGTAACTCACCGAACCTATAATTGCACTGTTTTATATGAACAATAGCTATATAGTTCTATTAGCAGGAGACAACGGATTAGCTCTTTTGAGGGGTCCAGGGCGAAGAGATGGTTATCATTATACATTGTTATCCATTGGCGTAGCAACATATTGCGGGGCCTTTGCGAGATCAGAATGCACGTTCTTTAAAATTTACATCTGAAAGTACATAGATGCAAGATCTTCAGCCATACGTCAGTAAAGGCATTATGAAATTTCAATAACGTATTTCTTTGAATTCCAGGTGCACCTTTTTCTGGGGCCTTTGATCTTGAAGATTTAGGTGAACCTTGGATTCGGTGGGGTATTGATCAGAGTATGTATGCATAAACGGGTAGAAATATATGGACACCTGAAAATTTTCACCTGCTGCCTGAATTTTCAAATTCAGTGCTTATTTTTTTAATATAAATATTTCTAGTTCGCTTATGGAAATTTTCATTACCCTTTTTAAAAATAAAATAACAAGCACAGTATGTGTTCTTTAATATTTGTGTGTTTTCTGTATCACGTGTAACATTTTATCATCATAATAAATATGCCATTATATTTTTTTCACAATTGCTAGCCGAATATGGCGATATTGTATAAGAGTCAGCCATATATTAGAATTATTGCATAGTTTTTCATGTTGTTACCAGTTGAGCCTTCTTAAGGAATGCCACTCTCGCGCAAGAATTAATTACTTTTAATCCAATCCAATTAGGGTTGCCGGTTTTTTTAAATTAAAAAAACGGGACATATAGACATGAATATAGTAAAATTTATTTCTATAACATTTTTAAACATTACAAAATCAATTGCAGTTTAAAGCATTGTTAATGCCGAATTTTTAACATTTTGACAAAATATATTAAACGAAGTCGGGAAATTTTCTGGACGGGAAATGTTCGAAATTTCCCGAGGCTCTGAAAATCTCGATTTCTACAGGTCATTTTCAACTTAAGTGATTGTTTTTGCATTTCTGGAATAAAATCAAACAGTTTCCGATAAGTTTCAAACCTGTGTTTCAGACACTTGCAATGCAGAAAACGTCGAGATTTAACAACTTTCTAAAATGACCATTCGGTATTTTCCGACTGCTCTGGATCCCGAAAAGTCGGGAAGTTATTTCCCGAAGTCGGGATCGGGACGGGAAATTTATTTCCCGATCCCGACTTTTCGGGATCCCGTACACCCCTAGATACGTGCCTAGGTAGCTGTATTAGAACCAGAACTGCCTTTGCCAGTCGTGAGTCGCTTCTTATTCGACATATCGACAATGAACAGTTCTATGCCAATGTTAATATGAGGATTGTGTGGAAAATGGTAATTGGTATCCAATTAGGATAGTTATAAATTGTTATTAATTTCTTGTTGTATAAAATGATCTTGAAATTTGAAATCGTTTTTTCTTTAGCTAAATACGGGACAAATGGGCGTCCAGAGAACATTTTCCGGGTCACCGGGACATGTCTTTAAAAAAGAGGTCAATACCGTATATACGGGACGTCTGGCAACCCTAAATCCAATTAATAAATTATAATGTTTTAAGATCATATTTCAAAATGTGTAGCTTTATCTTAGTTGGATTCATGGCTTTCTTAGACCATATTTGCAAATAAAGAAAAGGAGCGGGGGGCTGGCGCCTGAATTCTAACCCTGTGGGGAAATATACCCACATGGTATTAGTGTAATATAGAATGAAGTATTTGCAAATTTCAGTAATCAAGTTTTCTCCTCGATGTTTTACCGAAGTACAGGTATTGGTAAAAAAAAATTACTCTTAACGAAATTTTGTTTCCTTTAAATTTGTTGTGTTAGAAAAATCAACAATTCACAACAATGAGTCAGTCTATTTTTAGTAGTGAGCTCTGTGATTTGTAGCACATCAAACGGACATTAAAAATGGAGAGACAGGATCATCATCATTCATATGATGCAGCACTTAAACATAAAGTTATTTTGTGTGCTGAGGAATTTGGAAACTGTGAATTCGGTCGACCATTTACCGTAAGTGAAGTTGGAGACGTCAACGACAGAAATCTGTCGTTATCAGCCTCTTTCTTATACATGGGAAGAAGTGGTAGTCTCCTGTTGTGGAGGCTTTTAGTCCATTCTTCCTTCCACTCCTGGATCATCTTGGAGTTAATTCTGCAATGGTAGGAGCATATCTGCCAATTAGTTTGTAAATTATCTCTTCTTGGCCTTCCTTGCACCAGTATATGGCGGTTCTGCGTTTGATTATTTGGTTTTCGTTGATGTTGTTTGTGTTACATATGTTATATATTGTACGTAATCTTCTCAGATTGGTCCGTCGAAAGAAACTCTAGCGTTGTAGATTATGAGTATGCATGGGTTTATAAGCGACCTAAGGAGTCTGAATGTGTTCCAACCTATTGCTACCAATTTATTTATTACAGGCTCAGCATTTGAAGTTTCGCAATCAATGTCGTCGTTGCATTTCTCGTACTTTCATACCTAGATTAAACATCTTACTCTTGTAAGATTTTTCTCTGAGTTTTCTCTGTGGGTGTTTATTAGCATTCAGCTTACCCTTTAGGATTATAAAGTGGGTCTTCTGGGTAGCAATCGTCTATTTCTCCCTATCACACAAGTCCTCAAGAGAGTTTATCGCAATATTGGTCTATCTTTCCAACTCTGCTCTTGAATTACCTTCCATAACAATCATTACGTAATGTACAAAGTCTATTGTGCTTTTGATCTCAGAAATATTTCCTAATTTTTTGAGAGATGGCTCCAAGTTTAGATTCCACAATTCGGAACCTAGAATGTATCCTTGCGTTGTTGATTCTGAGGCCGTGAAGTTAGACATCTGATGTGCTTTCCATCTGATATGGTTTTTGGGCAATCTATGTCTCTTAAGGCTCTGAAAAGATGGGGCCAAGTATTCTTGGTACAGGTAGATGTTGGTGGAAATCCTCACAACGCCGTCAACGTCTCTACCATCTGTGAGGGCCTCTTCTTTCAGTTGGAAGAGGGACGCAAGGCCATTTGTACCTTACAGCCTTGCACCTGAGAACCAACTGCAATCGACTTGATATATCGATTGCAAATATACTCGATATAAATGTGTATAACAAGATCTTGCTTTCATGTCCACAGCGATCTCCTGTAATACACCATTCTTCCATTTGAGTCTGAAAATACTGACATACATAAATCAATGGTAGTAAAAATTGCATAAAGCACTTGAAATACCTATCACTCAACCTAACCTACAAGCTTAAGGAATTACTTCTCAGACCCAAAAGGAACCGTTAGCGGTCTTACACGACATACCTACTATTTCCATAGGTGCCTACATACATTAGCTACATTCGCCTGACGTGAAATGGAAAGATCTCAGGGATTACTGTTATTACTGTAATTGTACCGTGGTAAGCTGGCCAAGTTCACCCCAGCATAACAACAGTGGATGCTGACCAAACGTAGGCCCTTCCCGAGCCAGCAATATTCCAGAGCTGACGAACTCGTACACCTCGGAAAACGTCATGTACTATCACACCGTAGTATAGGGCCACCAACGCAGAGGCAGGCCCATTTTCTAACCTATATGTATGCAATCACGTAACAAATATTTGAAGTTGACACTGACATATGATTGTCAGAGAGCGAAAAAAGAGTGTATGATACGGGTAGACTACATGTGTGCATAATGCAAACAATTCAAATAGTCTACGAAAAGCAACATATGTGTGTGGGGTTGATAGATGAGGGTTTACACATATTTTGCAAAGTCCATGACTTTTCCAGGTATTCTACATAACTGTGTAATGATTTAACATGCTAAAATCTAAGAGTTACACTTCAATTTTGTAAGTTCATCATATGAATCACGTTTGTTGAACATTTTTCAAAAAAAATAATTTTATACGCAATATTACCCAAAAAGGAACATTATTGGGAAGATAAAACGAAACGTGTTTCCGGTTACAAATTCTGCCAAGCAAAAATAATTTAATTCCCCTGACTTTTCCAGGTTTTGAAAGCTTTTTTTTAAAAAATAATTTGTTTCCAATGACCTCAGTCCTAGCCTTGTTTTCCTGACTCCTCCAGTTGTCCAGGACTTTGGAGTCAGTGCGAACCCTGTAAATAAATTATCTGAAGGGAACGGCTAAGTTACTTCACCCTGGTAGTGCTGCTGGCATAATATTGTTTCTATGGTGTATTTTTGCTTTTAGAATATTATTCGACCTTACACATATATGCCAGTGGCAACCAAGAAGCTATTAAATGGGGATGCATGCATGTGGGATAGAAAATTCCACTTACAACGGCTCGTAGCATCGAAATTTTTGGCCTTGATGTCCTCTGCACACTGTGAAAGTTGTCTGTTGTACGGTCGCACCACTGTGTATTTATGTTCAAGACAATTACAAGTAGAAAAGAAGAAAAGTTGCAGTAAATCAAATTCCGATTGACGAAATTTCGTAAATAATAATGTACAGTACTTAATTTCTTGAGTGTTTTGGACAAATATCAATACATGTTAAAAGTACTTCGGGCAATTTTTCGCCCCAAAAATCTACCAACGATTCTGCTGTGAAGTGGATTCTCCTATTTACATAATATTAATTAACCCTAAGCCATTGAGTGGCAGAATGGACATCAGTTTCAGAAAACCCCTGATGTTGGAGAAAGAAAACAAAGTTTTTTATCCTTCTCCTCAGTGGTGGCGAAAAGGGATCACAGAACTTGTGGTGCGGGTGGAGAACTAACTGCCCCTTATATGGTTGGTTTTGTATTGCAGTCAATGAGGAACCTTTCTTCCATAATGTAAAGAGTACGAGTATAGAAAATTCCCCTCTATTCTAATTATGTGAAACATTAGAGACACTGTAAAAGAAGAAACCATTCAATAATGAAGGGGTTCCTATTTGTCGAGTGTCAAACAACTATTTTTGACTAATAAAAAGTTCAGGCAATTTTAAAAATGTACATAGTATTCTACAGAAAGTCCTACATAACCAGTACGATGTCTGTAGTGGTGCAAGAGTCTTTCTTCCCTTATAGCAAGTAGTGTCCGAGCCGAGACGAAAAAGTCGGGACATGGATTAAAAGGGACTATTCCTACTAAATCGGAACGTTTGATAGCTTTGCATCAATGATTATAGAACTGAAATAGCCCAATATTGCAGACTGCAGACTTCTAGACCCTGCCTCTGTCCAGAAACAACCTATTCATTTGTGCAAGGACAAAATCAAAATACATGCAAAATTTGAAAAACCATCTATGTAATTTTTGTAGGTTTTTATAAGTTCAAATTTAAATTATTCATGGCTCGGGTGGGGGGCATGGCCCCCCTGCACCCCCTTGGGTACGGGCCTGGGTCGAACTGTTGTTGAATGGATGAAGGTGGAGCAGTTAACTATAATAAATGATGGTTCACCTACTCATATGCCTAGTAATGGAAGTAATCCGTCATCTATAGACTTAACATTAGTTCCAGGAAAGTATTGTGCAGACTTTACATGGGAGGCCGATATGGATCTGAGAACAAGCGATCATTTTCCATATTATTTTTATCTGGTTATTGCCATGCAACAAACGAAAGAATATTAACTATTCGTAAATGGAAAGTATTCAAAGCTAATTGGTCTAATTATACAAAACTTTTAAATATATTTTTTCGGAGGATGAAGGATTACAACTTGATAATATTACATATGAGGAGATTGTCAAAATCATTTCGGCTGCGATGGATTTGAGTTGTCCCAGGGTGATAAAAAGTAGTAAGCATATATTGGTGGACAGAAGAGTGTGCTGAAGCAAAACTACATAGAGTCGAATTAGCAAAAATATATTCACGTCAACCAACTCCGGAGAATTGGATAGCATTCAGACGTTCTATGGCCAAATCAAAAAGATTATGCATAAAAGCAAAAAGAAAATCATGCAAATTATTTTGTGAAAATTTACACCCAAGCATGAAATTAGGATATGTGTGGAAAAAGTTTCGATCGCTCAAAAATCCTCGTACAGCAAATGTAGTTCATTTGAAATCACATTGGAAGACTGAATTTATTCAGAAACTCATACCTACGATGCCAGACGGAGTAACAGAAACACCAAATGAATTATGTAGTTACACATCAAAACTACGTTCGGCGAAAAGTTTTGTAACTCCCAATTTCAAAAGAGGAAATCTATGAAATCATCGGAAACAGTAGAGAATCTGCTCCAGAGATGGTGGAATTACTTATTCAATAATTAATCACCTTCCAGATGTAGCGTTAACGGCGTTGTGCACAATTTTTAATAAATTCTTAGACAATGGAAAAGTACCAGAAGATTGCTCCAAACAGTTGATTATTCCAATTTTAAAAACAGGCAAAGACCCTCAAGTAGGTAAATCATATAGACCTATAGCTTTGACATCAGTTATAGGAAAGATGTTTGAGAGACTGATACAGAAAAGAATAGCGTGGTTTTTAGAAAGCCGAAACATATTTGAGTTCGAACAAATAGGATTTCGAAAGGAATTGGGATGCCAGGACGGATTAATCACTCTTTCCTCGTATATTTTGTTCTCACTGAAAAGAAACAGAATTGTATTAGCTGCATTCTTAGATGTAAGCGCAGCTTATGGTAATGTAGATATTAATATCCTAATCCAAACAATACAACAGCTAAAAATACCTCACAACTATGTTTTGATATTATGGAAGTTACTGAGTAAAAGATCTGTATATTTCCACTTTTTCAGTGAAAGTAGAGGACCGTATTTAGCCTGCAAAGGGTTACCTCAGGGAAGTGATTTAAGTCCTTTGTTATTCAACACATATATTATTGGGATGAAAAGGAAATTAATTCCAACAGTCAATTATCTTCAATATGCAGATGATATCTGTATCTACATGTCCACGACACAAATTCATACTGATTTTCCTGTTTTAGAGGAACAAATATTGGAAGTGCAAAAGTGGCTTGAAAGTAAAAAACTCTCAATTTCAAAAATCTAATATTACAATGTTTAGTAAAAAGGGAACACTTCCAATAGTCCACTCAATGTCTCGAAAAACAAGAATTCCAATTACATCCAGAGTTAAATATTTAGGTGTCATCTTGGATGAAAAACTAACTTGGAAGGACCAAATTAAAGCCATACATGTCAAATCAGAAAAAAGTGTTCAATTTGTTCAAAGCCATAGCAAATACTCAGTGGGGATGTCATCCTCGAGTTATGCTTTTATTTTACAAGAATTATTTTCGGCCTTTGATAGATTACTCTTTATTGGCAATGTGTGACTTGACAGAAGGAAAATTGAATTCCATCGATGTGATACAAAGGAAATTCTTGAGAAGATGCTTATGCGTTATGAACAGCACTCCAAACGTAGTAGTATACATGGAAGCGTATGAATGTTCCATTTCATGTAGACAGAGGATGTTAGCAGCAAATATGCTCTTCAAGGTAAAAACATATTGTGAAAATCCTTTCAAAAATGTACTAAAAGATATGTTACACTTACATGAAACAGAAAGAGTAACAAACAGAAACAATACTATTTGGATACAATTATACAATATGTTTTCTCAAGAATACCAGGATGTCTTGCAGATGCGTTCACGACCTGCTTTTTTATTAGATTATCCTCAACAGTCTCTTGATAATATTCATTTCCCTCGGTATTCGCACATATCGGAATATTTTACTCAATGGCAAAGTTATTATTTCATATACACAGATGGCATGGATCTAAAAGTGAGTCAGGAGTTGGATGTGCAGTGTACGATCCACAACATAAAACAGACCTATTATTTCGGCTTCCACAAGACTGTTCAATATTTACGGCAGAATCTTACGCAATTTACCAAGCTTTAATATATGTCCAAAAATTAAATTTCCGAAAGTTCTTAATACTTACCAACTCGCAAAGAGTTTTACAGGCGCTTAAATCCTCTTACAAGTGTCTTTACAAATTATCCCCTTACATTATAAATTGTATACAATTAGTCCAAACAATACAAAAATCTGGAAAAACCATTGAGTTTTCTTGGGTTAAAGCTCATAGCAATATTACAGGCAATTCTCATGTAGATGAATGTCCAAAGAAAGCAGCGTGTCTTCCAAATATTACGAACTTATCATTATACTATACGGATCGTCTTCCTAGAGTAAAGAAGAACATTTTGAATGAATGGTTTGATTGGTGTCGAAATGAACTTACAACACTTGGAGAATCATACAGAACATTTGCTGAATTCAAAACACACAAACCATGGCTTCATCATGTAAGTGCTACAAGGAATTTAATTGTATTAATTAATAGACTGAAATCGGGTCATTTGTGTACTAGGCAACATTTATCCAAAATTGGAATAACGAACAATAAGAAATGTGAATGTGGCTGGGAAAGTGCAGATGCACAACATACAATACTGGAATGCTCAAAATATAATAGCGAGAGAAATGTCTTGTATAAAACTTTAAATAATCTAAAGGTTCAGTTTCCAACAAACTTGTTAAGTTTGGTTGTTAATCCAGATGTGCGGATTGGTTATAGTTTGTTATCATTTTTAAGGAAGTGTAACATACAATTGTAAAAGGCAAAGTGTTTTTTTTTTAATCTAATATCTGTAAAATAGGGGGGAAAGACTGATAATTTTAATGTAAAACAATTATGTACATTTTATATGTGTATTGTAATGGACAAAAAACGGCATAAAAGCTGTTAGGTTGAAAATAAAGGAATGAATTAGAACTTAAAGGAAGAAAATATTGAAACTGAACGTGAAGTTAGTAAATCTCTGGACTTCGCTAATATTACCTTTTTTTAATATAGCCATTTTGACATCGTTGCTCTTTACCTGTATCATTTAATTTTGAATTTCAGAACTTGGATAATTATTGTGACGTACACATTTCAGACGTACACATTTTATTGTGTACGTCTGAAATGTTTTTGTGGTAATTGGTCATATTTCGAAAGAAATTTCACCAAATAAGTTAAGTTTCCTTAATTTTCTGTTGTTTCTGCTTGTATAATATTTTCGATGTTCTCGAACCGCTAAATTATGAGAATTCGAAAATTGTGTTTATGCTTATCAACCAGTGGCGTACGCAAGGGGGGGGTTACGGGGTTTAAACCCCCCCTTGAGCTTTTGAAATATTATGAAAAATGCTGTGGAAAAAATAAAAATGACCAATTTATCACTGTCAAGGACCTGCGACAGTACTACTACTACTACTACTAATAATAATAATAATAATAATAACAATAATAATAATATAATTTTAATTATTATTCCCATGCAGCACGGAGAAAAGCACAGCATTCCAAACACGCGTCTTTAAGAGTGAATGCCTTGAAAATAAACACGAATTCTTGAAAATAATGTATAAGGGCAACCATGATTTTAAAGAGCAAAAAAGTTGTTTTGTATCTCTGCTGCAACAATGTTCAATGATCATTTTTTTTTGCGTGAAGAACAATGAGCATTAACTAAAGAAAGTTCTTGGTTCGTTGAAAGCGGCTAATGTATAGACAAAGGCTAGGCCGACAAGAATAACTCAGTCACCAGTCCACCTTCCCGCGGCACGTTTGAATTTCTGAATTCAAATGACAATAAGCTTAATTATTGTAAAATGTTTTGTTGGTAATAACAATGAGACAATCCAGATGTGGATTATCGGGGATATTTATGCGGCGACAAAGCCGGCAAAATTCCAACCAATTCCGGGAATCGAATCCGGATCTCCCGCATGGTTGTCAGATGCCCTACTGACCAGACCCCCGCAGCTTCTTGGATGAGTTCCGTACTTTGATTATTTCAATTTACAAGTATTTTAATATATTTTCTAGTTTTTATGGATTTTCTTCACACTTAAAATGTCTCATCTCGTTAAGTAGACAATTATTTCGTAAGAAAGAAAAAATGCTCTAGAATTTGTTAAAAATCGAATTACTAGAAATTAATTCCGTTTTATTGCTTTCATAAATACTATATTTATGTAGATCTCTACTACTTAATAGTAGTAGTGGTATTAGTAGTATTATTAGTAGTAATTCAACTAATTAATTAATTATAAGTATTATTAATTAATTATGAGTATTATTATTTAATTAAAGTATAATAAAACAATGGTAATGTGAATTTGGAGAAAGTTTTAGATATAACCCCCCCCCCCCTTGATGAAATCCTGCGTACGCTACTGTTATCAACCACTGTAAGATAATATTTCATTGTTGTTGTTTTGTTTCCTGAATATTCTAAAATCAGACGACTACCACAAGGTTTATTTAAAATACTAAATAGTTGACGTATTCATTCAAATTGTAATGTTTCACTAGAATTTATAACCGGTTAAAAACATAATGTTGTTGTTTTATCGCCTACAAAAATTAGCCCTTTCCCTGTTTTCCTCACCTCTATTTATTACATTCTTTTAAAAAACAATGATAAGCCCATGCGACGCGAGGCCCCTTCGCCCATCCTTTGCTACGCCACTGTTGTTATCACAACTCCTCCCATTGTCACGGTAATTGAAGGCCAGATATGAGAAGTACAAATAATAAACAAAGAAATAAAAACGCATTCTCTGCAGTGGTCTCAGGTCCGATTCCCTTTTAAGGCACCTTGTAGACTCGTTCTGATCCAAATTTAAACTGTAGGTCCAGTTCCGATTAACCTATCATGAGCATACGTACATTGGACTTCTCGAGCCTTTTAAACGTGGTGATATAAATACAGAACGAATGAGTCTTGAATATTATTAGGCATAATAATATATCCAAAAATATGGCAGTTAGGGGGAGGGGCGAGCGCCTCTTTCGCTCTCCCCGTTGATCCGCGCCTGTAGGCTAGGCATACTGTGCCCTATTCAAAAAATCTCAGATGTTAAAAACATGCTCGTACAGTACGAATGAGATGTTGGTTATCTTAATTCGAAGAACGGCCGATAGAGAGTGCGACCATCAACAAGCAGCTCACATAGTACATCTCTCGTCCGTTAGATGGCAGAAAGAGGCGTTGCTGTAGAACTGTTCCGTTTCACTACGTAGCTTTCTAAACAGCAGGAGAGAGTGCTTGATGACGCATCGTATCACTGACCTACCGCCTACCCTTGCCAAGACCTTGAAGTGTCCCTCGTCGTGGAGTCGGCGAAAATGCCTCGCGTAATGTTGCAAGATTTCCGAAAAAGAAAAAGAAACTGGGTTAGTAGGAGAGGGGAGAAAAAAAGGCGCGAGTCATCTGCTTCTGTATTTATAGATTCTCTTTGTTCAATGTTGCCAGATGGTGCTAATGTTTCTACGTTGCATTCTGACATGCTGTTCCATGCACTTACAGGGTCTTTCCAGTTTTGTGCAACATATTTTAGGGATGTTTTCTTGTAGGTTCAGAAAATCGCTACAGGATGCTTTAAAATTTGGCACAAAAGTTGAAAGGTGTCAGGAATTTCGTTTCTTTTGAGATTCCCCTCCCCATCTCTCCCCAAAACAGTGTGATATTGTTTACAATAAATCACGCACTAAAGATGTTTTTCACTTTATAAATCGCACAGAGCTCATCCCTCTCCCAAGCACAGTCTCGATTGCTAATGCAACCTTCTTTAACTCACAAGGCTTATATTCATACATAACAAGGACATTTCGGTAGAACTAAAAACCGCATCCACCAGAAAAAGAAATGCAAACCGATTTATGGAGGAACAGTGTGCAATTTATAACGTTATCATGGACGTCCGCAGGATTTTTTCCAGGGAGGGGCAAGGAAGGTATTTTTTTCCAGGGGGGCAAACAAGGCACATTTTCCCCAAAAATAGTGTTGTTCCCTAAAGAAACATTGCTTAAATTTGAATTTATGGTGTTCATGCAATAATTAACACATATTATTGTGACTAAAATGAAATTATGTGTGTGAAATACAAAATTTTTGGTTGACTTTCATTTTCCAGGGGGGGGCACGGCCCCCCTTGCCCCCCCCTTCCGGACTCCCATGAACGTTATAATAGTCCTAAAGGTGGTTTAATAACGGCAAACACTAATTATGAGAAGTTATTTTTGTCCAAAAAGATGGACAAAGATTTGTTTTGACGATTTATTTTGCAGTTGACCTAAAATAATAACGAATATTCGGAGACTATCCGTTAAAATTTCATCTTCACACACCTAATAGTAGTTTCTTTGAAAAAGTAACATTAAGTTACGCCAACTAGTCTAACGTTGTCCAAATAGCCAATTGAATCTTCCCTAATAAATTAATCTGCACAGTGCTGCAAGTTGTGAGTTAAAATATGACGACATACTATTTTCACAAGTCGAGAATAATAGTGGTATCATGCGCTCCCGCAGGAGGAAAGAGAATATAATTCGAATGATGAAGTTGTAGAGATATTTTATAGCAAAAAGTATTGTTTTCTGTGACTTACAGGCCGCAAGTTACAGCAACTATTATTATTATTATCATCATTATTATTTGAAATTGGGTTACATTTAAGCTTACAGTATATTTTACACTTATTATCTAACTATAAAAAAACAGCTTTTTGTCCTACATGAATTAATGTTATGTTTACAGTTATAACTAACTAACTCTCTAGCCTTCTTAAACCCGAAGGTTCATGGCTGCAGCAAAACAGGCCTTCCATCTGTCCCTACCTTGAGCAAGATCTATATACTCTTTTCCATCCCTACCGATTTCCTTTAGGTCCATCTCAACGTTGTCCCTCCATCTTCGTCTTGGCCTTCCTACAGGTCTTTTACCATCAGGTTTCCCAACAAGAATCCTGTGAACTCCTCTTTCCTCTACCATTCGTGCCACATGGCCTGCCCACCCAAGTCTTCTTGATTAAATCATTCTAATAATGTCTGGACATGAATACAAATTATGTAGTTCTAAATTATGTAACCTTCTCCACACACCTGTCTCCTCATCCCTTTTAGGTCCAAATATTTTCTTAAGGATCTTATTTTCAAATACTCTCAATTTATGTTCCTCTTTCAATGTAAGGGACCAAGTTTCGCATTCATATAATAATACAGGCAAAATTACTGTTTTGTATATTTTAACTTTTAGTTTCTTAGATAGTAAACGAGAAGACAAAAGTTTATGAAGAGAGAAGTAACATGCATTTCCTGAATTAAGCCTACTTTTTATTTCCTCTTGTATATAGATATACAGAATATGGAAATTACAAATGTATGTAATTTTAAAAAAGCTTAAGTAGTAGTAGTACTATTAATAGTAATGTAATATTGATAATAATAATAACAAAAATAAAAGCAATAATAGCTATATTAATATTATTAATAATAATAGTGATAATAATAAAAGTTTCTGTGACTCTGCCCCCCTGCAGGCGCCCTTGAGTGGTATGCAATGTTTGTTGGACATCATGTAGTGCCTCTACTTTTACCTATTCTAAGACGTTTCGAGGGGGCTCCTCTTCTAGCGGGAAGGAAACCTATTTGTGATTTTACTTCAAATCCGGTGCCCTAACCAATTACTCCACGCACGGTGTGACTGATGGAGATATTACATGCGATTAGATTAGATTTATGTCATCCATGAATCACGTGTTTGCGTTTACATGCTTGGATATCGGACATGTCAATTCTTGTTCACAATTTAATGAGCATTACAATATACTATAATATAATGAGCTGATAAAATGGAATGATGTCCTAGCCCAGGGGTTCCCAAACTTTTTCGTTTCACGGCGCCCTTAGAGTTTCAAGATTTTTCCGCGGCGCCCAAGTCAGAGAATGTAGGCCTATCTAACACTTTCAACGCTCAGTTAGCGTGGTTAGGTTGCTTGCCGTAAGTTAAAAAATAAACACATATTTCAAATTCAGAAACATTTTATATGTAAAAAGTACTAAATAAGCACATATTTGGAACAATCATATCATTCCAGTGAAAACATTGGAACATTTCAGGCGCCGCAGTAAGAGATTAAGGTGCCGCGGCGCACACTTCGGGAATCACTGCTTAACCTATTACAGTTTCGTAATGGATTGACCACTATATATATATACCGTCACGTACACTGACTCCCATTACGATAGATGCAACCCAGAAGTGTTCGTGACTGACTGTACTATGAGATTTAATTCTTCGATGGATCATTTGTTTCTTATGTACTCGTTTTTAACGATATTATTGTGGTTACATCAATATAATACGCGTATATTGAGTTTGTACTGCATAATGCACATTGTACGTAATTATTTTGATCATTCAATAAAATCTCAATTGGTGAAGATTGTGTAAGAAGTAACTTAATACCGATACTGTTATTGCAGTATCATCAATTGAGTATAAGCAGTGTTGCAGTATTCATTTTTAGTTATATCTTAAAAGCTTTGCAAGTCTCAATTGGTTATATATTGTTAGGAGGTTTGTTGTACAGATGAATCTCTGTGTTCTTCTTTAAAAAAAAATTACGTAGTCACGAAACTATTGCGATTTGCGAATGTCTAGACAACATCGAAAGCAAACCACTCAAAGATCCAGGTGAATGCTCTAGAAGAAATTCTAAGCAGATGTGATATTTCGTTCTCCGAAAGGAGAGAACATTTCGAAAACAACTTCGTTGACATCGACCGAAGGACTAGCCGATCCATAAACGAAATTCCAACCTCAAAACATGGCATTTCATCATGGAGACTTGGCAAAATGATCAGGAATTTTCCACAACCTTGAATTGACACTTCCTTTGTTCGCTTTTTGCTCCCCCATCATCTTTGGTTTGCAACGCCTTTTTCGACATGGAATCTTACAGTAGTGTGAACATTTCATGATGTGCCGCCGGCCTGAGCCAGTAGGGCGGCATCTACTATAGGAAACTCACGACATTGGCTCATTATCCACCTTTTCCTATCTTCCCTTTCATATCCTTACGTAACAGGTGGTTAAAACGAATTTCCGGGTACAAACGAAGCGTGGGTGGAAACACAATCGGACTCAGAACAGTGCCTGTCCGGGCAGTTTTGTAATCACAGTTGCCAGTACTTGGGAAGTGAAGTTACCAGTTCATGAGAGCAACCCACTGAAAGCGTTTACTTTCGAAACATTTGTCTTGCCTGAAACGTCCCGAAGGAGACAATGTCACCAATCAAGACAGACTAATTAGCGATTAATCAGTCCCTTTCAACGTTTAAAGTTAAGCTATCACCCAATAGACGTCTAAAATAAACTACGAATCGTAAAATTACACAAAAATATGTAGCTATTTCTCAAGGTTTTATCCAAAATTTTCCTTCTGAAGTGTGTTAGTTTGTATTCAGTGTGTGTAATGGTAAATTTATAGCTTAATTAGCAAAAATTAGACCTTTATGAAAAATTTGAGGTTGATATTTCGGGACATGTGGATATACCACTGCTTTCTCCTCCCCGTTCAGTGGCGTGTCCAAAGGGGGTTGGTGGAGGTCATAACTCCTCTTTGGCCCAATACAAGTCCTAAAAAAAGGTCAAAGGCAGAAAAAGATGGCAAAATAAGTGCTACTGAAAAAGGTATACGTAACCCTCCCCCTTTCGAATTTCTGGGTACGCACTGTCTCCTTTGACACCTGGAATCAAGTCATAGATTAAATAGTGACCTAATCGTGTCACAGCCGTGATAGTGACCATCCATTTACACGTTAAAAAGACGACTGCACACCTTGATGTCTAAAATTAAGCAAACCACCCCTACAAACGGCTTCTGGGCATCCTTAAACCTCTAACGAAATAAAACTGTAAGACCAGTCCCACATAGCCTTAGATTGATTGATTTGGTTTGGTTCATTTTACTTCGCTTTCCTGCCACTTTTGGCTAATCGCGAAGATGGGATGAGTAATGATATGATGAAATTGATGAATGAGGTGGGCTATGTGCGGAAGGAGGATTGCTGTACAAATATCTCCTCCATAAACTTTTATATGTCCAAAATATGCGTAAGGAATCTAACCAAAGCAGACAGTGGTATCTTTTCATTTCTTTGGGGGGGGGAGTGGCCCTGTCCAGTGGCGTGCCCATGATTTTCGAAAGGGGGTTGGTTATGTGCGCTATTGTTAGTATCAGCCCTCATTTTGCAATCTTTTCCTGCATTTGACGTTGTTTTTTTAGGAATTCTGGGCCAAAGGGGGTTATTTATGACCCGCACCAACCCTGTTCCCTTGGACACACCACAGTTTCTGACCGTCCCAAAAAGAAAAAAAAATAAAGCTTTCGCAGCTACGATTTGTCTGTATCACATTGGACATTTAAGAAGCAGTTCATGCAAAGTCCAGCATTTCTCACTTCCTTGTAAAGACACTAATAACACTGTTGAATATTGGTTTCTTCAGATTCATGTAATTACGTCATCAGGTTACGGATACGTTTTTCCTTGCTCCTTCTGCGTTCCTTGGCGAATTCGCCGACAGAGAGACGCCATGTCGGAACGAGGTAATGGTTTGTTGCCTGCGCACATGGAGATGACGCCGAGTACATAAATCTTCTAACAAAAAGATTTAAGGCAGAGACGACGAACGTGTAGCGAACGGGAATAAATTTTACTTTTGCCTTTTCAAGCTGCGTTTTTACAGCTTTATTCTCAGTCTCTTTACATACTTGATGTGCATAGCTAGCTGCTTATAGGTAGAGTGAGTGGTTATGTATCATAACATCATAGGCCTGCGGAGACCCTCTGATTAGGGGGGGGGGGGGCAACAGCCTTGGTGAAAGTTCATTCGAGAAAGAAAATCCTAATTCTATCTCACTGTTTAAGTTTTATTGCATCGATGAGTGTGTATATATACACCCCCACACACATAATCAATTCATCACATAGTGGTTCGGATCCCATTTTAAACTGTAGGTCCAGTCCCGATTAGCTTTACTGTGCATAAAGTGGACTTAAAACATCAACTCAATCAATCAATCAATAATCAGTTCATCAGACCCCATAACAAACCAACAGCAAACATCATATGAATTGTCTCTCAAATGTGCGCGCTCCTTTCCCTCCAAATAATAGTTCATGTATTTAAGATAAATCCGTTTAGCAGCAATATTTCTCTCCCTGATAATTTACAATACATTACAGAAAACAAATTGCAAGCGAAGCGATTCAAATTTTAGCAAAATGAAAATAATATTGATTTAATATGGCGGAAAAATTTTCATGGAGCGCCATGGCATTCTGTTTTACATTTTTTTATTTAGATCTTTCGACGTCCAGGGCCAACTCCGGCCTGTCCCTATGGCTCTGAACTTGACAAGACTGCAAGAAAAGCAGACATTGCGAGCGAAGCGAGCAAAGAACATCTTACGAAACGTATGTTTATTTGTATAAAATTTGAAATCAAGGGGATAATTGCAGCTCTGTGCCCCCTGCAGGTGCTCTTGGCCGTTTGGAAGAAATAATGCAAGAAAGACGTGAAAACTAATTCCATCTTGAGTATCCTTTTGTACTGCTACTCTTAGTTTCTGCTAGTCATGCTTTCCTTTACTTCCATGTTTGCTCCCCTAAAATTGATTTCCGTCCAAGGATGGGGGCCAATGCCCTCTGCCCCCCTGTGGTTGCGCCACTGCACCCCCTTCCCCGTAGTTGGTTTGAACTTTCATCGGCTTGAAAATACTTCATTTTCTATAAGAGTGTACTCATACCGTTTAATAACGGCGATGAGATTCCTCTATCCTAAATTTCTAGGTGAAAATATAATAATATAGGAGCATGGACGTCTGGAAGGGGGGCAAAGATGGCCAGATCTCCCCTTAGAAACGGAATGTCAAGCTAAAACTACATTGTCATACGTAAAATTAGATTTATTGAAGAAGTGTTTTTTGATCGGTAAAATACCCCATTGAAAAATACCTTGCTTGTCCTTCAGTGAATAAAAATTTGCGGACGCCCATGATTAGGGTGGGCATGTGCCTCCCCTTGCTCCCCCCCCCCCCGTGCGCACGCCTATGCATGACATCCCACTCGATTTCTAATATCCTCACCAGGCCTCCGTGAGGAGTGGTTAGCGCAGAGCGCTACGACGCCAGAGGTCGCGAGTTCGAATTCCAATTCTGGCATGCGAGTTCTTTGTAAGAGAGGTATGGGGTCGACCCCCCCCCCCAAAAAAAAAAAAAACACTCAACCTGACGCCGATGTGTCCGGCAATTTTCAGGCAATTTCGAAGGGAAATTTCTCTTCATGTAGCAATACTGCCTCTGCCAAGTGCCAAGAGCGGCAGAGCAACAGAAAGGAACAAGCCGTTTTCTTCCGCCAACGTTGTTTTCAGCGGTGAGACTGACACGGAGACCGCGTGATGATATGATATTAAATAGCTACTCGCCCGGTCGTCAAAAGCGTGCGATGGAGAATGATCAGCGGCGCACGTAATGTAATTATAAACCAGTTACAATTAGTGAACAATATACATAATCTATAGTTATTATTGATATTACAAGTATGTAAAGAATATACTTAAATTCTACTTTACAAGCTTGGTTTAACAACTAACTAACTCTCTAGACTTAAACCTGAGAGTTTATGACTGCAACAACACAAGCCTTCCATCTGCCCCTGGGCAAGATCAATCCAATCTTTTCCATCCTTACCGATTTCCTTTAGGTCCATCTCAACCTTATCCTTTCATCTTCGTCTTGGCCTTCCTACAGGTCCCTTGCCATTCCCAACGAATCCTGTAAACTCTTCTTTCCTCTCCCGTTCGTGCCACATGGCCTACCCGTCCAAGTATGTGGATGTATGGTCTCTGTGGGTATTCATTGAACTGGTAAAAAAAAAATGACGCATTTCGAGCATTGCAGACTATTTATGGGGTTAATTATGACATTTTTAGTGTTGCCCACGGGACGAGACGGGACAGGCTTTTAAAAATTCGAGACGAGACGAGATTGATCATGTGTCCCGAGACAAACGAATATTTTCGAGACGAGACAGCATTTCACAGCACAGGCCAAAGTCTCGTCTCGTGGTCAACACTAGACATTTTCATAAATAGTGGGATTTTTTTCGAAATTACGAGGTGTACTGGCAACATTGGTCGTGTCAGAGGACATGGACCAGGTGTGCCCGAAATCTATGTTGTTATTCAATCAATGACCAGATGAAATGAGAGAGTTGTACAAAAAACTAACGTACCTAACCGTAGCCGTGGTGGCTCAGTCGGTAACGCGTCTGACTACCATGCTAAAGGTCCCGGGTTCGATCCCCGGCCGGTTCAAATCCGGAAACTTTTCTAACGATGGAAGCGGCTCCGGCGCCCACCCAGCGTCGAATAACATGGCAACCTGGGGGGGTAAAGGCGGTCAGGGGCGTGATGCTGATCACATCACCCCCACTCACGACCAGATGAAGAAAGTGTGGGGCGTTACCCCCACACCCCCTATACACCTTCATGGCGTAGTGCTATGCACTGGGGAGCACTTTACTTCTTTTTTTTTTACTTTTACCTAACCTACTGAAATTTTATACGATAAATTCAAGCTAAGTGCATAAAAATATAACAAAAATGTTGGTTTATTGGCGGTACATGCGGTAACAGCAGTGCCGGATCTACAAGCCGCAAAACCCCGCAGTGCAGGGGTGTCTGGAGACGAGTAAGCTTTTAGGGGGCCCTCAGCCATCGACATAGTAGAGTGTATGCGTATGTAAAAAAATAAAATTTGTTACTCAGGGGTACAGAAACGAATAGAATTTATACAGATAAAAGGTAAAGTTAAAATTCCCTGTGCATAGCGACGCACCATCAAAGCACATTTAGGGTATGTGGGAGTTGGGCCCCACATATTCTCGATATCGGACATCTTGGAGGTGATGTGATCAGCACTACGCTCCGGCCGCCTTTTTGAGGATGGTTGGTCCATGGAGCCGATTTATGCGGGAACAAAGCCGGAAAATTCCGACCTTGGATCGCCCAACCCAGGTCTCCCGCGTGGTAGTCAGACTAGAATCAAATCAGGCTAGAATTTCACGAGAAATGCAGCGATGAAGGTTCTTCAACCTATCATTAATCAGGAAAAGTTATGACTGCATGATTGTAACAAACGTATCATTTTCCAGATGTGAGAAAACATTGTCATATATATATATGACGCCGAAACCTTAAAGGGGGTCAGGGTGCCAGAGCCCCTCCAGTTCTAGAAGGGGCCCAATGTATAACTTTTGCACACAGAAACTTGGCACACAACAGGTCGGAAATTATGCAGGATTCTGCTCTGAAATGGACAAAATCAATAATATGGAAGCCTCTCTGATGGGGTAGTGGTAACGAAGTCGCCTTGTAATCAAGGGGTCGCGGGTTCGATACCCGATGGTGACACTTGGCACAGTGGTTCGGATCATACTTTAAACTGTAAGTCCAGTCCCGATTAGCCTTTCTGTACATAAAGTGGACTTAAAACCACAATTAAATTGACCAATCAATTCAATAATGTGGAACTATAACTCAGTTTGAGTGTCTTACTTGTGCTTCTGCGTTTACTATTTCAGTATTTGCTTTTTCAATCCGACAATGAATTAAGGAAAACGCATGGTATATTATGAATGAATATGTGCGAGAATAGAGGGAAAAGCATGGGAATACTACAGTCTTCAAGCTCAAGCTCTTCAATGAGCCAGTCCCATTGCAAAATAGTCTAACCTGTTTCTATCATGACCAATTGTACCCAGCCTAAATCCATTACTTTTCATAGGGGTGTTAAAGGACTTTTGAATCACCCTGAGGCCTTTATATATAACTTTGTCAACATGAGAAGAATTACAAACACACACATTATATATGTAGATCCGGCACTGGGTAACAGTGATAATACGCCACTGAGGCACGTCCACTCTGGGAGTCACTTTGCCGCCTGTTGTACTTGGCTCTGCGAGTCGCCAATGCAACAAGGTCGAACTCATTCTGTTACGTAACTTGCCACGTTCAGCATCTGCCGTCAGTTGCATTTCGTGCAGGATGACCAAAGGAAAGCGATTTACGTTGCACTACAATCGGCGGGGACATAAAAAGAAGCTATTCATGGAAACAAAGATAGCAGAGACGACGCCAGAGAGGGGGCAGAGGGGCGAATGACTCCGGGAGACCAATCCACCCCCTTCCCCTCACTGAACCAAGGAAAATACACACACAGACTATTCGATGTGCATCAAATCCATCCATTAACACAGTTAAGCGTCCAATATTGCTTTCTTTGAAATATGTAGCATCAACGCAAGAACCTTGTTCCGGGATCTAGTCCTGAGTTGAACTTACAAAGTATTTACATCCTACTGTGAAAGCACAGATATTTAGTAACAGATCGACAATATAGGATAGACCAGTGGTGCTCAAACTTTTACAAATGAATATTAGAATCCTACGTTTACAAGGATATAAAAAACTTTAATTTTCACACATTTTTTCCAGAGTTGTTGAAGAAAAAGTAAAGAACAAAATTAAGTTTGTAAACAAACTGTCAAGCACAATTTTGGAGTTTTTCTTGTAAATCCTCACAGTTTCTGGTGAGAAGGATGACCTGCATAGCCTGATACAGTTTCTTCATGACTGGCTGTGCATTTGAAATTTTCAAACGGACATTCGGCTTCAATTTAGTCTGTTATAGATTTCGAACGAGTATTTTATTTCAAAATATATGAATAAATGCTGTATATAAATAAATAAATATGAATAAAGATAAAAATGTCAGCCTTATTTACCTTTTGAGTGTTAAAACTATGAAGTCTGCTCTTAACACCTGCATCAAAAATGTTGTCTTGTGGGTATTCACGTCATTTCTCTTCCGAGCTGATCGCGTACCTTCATGTGCCCGTGGGGGTACGCGTACCACAGTTTAAGAACCACTTGGCTTGGACGTTACTGAATACATGGAGGTGGATATTCCACTGAGAGTGTCCAGTCATTAATTGTAATTCATTATTATTCAGCCTCATGATGGCTTAAATAGGCAGGAAAGCAACGTAAAATTAAGAACACAAGATATGCTATGCCAATCAATGCACGTCACCGGACCGGTAAAATATAGGTTCTAAACAGAGAAGTATCGTTGTAAATAGTAACTGGTAACACTGCGGGGATTGGAAAGGAATAAGCATGAATCGAATCGAAATTAAATACCAAAACTAGGCAGATTTCAACCGGTGCTTTTTTTTTTTGCCGCTTGTCGATGAGTAATGAGAAAAGGCAGGCTTCATAAAACCACCGCTAGGTGACACTGGTTTGAGCTGAATAGCAATACACAATACTAAGATGAGCAAGACATAACAACAATAACTTTTACAAACGCCAAAAATTAGAACTTTAAAGCAGATATTGCACTTGTCTCAATTATTTTCAAACGTAACCCAGTTCAGATACTAAATCAACCATTCCTGTTAGAATAGCTACATTAACGTAATTTAAACCTGCCTAAAATTTCTAATGTTAATATATTCGTCCAATAAAAAGACCGATATGTTTGTTTTTTAAACCTTCATTTCGTTAAAGAGAACATATTTATTTGAAATATTTTCCCCGTATACCCTCTAGTTAATTAAATATAGGCCAAACAATTTAATTCCTTTTTCAATCTAGAGGCCGTAGGGCAACTTTGAATTTTAAGAACTTCTAATACAATCATACAAAGGGAATAGGAGACAGGTGAGTGGAGAAGGTTACATAATTTAGAACTACATAATTTG
Organism: Lepisma saccharinum; assembly: GCF_977018435.1. Classification (NCBI taxonomy): domain Eukaryota; kingdom Metazoa; phylum Arthropoda; class Insecta; order Zygentoma; family Lepismatidae; genus Lepisma; species Lepisma saccharinum. The sequence continues at coordinate 17,127,916 of NC_139246.1, read as the reverse complement.
TATACATGTCCGGATATTATTAGAATAATTAAATCAAGAAGACTTAGGTGGGCAGGCCATGTGGCACGAATGGTAGAGGAAAGAGGAGTTTACAGGATTCTTTTTGGGAAACCTGATGGTAAGAGACCTGTAGGAAGACCAAGACGAAGATGGAGGGACAACGTTGAGATGGACCTAAAGGAAATCGGTAGAGATGGAAAAGAGTATATAGATCTTGCTCAAGATAGGGACAGATGGAAGGCCTGTGTTGCTGCAGCCATGAACCTTCGGGTTTAAGAAGGCTAGAGAGTTAGATAGTTTGCTAATACAATCATTAGAAAGGCAAGTAGAAAAGTTCTACTAAATTTCTTACAGGTGCTGTGTTTACTTTAGTTAACATTTGTCCCAAATTTAAGTGGAAATTGCCGACCTCCGTGGCAGAGTGGTTAGCACAGCGCTCTACGATGCCAGGGGTCCCTGATTCGAATCACAATCTGGACATGGTTCTTAGTGCGTGTCCATGATTGATTGATTGATTGCTTTGGTGTTTTATTAAGTCAACTTTATGCACTGTAAGGCTAATCGGGACTAGGCCTACAGTTTAAATTTGAATTGACCATTGTCAATCACTTGTTTCTTCTCTCAATACGAAAGCGAAGAAAAGGAATCATTTAAATAGTTTTGCACAACACTTTCACTATTCTCCATCGTAAAATAATCACATCACTTCACACCACACGTTTAAAAAATAATGCACAACAATGACGAGCAAAACAACGCGGATCGCGGGGTGAATGAAAGCCAAACCGTTGGAAAGAAATACAACGCCTTGAGAAGCTAACCATGGTGGTGGGTGGCAGGGTGCGCATGCGCGGTCATCCTATGTTTTGGTAGTGGTAAGACGTTGTATTTCCTCTCCAACGCCCTGGCAGTGCGGGACCGATCTGCCTGCCTGACAACAACTGCGCGCTGCGCAAACTACCGGGCGCTCGAAACTGACAATTAAAGAAAAATGCTCAAAATCGTAATTTATAAAAGTACACATACTTTCTTCTTTATTTCATTTTCCTTTGGCCGTTGACACACGACTTACACACCCAGAGAAATCGCCACTGGTCGACATGATACACGATATTGAGAGAAAGTCCCAGTCCGAGCGACATGCGACACGAGTAGCTTCTTTCAGTCATGAACAAGCTATGAAGATGTAATTGAATTCATTGTCACTCGCCCTCTTAGGGAGAACTCACACCGAAGCGACAAGCAACATATGTCGCTTAGGAACGAGCCAATCAGCAGCAACGTTTCACACCGTAGCGGCATGACAGGCAGCACATGCCTACGCTCGATTGGTGAAATTCTCAAGCGACACGTGTCGCCGGTCACTTGTCGTTCCGGTGTGTTTTCTCCCTCCATCACGATTAATGTATTCACATAATATCCAAAGTAAAATATTAATGAAACTAGAATTAAAAAAATTGCAAGATGTAGGTTCCATTATTATAACATAACATTACATATAGTACTAATTGAATGTGCAGTGAATTATATTTAAAATTTAAAAATCTACCTTCAGCATAGTTGTCTTACCTCTTTATGAAATACATCGGTGTTCTCTAAATGTGAATGTATTGCCCAAGCGTGTTCTTTGTATAGACACAAATTGTATTTTTAAAATGCGTTGAAGTTAATGTGACTATAATTGAAATTATATTCAGAGATCGAGACGAAAACGAGAGAGCGTTTACATAACTTGGGACAAGAACAAGATTTAGAGTTTGAAAGAGGCCCAGACTGTCTCACTTCCTTTCGCTGTACTTTCTGTAGGGCCTCCCAAGGCACGTATCTAGAAATACACCGAACCAAGTGTGTCAGGAATAATAATAATAATAATATGATGTTTAAGTTAAAATTATATTATTATCACATAAATAGGTAAAAAGATCAGATAACAGCAAGTATTCATTATCTAGCTTACCTGTAGTTAAGATCGGCATAATTTGCATAAAAAACAAGTGCCCTGGCAAAGAAATTCATTTCAAATTGATGAAGAATTGAATATTTATTGAATAAAAGAGAATGTTAGATCCGGTTAGCGAAAAGTAAAGTTCCTGATTAATATTTTATGCATATTGTTATAAATAGTAGCGTGCAAGCATAAATCTTTGGTAATTGGTACTGTCCTTCTAAGCCCTCTACTTCCAATCTTTCTTCCAATAAGTTCAAAGAGTGGGCCTCCTCGATGGCGCGTTGCCTTGTAATCAAGGAATCCCGGGTACGGGTTGGATACCCGGTGGATGCGTGTAGTGGTTCGAATCTCACTTTAAGCTGCAAGTCCAGTCCCGATTAGCCTTTCTGTGCAAAAAGTGAACTTAGAAACAACAAATCAATCAATAAGTTCAAAGGAAATTATAACCATCGATTATGTAATAAATGCTACACAAATATATTTTCATTATTTAATTTTTTCACTTGGTAAGTCTTTCTTGGGGAGGGGTCCGGACCCCTCCCCAAATAAGTCCTTGAGTTTCCTCGATGAAATTAGTAGTAATTATCTCGCCTTGTATTCAAGGGGTCTCAGGTTCGATCCCCGGTAGAACTACACAGTGGTCTGGATCCCACTGTATCCTGTAGCCCCAGTCCCGATTACCCTATTTGAGCATGTAATTGACTTAAAACAAATTTAATTTTGCTATAATTTATGTAAGATTCAATTGGGACAGTCTCTGTATTAATGTATTTATTCTTTTGGAAAATAGAAATAAGACAAATGAAACACAATGAAAAAACAGCCGGGTGAAGGGAATCAACTTTGGATTTTCCGAAATGGTCGGAGCACGGTCAAAAGCTGCCCCCAAGGGAAAAGACAATGCCAAGGGTAGAAGAAGAAGTAGTCCAAGCCACGCCCACAGTAGTAAAACCTGGTCAGAGTCATCTATCGGCAGACGGCTGAACTTGTAGGACTTGAACATAACCCCGCCAGCCGATGGCCAGCCCCGCTATGGCTCGAATAAAGCCATTCTCAAAGGTGTTTGAAAATGCATATCAATGTTTGCAATGGCGTATTGTCACAATGGGCCTCTCAATTTGAAAAATCAAAAAAATCAGTTTACTCAGGAAGGATGCAAGAAAGGCTTGCAAGGTTAAATTTTTACAGTAAAGTAGTGGTACTTGTGCTATTATAAACCCAAGAAAGTATGAACCCCCCTCCAGCAGATTTGCTTACACTTAAAACAAGCTCAACATGCCCATATGAGCTTTTTGCTCAAGTGTGGAACCCTGTCTAATCCAAGATTTTTGTAAAAAAGCCCTCATGGACTCCATCAGAAAGTATGACCCTCCTCAGATTGAAGTGCCTATACTTACAAAAAGGCACTTCTGTGAGATTGTTGTCCATAAACTTGTCAAAAATATGCCCCTCTTGATATTTTTTTGGCCACACCTAAAACTAGGCCAAGACACACCCACCTACACCCACCCACACATACACACATACACACACACACACACACACCTACATACACACACATAGTTACTTCTGGTTTAAGTTCAATTGGATACCAGCTTCAATTTGTTTATCCAATATTAAAACAATGCAATTCTTCTAGAATTGCTCCGTGACTCTCTCATTTCTTACATCATAAACATATGATTTTTCTCCTATGAGAATAACACTACATATGGTGTCATCAGGTAAAGCCTCATGAAATTCACAGATAATTTTAATGTTTGTTCTGTCATTCACCACAACCTGTTTTCTTTTTGAAGTGTTAATTACAAACATGGGTCTCTGTACCTTGAATTCATCTGGTGTGTAATACATCTCAGTATTGCCAGTAGTGACTCTCTTGAAAGCCGAAAAAGCCTCATATAATTTGAGGAAATCATTCTTGGACATGTCTAAATTGTAATTTTCTCTAGGAAATACCTCATTTCTGCCATTTTTAAGATATATGTTCTTGATGTTGCAGTTATCAAATTTGCTTGAATTTTTTTCCTGATTATTGTGTCTTCCAGTCTGAAACAATACCACCACAAAATCAGGCATGTCATATTGAATACTGGAGAATGAATTTGTAGCATCAAACTCATAATATGTACCAGATGCGGGCTTCTGTACGCATTGATACGTATAAAATTGCAGAGGAATCTGTGGATTTTTTATTATATCAGCTTTGTATTTAAGACCATAACTGGCCTCATACTCAACAACAGGGATTCTTAACTCCATAGTCTGAATAATGCATTTGCCTGCATCTGGTAGGGTATTGGGCAGAGCTTCCCCTGTAGAGTTTATTGCACTGTACCTCATCAAAGCATTGTTATCATTTGCAGCTCTTCTAAATGTGATTCTTAACCCACCCTTCCACATAATATCTTTGAAATCCGAGAAGAATCCTGGCAACAGGCGCATGGGGAACAGCACTGTGTGGTTCTTAGATAATATCTTATCACCAGCCTCGAATCCTCCTATTTTGTAATATGAAGCCTCGGTTTTGGATAATTTTAATGTGGCCAAAGCTGTGGAGGTAATGCCGGGATAATCCACTCTGTTTATAACAACGCCATGCTTTCTGATCTCAATTTCAGAGAATAGATGCGGCACAAAATTGTCTACCAATCTTATGTTTGAATTTGCCGGATAATCTGTACCATCGAGCTTTACAACATCAAATTTGATATATAGATCTGCTCTGTGGGGGTGTATAAATCCATCCCCTACATCAAGATCAACCTCAATCTCTGTGTTGGGTTGATTTAAATTTGCAAATGTCCTCCTGTTTGGAGGGAATGATTGTAGTTCATAACTCTCAATATTTTCCATTGTATGTATTTTTATTTAAATGTTAATCTCTATGATAGCAGTTGTTGTGGCTCCAGCAAAATCAACTAATTCTTCTTTTTCATTAGTGACCATCAATTCAATGTAATCTATTCTATTATGGCACACAGGAAAATATAATGTTGGGGATGGATTGTAGATTATTGGCTCCATGAATTCAGAATTAGGTTTGAATGTTGCAATGATCCCTGTTTGTTTGTGAGTGCCTATGCCATTTGATTTGGTGATCATACCCTCAGCCACATTACAGTGAATATTCAGAGTCTCTATGGCCAAGAATTTAGGTATATTCATAGCAGTGTGTTTGATGCCTGGTTCAAGTTTTGTGTTGTTCTCAAATCCTAACAGCTCTCCTATAGTAGCCAGATCCACTGTTTCTGTGGCAGATACAATCTCCACTCTGTGAGTGACAGAATTTTGACTTAACACTACACCTCTGGGTAATTGAGCATTTAGAGTGGATAGATTATATTGCCCTGGAGTGATGACAATTTTTTCATCCCCAACTGCAATTGTATTGTTGTGGTGTGTAATATTTGGGATTAGGTACATGCCATAAAATGCCCTGAGAGCTATTGTTTTGGGATATACAATGTCATCATGTAATTTGAGTTTCAATATTGAATTTTGGCTGGTGAGATGGAATACCCCCATGATGTTTCAGATACCACAAGGCTTTTTGAAAATCTTCAATTGATGGTTTATTTATTTGAGACATGTATCTAAGAACAGACAAACACAAATGTCCGCAATTAACATCTTTGAAGTTTTGAACACGAGCATTATTGTAATAAAGATTAGCTGATTTTAGATATTTTATTAAATTTTCAGGTGGAACACCTCCAAATGAATCAAACACAAATGCCTCATTTTTTAAATATTTAAGATAACAAATCCAGTGAGTGCCCTGATTTTTGAACTCATCCAAATTAACAATGCCACACTCTTTGTTGAGTGGTTGTTCTGGTAGAGAATCAGACATGTACACACCTCTAAAATGTTTGATGCCCAATGGCTCGATTAAAGCTTCAATATCTTGGTTTGTAAGCGGCTCTTGTTTTTTTTAAACTTATTCATGGCTCTCTTAACACCCTTGCCTTTTTTCTCCATTGCCAGGTTATGGCGCCTCTGCTCATCTAATTCTGCCCTATTTTTCTTGGCATCTATTACTGTTTTTGCTATGGCGGCTGATCCCCCGGCCAAGCTCCCAACAGCCCCGAGAGCAGCTAAGATGGCAGGGATGGTAAATATAAATCCCCCCACATGTGATTTTTTTCTTGATTGCTGTAATTTTTTTAATTGGGGGGTGCTAAGCAACAATTTCATACCATGCCCCTTTGCAAGACAAGAATTTTTTTTCTTGCGCTGCTTCTTGGTCAAAAGACTGTCAATAGTTTTAAGAGATTTGAGACCTGCATAAGGTATTTGATACATAACACCCTTGGCCTTCATTGTAGGTTTATTATATACATATTTACAACCCCCACCCCAGTTTTTGTTTGGTGCTCATAGCTATGGTGGTTCCCAATGCTGCTATTTTTTCACTCAAAGAAGCATATTTGCTTACAAATCTGCCAAATGCAGCCTCTTCTAATTTCTTGTCTGCAACATGTCTCTTGTCAAGATCAGAATGTGTGTTGTATGCAATATCATGGTCTCTACAAGCAGCATCTAGGGGATTAACACCTGGATCCCCTCTGTTTAATCTATGATCCAGTTTTGTGCCTGGACCACAATATTGATAGCCTGGAATATGTAGCTCAAATGGCAGCTTGTTTATAATGTCATTAACAAGGCCCCGACCCTCAGAAATATTCCAAAATTTAGGTGGTAGAGTATTAATAATTTTTATGAGATATCCAATCCCCTTAGGGTCATTCACTATAAAATTAGACAATTTTGTGCTTATCATGTCCATAATTCCAACCTTTTCATTGTAAAAATTGTGGTTCCCAGCATTTTCCTCCCCAGCTATCACCAATAGCCTATCTACAAGTTTCCTGACATCATCAACCCACACAAATTCTTTAGGCAGGGTGTTGTATTGTTTGATTCCACTGCCAGTCTTGATCTGTGACCATATGGGCTTGATTAAATTATTGTATTTTGCTCCACTGCTCGACTTGACCCTTTTTTGTGTGGGATCATTGTTCTGGTATAGAGCATCTGATTTTATTAATATTTCTTTGTAATCCTCATAATCCTGATCTGTATAGCTGCCAGGCCTTTTCCTAGTCATGAGTTCCCATAATCCAGGTGTGCCGGTGTACTTAACAAAAGCACCTTTTTCTCCAAGTCGAGATTCTGAATATACAATTATATCATCTCCCATAAATGTTACTCTGAAATTGCCAATTCTATGTATGATGCTGCCATCCTGCTCTGTGTCAGCATATAAGCCAAACACCTCATCTTTATTGTCTTTAGGTGTGGTTAAATATTTTTGAGCAAGAAGACCCAATTCAATAGGATCCTGACTGGCTTCAATTCTTCTAGGAGCAATAGGACTAGGTGTATGAATACTTGAAAGTGGGGTGATTGGATAATCTAATATGTTCCTTGCAGCTACAGGTACAAGCTCTGTGAGCAAATTTTGATTCTGCTCTGTAACAGTTTTGATATTTTTACCTAAATTATTAATAGCATCAATTACGGGCTGTTCTGCTTGCTTGTGTTTTTCATAAATTCCACGGTTCTCTGATTTCCATCCCTTAAATCTTTTTACAAGATAATCTCTTAATTTAAGATCATCAATGATTGGCCTTTTCATGGTTATTTATATACGTCTCAACGTCTAGAAAATGTTTCAACGTCTAGAAAATTGTTGATTTTATTTCTGTATTTGCCACTGTTGGGTGTTCTTGTCATATCAATTGTGACAAACCCATAACTGTCCTGGTTCCAGCACTTGCTGCAAAACTTGGAAAAATCATTGTAGCTCAGGTCCCCACCTACATATTCATCATGTATGTGTTTGAGGTTAGTATGGTCTTGATGAAACACACATATAAAATTGCTGTTGTCCCGGATCAGTTGCTTGGGTATTTTTGAAAAAGTCTGTGCCAGGTAGAAGCAATCAATATTTTTGTGCCGGCCCTGTGTAAAGAAATTCCTAACCTTGTTTTGATTATCCAATATAACATCATCAAATACAACAACAGAATTATCGAGACATTCATCAAGTGGCTTAACATCTGGTTCAAAAGTGGCAATATCCAATCCATCATATAGCTTCATCAGCTGCTGATATTTTAATTGTTCCAAGCTCTTAGAGAAGATATACAAGTGCCTGTTTTTCCAGTCTAACCAGTTGGGTGCTAATAAAAAATTATCAACTATTAGTGTAGTTTTACCACAAGCAGATGGCCCAACAATAAGACACCTAATATTATCAGGTAGCAATTTGCCATTTCTCTTATTCTGTTGTTCAGGTTCTGGCAGCCTTTTTATAACATCCCAGGTGTTCATATTATCATTTTGTTTGCATCGATCCAGCTGTTTTCCGGATGACCCAGCCATTTAACAAGTAACTTGTTGCCTTTTCTGCGGATGATTTTTTCTATGAGATATGTGTCAGGCTGTTTAGTTTTGCTGAGTTCTTGTTCATAGAACCTGCCTTTGAGAATTTCTCCTCGATGATCTTTTATTATATATGTGTTAAGGGCCCCGGGTTTAACCTGAACCACTGTAAATAATTCAGTGCTCCAGTTTCTTGTAAAGCCTCTCTTGAATAAGTGCTTATATTTGCTGATTCTTACTTGATCACCCACCCTGTATTTGGCCTTTCTTGTTGTTGGCTGATATTTAGGATAATAAACAGTGCTGATCAATTTTTGCTCATCAGATGAGCTTATTACTTCAGAGGGTTTCATGTTAATTGTGGAATGGATAGAGTTGTTATATTTGTGTAGAAGTTCTGGGAGAATATTAACCCATTTATAATTACCTTGGAGTGTAAATTGTTTATACATAAGATTTTTTAAGGTTCTGTTGAATCTCTCTACAATTGAGGCTTTGAGATCACTGTAACTCGAATAATGTTTTATTGCCTGGCTTTTAATAAATTGTTGAAACACTGAATTATAAAATTCTTTGCCATTATCTGTTTGCAAATAGCGCGGGGATCTTCCACTCTGATTGATGATTGTTTTGATGGCTTCTGTAACACATGTTCCAGTCTTGGATTTGAGTGGCATAGCCCAGGCAAATTTTGAAAATGTGTCTATTACAGTGAGTAGATACTTGTAGCCCTTGTTGATTTTGTCTAAGTTTTTCAACCCCCCACTTGACATTTCAATCAAGTCGCTCTGCCATAAATCATCTATGCCCTTTGTAACTACTGGGAGTCTCTTAAAATTATGTCTGGCCTGTCTGTGTAATTCATCAACAATAATTTGTCTAGACATAATATGTAAACAAGAATATTGCAACTATAGGATGTTCAGCAGCTGAAACTGCAGGATTTTCTAAATATAATTTGTCCCCTATTTGTATTTTAAATTCCAGAGAGCCATCATCTTCAGCATAGGCTGTTTCCAATGTATTGGGATCTGTAAAATCCTCCAATTCTACACTGGTGATTTTCACTTTGTTATCAGCATTTGTTATTGATAAGGTAGGGTAGTGGTGTGCCTGTGGCTGAAGCCAATATTTGATCTTGATTGGTCTCAATGTGCCCCCAACAAAAAACTGGTAATAAAATTGTGCAGGGGACAGCATATATATTTTGCCACCTGGTGTAAATGGAGAATCATATTCTTTGTTGGGGATGCTGTACAATTCAAGAATTACTGTATGTTTAGGATTTTCGATTATGCCTGTTATTTCCTTTTCTGCTGTGAGCAATCTGCTTGTTACAGATTCAAGGTGCTCATTGATGGTTCTAACAATCTCATCGTGCCCAGGCTTGATTCTTATGTCAACAGCAAGTTTCTTGTATTGTTGTACAATTTCTTGAAGCTGGGTGGCAAAAACAGACAGAGCATTTGCTTGATTGGATTCCATGGTTCCTAGCTGTTGCTTGATATTAGCTACAATTTGCTGTAAATTTTCAACAACTGCCAATTTTGAATTTTGAGCTGTAAGATCATGGACCTGTCTTCTGATATCCTCAAATAGGGCATGCAATTCATTAATATGTTGATTGGTTGGTAGAGTGGCCACTGTCTGTGTGAGATGTTTGATCTCTGCCTGGATATTCTTGATATCTTCTGATTTCAATATCCTATTCACTGCCCTCTTAATATTTTTAAGTTCCTGCGATGTAGGCAAATTTGATACTGCATTTTGCAAAGATTCAAGTGCCAATTTCACAGTGTTTAATTCAGAAGCATGAGCCACATTTTGCATAGCATCTTGGAGCAGGGCTATATCTGCCTGAGAGGGTGTGGATTGTTGTAAAATTTCAAGTTTTGTTTGGATATCATCTATCAAGTGATGAAAATGAGATAGTTCAGATTCAGTGTTGAGGTTTTCAAGCTTTGTGATTTGTTGCTGGACACTGACAAGGGTATCTACAATCCCAGGCAATCTGGATTCTAGTACATTTGCCAAATCACTTTGCACTGCTGCTATTGTACCTTCAAGATGGGTTATGGAACTTTGAATTTTTCCAAAATCTTCATATGTTTCAAGTTGCAGCTTAATATTTGCTACACTCCGAGTTATTGCATTCAAAGCATCAGAAGATGGCAAATTGTTCATAAAATTTTCAAGTGTCTCAATTTTTTCTTTAACCTCGGCTATGGCATTGTTCAGAGGATCCAGATTAGGTATTTGGAGTGACTGAATCTGTTCTTTTAGAGTGGAAATCACTAGATCAAAATCTTCTTGTGATTTTATGCTTTTGACAATTGTTTGGAGCTGTGCCTGGACATTATTTATCTGCTCTTCCAATTGCTGTTTCAATTGCTCAGAGTTGTTAGCCTGGGTCTTAAATTTGGCTTGAAGAGCTGCTACAGCCTCTTCTAAACTTTGAAAATTATCCAATGTAGCCAGATCAGTATATTTCTGAAGCAGCAATTTGAGTTCAGAATCAATTTTAAGAAGAGGGTCCATGCATTGTGATTGTAAATTTGTAATTTCTAATTGAAGACTGGCATTGAGTGTGGTTTGTAAAGCTTGTAAATCACTTCTTAATTTCTTGACTCTGACATCAAGCATCAGAATCTCATCACTGTGATCTTCATGTCTTGTGTGGCCAAAAATATCATTAGGCATTTTGTTTAGTAGTTATTTATTATAGAGTATCTGATTCTTAATTCTATAAAAAAGGGTATAAGCTTATCATAGGATCCAGGGACCTCAATATATAAGCAGTCACCAGCAGAAACAGTGTAAACAGTGCCAGAAACCATGTTTGAGTGCTTAATTCTGTAAATATTTTTCCCTACTGAAATTTTAACATCACCCTCAGGGGTTGTAATAAATTGCAATTGCCCACCTACAGGTAATTGGTAATGATTTAAATTATTGTTAAATATGTACAATATTTTACCTGTTTCATCATCAATATCTGTAAGTATACTGTTCAGATGAATAATTAAGAAGCCACTCAGTTTAGACTGTATATCAGGAGAGGGTTGTGGTGTTGGCAGGTCCATAATAGCCTGTTTTTTGAACCCAAATAAGTTCATAGGCATGTTTATTTATTTCAAATCATGCTCTGTAATTGGGCATTGATTGCCATTTTTCAAATCACAATGACCCCATGGTAAAGTATGTATTCCACATGACAAAATGCATCTCTTATCATCACGTGGGTCCAGAGCCACTTTTTTTACAACATTTGAAGTCAACAAGTGATCCACACTCTGGATTCTGGATTCTGATGTTTTGATTAACCTCTGGAATTTGAGGCAATTTTTGTAATCCTCAAAGCCAAGCTCTTTTTCCACAGTTACTCTGCCAATGCCCTTGGCTTTTTTGACAACAGCATTACATGTTTTAAAACTGTACATCTTGGCACTTAACCCAGCAAATTCCACAATAACATCACCAAGTGTCTCATCTTTTAACTTGCCGGGCACTTTTTTGTTGTGGGGTTGAATTTTTGAATGTTCACTGGTATCAAAATATTTAAACAATTCAGGCTGTGACATATCTTGATAAACATCTTCTGTTTTAATATCAAGAATAAAACTATCCGTGTCCATGTACATCAATTTTCATTATCACCATAAAAAGGTTTCAGCACATCATAATACAATGTTAACATATGTAATTTGGACAATTCCAATATTGCAGCCCCTACATAAATAGGTTTATCAAACTTAATTCTTGTTTTTTTCATGTTGAAAAGTGCCATATCTTCATCATAAATTCTTCTGTAATTGAAGTTGGGCTTTGCAACCAATTTTTTGCTCAGGCTGGGGTCAGTAATTATTTTAACATCGGTATGTTTTCTGACATTTTCAATTGTTTTGCCATATACAGAATTTACCATCAATTTAAACAAGGTCTTATCAAATTCGCTCTTTGCAGATGTTCGAAGCTCCGTGTTTGTATCAATGTATGGCTTCAACCATTCTGAGTGCCTGAACCTTAAGACTTTGCCAAGTTTGGTCACTTGAACACCATGTTTCATCAGGAACTGGAGGTTCTTGTAATATATGACATAGCCCTGTTTTGCCTCCAGTGTCATCATGAGCTTCCTCTGTTTAGAGCCAGGTGAGCACTGAACCTCAGGAATTGGGGGCAGATCAGAAAATTTGTTATGTAAATCATCTGGAATTGTCAGATCAACCTCTAAGAATAAGCCATGTTCTCTGTCATCATAGTTCTGAAGATCCTCAATATTGAAATCTTCGACCCATTCAAGCCCTGCATATGGCAGTTTTTGCATCATGGCATGACCATAGAGGCTGTTGGCATCTACATACACTATATAATTTGATGGCCGTGCTGGATCATAATTGGGAATATGCTTGTTATTTGCTCTGGCATATCTCTGGGAACATTGCACCATGCCTCCTCTTATACCTTGCTCCATAAACAGATACATATCTTGATCTTGGATCAGATCCAATTGCTTTTTGGTGTTTAAAAACATTGCAGCCCATGCTAGGCCCGGGGCACTAAAAAAATACACTGGGTCCAGTCCATAATTTTGCATACAAAATTTTCTGAATGCCTGCATTATATCTGCTAAGATGGTCACATCAAGTTTCAAATATGCCATGTGATAATCACCAAATGTCCGGCATTCTAAATTCTTAAACATCAATTGGGCACGGTGATAATCTTCATCAGTGATTCCAGATCCTCTGATTTTGCAGTAAAACTCATGTTGTGGAGGCAGAGAACACTCATTAAATTTAGAAAAATCTGTAACATAATCATATGGATATACACCCTTCCGCCTAATTAATTTCGGGTCCTGATTTGGAAACACTGCACGTGTGATTTTGAATTCACCATCAGATAATCGAGTGCTCAGTGTATCCAGGCTATCAGATAAAAATCTGTAAGAATCAAGAAATCTTATTTGAATAGAAAATCCATTAACTTTAATTATTTTGCTAATAGATATATATTTCTCATCATTTTCAGCTAAAATATTTAAATTCTGTTTGTCAAACCCCTCGTATCTGATTAGATGATGGAAATCATAATTGGATGCTCCATGACAAAATATGGGGACAAATCTTGGTCTCTTGATCTTAATATTACAGCTATTACACAGGGCCTGTTTATATCGACCATCTGTATGAGAATGGTGATGCACCTTGATATTTGTATCTGAAAATTCACAATCACATAGTGGGCATTTTTCTGCATTGTTGAAATCTTCAATCTGATCCTCTGTTAAAGGCAACATGGGTTTTGATTTTAATAATATTTTTGATGCTATGTCACGGCACTCATTTTCTATTCTATGTGCAAATATTTTGATGGCATCTGGCCCCATGTATGAATCTATTTTGGTAACAACACCATCCTGTACAACCACATAACAAAAGCTGGAAGGTTCATGTAGCTGGTATGGTGTAATTGAGGATTCTTCAGGATCTGGATTGCAGAATGCAAGAGATTTGAGGTTCGATTCAGAATCCCAGACAATATATGCTGGGTGTTCCAACAAGGCTTCAAACTTTTTGAATTTGCAATTTTCACTTGGATTAGGCATCACCATATGAACAGGTTTATGATTGCCACAGTATTTCAGATGCTCAATTAACTTGTTTTTGGCAATTTCTGCACTCACTTTACAAACCCCATTCACTGTTTTTCTACCATCAAATACCCTTAAACATCTTCTGCATATTCTGAATATTCTATTGGATTTATCTAGTTGTGTTCTCACTAAAGCTAGAAGATTATGTATCAGAGTGTAATGATTTGTGCCATTCTCTTCAATTAAGAGCAGATCAATCGGAACAGTAGAATCATCATCAAGTATACTGATTCTGAGAGGTGCTATCAAGCAATCGCCACGGCCAGTGGAATAAATATATACATTAATAGATAATTGTTTGCCATTGATATCCCGGGCCTTTTTCTCAAATTTATCAATATTCTGAACAGTCATTGGATATTCTAAACCCTCCATTGCATCGTCAAAAATATGTTCATATTGTTTATAATAACTTATTCGCTCAGGATGCCTTGAAACTGGATACAAAGCAGCTAAAATACACCACAAAAAGCATTTATCATCATTATTTTCAATATTAACCACGGCTCTTCTGTTTTTAATATTTGCAGGTAATAGCAGATATGTAGATCCTTGCAATGGGCTGAATTCAGAAATATTAACATATAACTTGTGTGGAGATCCGCATAGGCTCCATCCAGACTCTCTTGCTGCAAATTCAGAGTGCTTAATGTTCAATTGATCTATCAACCTGCTTATTATTCTGTCCGAATTTGCATTTGAATATACAGGTACAGTTTCTGTTATGTGGGGCTGTGTAAATTTTGTGCCATTTGACTTCTTATATTGTGTATACAATTTGAGGGACAGCTTATAAGAGCCATTTTGTGCATTTAGAATTGCCTGCAGATCAGGTTTTACACTGTTCAAGAAATTCTGAATACCACATCTTGGCTCTGATACGAACCGATAATCCCTAAGTTGGGCATTAAAACTGCTATGGATGGGTTCATAGCGTGGCTGCTTTGCTGCTCTGGCATTAAGAGGTGCTTCATGCTTTCTTTTCAGACCAGATGTGGATGGTTGTGGGGGCAATGTTGATGACTGTGCAGAACAAGTATTTTTATGTGTATATGTGAAGTATTGCATGCTGTATTTTCTATGGCATTTGGGCATATTTTTGTGGGGGTTCTGTATTTGTCTGGGTCACAAATCTTTTGGTGCTTGGCCCAATTGGGGCTGGATATATTCTTATTGCATTGATTACAATATTTTTGATTCGGCATTTCTGTTGTTGTTTATTATATACAATTTCTTGGGATTCAATTCAAAACTCTATACTGGATCAGTTGGATTCAACACTGTGCTGTGTATACCTAGTGTGTATACCTAGTGCATGTGTGTGTGTATGGCTATGGAATTTCTGTTGTTGTTTATTATATACAATTTCCTGGGATTCAATTCAAAACTCTATACTGGATCAGTTGGATTCAACACTGTGCTGTGTATACCTAGTGTGTATACCTAGTGCATGTGTGTGTGTATGGCTATGGAATTTCTGTTGTTGTTTATTATATACAATTTCCTGGGATTCAATTCAAAACTCTATACTGGATCAGTTGGATTCAACACTGTGCTGTGTGTATGTGTGTGTGTGTGTGTGTGTGTGTGTGTGTGTGTGTGTGTGTGTGTGTGTGTGTGTGTGTGTGTGTGTGTGTGTGTGTTAATATTTTTGGTTTTGGTATTTATATAAAATTTCTTGGGGTTCAAATCAAATCTCTATGCTGGATCAGTTTGGTTCAGCAGTATGATTTGTAATTCAATTTATACAAATCTGCAATTAAAAAATATAAGCAGCACTGGAACAGTACAACCTTACTCTTCAACAGCTCTTACAATACTGGCTGATATGCAATGCAAAATCTCTTTATATACCCTAGGCACGGACCGCATTGAAACAATAAGCCAATCAGAATATAACACATCATCACATTACGTCATAAGCAACCAATCAGAAAACGACACATCTGAAACAATAAGCCAATCAGAATATAACACATAATCACATTACGTCATAAGCAACCAATCAGAAAACAACACGTATCTAATAATTTATTGGATGTTGCACAGCATGATGCAATACAGAAATAGGCCACAAGTAGACCGGAAGTAAATATGTGTGGGTGGGTGTGGGTGTGTGTGGGTGTGTATGTAGGTAGGTGTGGGTGTATATGAGGGTGGGTGTGGGTGTGTATGAGGGTGTGTATGTAGGTGGGTGTGGTCAAGGTCAAGGTCAAGGTCAAGGTCAAGGTCAAGGTCGGGGGTCGGGGTCAAGGTCAAGGTCAAGGTCAAGGTCAAGGTCAAGGTCAAGGTCGGGGTCAAGGTCAAGGTCGGGGTCAAGGTCAAGGTCAAGGTCAAGGTCGGGGTCAAGGTCAAGGTCAAGGTCAAGGTCAAGGTCAATATGTGTGTGTGTGTGTGTGTGTGTGTGTATGTGTGTATGTATGGGTGGGTGTAGGTGGGTGTGTCTTGGCCTAGTTTTAGGTGTGGCCAAAAAAATATCAAGAGGGGCATATTTTTGACAAGTTTATGGACAACAATCTCACAGAAGTGCCTTTTTGTAAGTATAGGCACTTCAATCTGAGGAGGGTCATACTTTCTGATGGAGTCCATGAGGGCTTTTTTACAAAAATCTTGGATTAGACAGGGTTCCACACTTGAGCAAAAAGCTCATATGGGCATGTTGAGCTTGTTTTAAGTGTAAGCAAATCTGCTGGAGGGGGGTTCATACTTTCTTGGGTTTATAATAGCACAAGTCCCACTACTCAGTAACTTAGAATCGGGCTCTATACGCCGATCCAAAAACTGAGATATTTGACAGCTAATATCTATTAAAATATGGAAGTAATAAAAAAATTTCGATAATCACTGTTAAGATTCATCCTTTCTGATCAATTCACCACAAAGCTCATTCAAATGCCTCAAATAGTTTTCGAGTAAAAGTGTTCTGAACGAAGGTCTGTTTTTCCGCTGCCCATGATATGGCCTCTTAAAGGCTATTTTGCACCCGTCACGTTATTCTGGGTCCAGCCCCTTACGTTAGCTAAATTGACTGTAATGTTGTTAACTACAACATTAAAACATTCTGACCAGTTAAAAGCTGAGGCTGTAGAGGGGCACTCAGCTCACACAAGGACAAAAAAACGGACGCCAGATCCTCGTTAGTCTGCAAAATGCAGTCCAGGGTGTACTATGTGGAAGTGAAGTTGACAATTGGGTGTCTACGTGGAAGGATCATCCTTACAGCCCGCCTACAGTTTAAAGTGGGTTCCGAACTACTACGTGCCCCCAATGAGTGTCCTGTCCATGAATTTCATTGTATCATCACTCATCCTCATCATCATCGCGATTAGCCAAAAGTGGTAGAAAGCGACGCTAAATAAGACAAATCAAACGAAGTGGAATTCGTGAGCAATTCTCTTTTCGCTACTTTCCTGCCGTCAGAATGGAGGCACGGGGGGGGGGGACCCCCACTGTGAGAAATCATGTCGTTCAAATCGGTGATCACTTCCCGTCGATTCTTTAGTGGCTGTCGCACGACCACTTCCCATTACGTAATCGCTTCCGTGCCGAGTGGCATTCGGTACCGAAAAGGCATAAAACCAGACGTTTGCGATTGTGTCCACGTAGGATTGCCATGCTCTGTTCCGTTTGCGTTACGTAAATTACATCAATTAGAGATTCGTAAAGTGGTACTTGCCAGGAAAGGCAAAGAGCCTTAAACTTGTTATGCACACGACTTGTTTTGGCCGCATTGCAAACAGCAAAGGATACTTACTTAATCGACTTCTCTGATGCTTCTGTGGCGGATTATCTACTTTCTCTCGTCGGGGGTGTATGACCCGCTAGCAGTGGCGGCTCGTGGTCTTTCGTCCAGAAGTGTTATACCACCCCTGTGAAATACTCACACCCGTTTTTGCGTACATAATGAAGCTTAATATATTGGCAACCCAAGTTTTGATCACCTTTCACTGAAAATGGGGCTATGACAGAGTTATACGTATTTCATGATTTTTTTAACACGAATTTTTTTGCAAATTTCAAATATTTCGGAAATTATCCAGCCAATCACGAGAAGAGTGATGTTATTATGCAGTATGTAATTCAGCATTCGATAACCTGACAAAATCACTCAAAACATAGAAATACCGATCTACAATATCAATACTATTGTCGATTTGCAAAATATTTAAAAAAACCTTTCTCCCCCTCTCTGCTGATATTAATGAACAATGAGAATAATAACATTGGCGTACATCAAAGAAGCCGATCCAACTACCACATGGAGAAAATCAATTGTAATCTATCTAGCTGTTGTTTATTTCTAATGACAGACTGATCGAACCAGCCAAATCAAGCTACATCAAGAGAATAATAAATGTTAAAGCAAATTACTCACTAAGTTCACACTGCCCTGCTTCGTAATCGTACTTCAGAATTTTCCTTCTCTTCCGCCGTATCCATATATTACTGCAATTGCTACAGGCTTTGTAGCTAACTTCCCTCCAAAAATTCAATAACGTTAAGTCTGCTTTCGCTATGTACAGTTTCCCTATTCATCATGAAATCAAACACTTTCAACTGAAACAGGAACGACCTTTTGACAGCGTTAAATAATTTTGTAAAGCAGTAACAGCCACACAACGCAAACCACCTGACTATTTGATGTACGCTCCCTCCCCGCGGGTTGAAAATTCGGCTACTGCGCCACGGAGGCCGTTTATTTTGACCAAGATGCACGAAGCAAAGGCATGCTTAAAAACACCCGTTTTGGTTTCAGTTTCCCTCCTCCCTCCTCCTTTTCTTCCCCTGTTATGCTCGGGACAATATACCATCGAAATTTCCCTTTCATAAAAAAAATCCCTCAATTTGCAATGATGTATGGGTTGCATCGACTGCGTCACGCGATCTCCAATGGAATGGTTTTGCAACACTACATTCGCTCGTACACAGATCGCTGCGTTCACAGCCTTCCTAAATGATGGAACCTCCCCTCATACGGCGCTCAATCCAAAACACCCAATCAACGTCCCCTACGCGACTGCTGCAACAGCGTCATAGCGAGCGAAACTACCATTGTGTTCCTGCCCCAATCGCGGCCTGGTCTACGCGGGTTGATATCACGGATCGCAGGCTTCTCCACCATCTCTCTTGGTGGAGCGGCGTGGGAACACTTGATGTTTCGAAGGAGGTAGAGTTCAATAAATAAGTATAATAATAATAATGATTTGCATTAGAGATTTATTTGGGTGTGCACGTGCGAATAGGCAGAAGCCGCTACTGCCCGCTAGATTATTTGGAGATTTGGGTGATGGCTTAATTTCATTAATTTAACCACCTACTCCGCAGAACATTTTCTTAAGAAAATAATATATTTTTTTTAAATTTAACTTTAAAAGAAATAGTGTGACGTCAGATTTTCGTTTCATTAGAAGAAACAATACATGAGATAAAGAGAGAACCTGTAGTCCCGTTTCGCCTAATTGCTTATCAGTACAATACAATGTGATTTATGACCTGGCTGCCATTTTAGGCGAAACGGGATGTCCCCTTTAACCAAATCCCATTTCGCCTAAACTGGTTGAAAGGAAATGTTTCAAATGAGGGAAATTTAACGGTCTCTCAACGTGCTCTATTTTGATGTTAATTCATCCTTAGCTCTGCTTGATGTCACACCTCTGATCCAACGATCGGTCCAGCCTATATACGTATAAAGGACATGTTAGGTTAGGTTAGGCGTATACTTATAGTTTGTGCATATTTTCTTTGATCTTATAGAAAATACGTCAAACGCTCCCGGCTGCTGGATTGTGTGACAATGCTCCTTTCGAGATGAAACACCTGACTGACTCATGTGACTCAGCAGCGGCATATGCTCCGAATTGTTTGGTGACTACGTTTATCACCGTCCAAATTTCCCTCATCCCCAATATTTCCCTTCCAAACCGGTTTAGGCGAAACGGGATATCCCATTTCGTCTAAAATGGCGGACAACTGTTAGATCTGATTGACAGATATGCCATTAGGCGAAATGGGATGCAATCATAGAGTATAGGTAAAGGGGAAAGAGTGATGTAGAGGATAGGGTAAGAAAGAGAGGAGAGAAGCGGTAGAAGGAAGAAAGGAAAGAATAAGAATGAACGAAGGGAAAGGAGAAGATGAGACAAAGGAAAGGAAAGCGAATTAAAGAGGCAGAGGACCAAAATAAAGAGAAATAAAGAAGCAAAAGAGAGAAAGGAAAAAAGAAATTAAGAAGCGACAGAGAAAGAGAAGGAAATGAAAAAGAGGAATGTAGAAGTTAGTAATAAGTGTGTCCTCCGTTTCGATTCCAGCTGGAGAAAAATCCACGATAAATTGTAAGGTGATGCAATTAGGGATGGTCAAATCCGGATAAAATTTTATCCATATATCGGATAACTTTCTATCCGGATATTGGGTGTTGCCCACGGGACGAGACGGGACAGGCTTTTGAAAATTCGAGACGAGACGATATTGACCATGTGTCATAAGACAAACGAATATTTTCGAGACGGGACAGCATTTCCACGAGACTCCACGAGACGAGACAGGCCAAAGTCTCGTCTCGTGGGCAACACTAATTGGGTACTGTGATATTCGAATTGTTTGGATTATTTCGCTGTACGGATTTTCTACAAATATCGCTCATGAAATCTGTACTAGACGAATAACTATTGCATCCGATATTGGATAATTTGATATCCGGAATTTGTGGCTATCCCTACGCTGAATATCATTAGGGATGTTCCCGATACAAGCAAGGACGTCCACAGAATTATTTTCAAGGAAGGGTGGAGCAAATTATTTTTCTCCAAAACGCGGCATCAATTTGAAGATACCGTGTTTTTGCAATGATCTGTATCAGTCTTACTTGTAAATATCAGTGCCTTACAATAATTATTCTAATTATTGTGACTGGAATGAAGTATGAAACATATAATTTGAAGCTGTCATTAGTTTTCCATGGGTTCCTCCTTGGTGGCGTAGTGGTAACGTCGTCGCTTTGTAATCACTTGGCCCTGGATTCGATATCCGGTGGTAGCTCAGTATTTCGTATCCCACTTTAAACTGTAGGCCCAGTCCCGGCTGGCATAAAGTGCGCTTTAAACAGCAACTCGACTCATGCCCCCACCCCCACCTCGTTTTTGATCTCGTCTCGAGTTGGAATTTGCCAACCTCCGTTGCGGAGTGGTTAGAACAGCGCGCTACGACGCCAGGGGTCCCGGGTTCGAATCCCGGCCTGGGCATGTTCTTCGTGAGTACTTCATCAGTTTCGGGATCGTCATCGTCGCGATTACCAAAAATCGGTAGAAATACTACGAGAAATATCAAAAATCAAATCAAATCGAGTTGGAATTGTTTGTGTTCTCGTCACAGACGCAGATTAAAAAACAACTCGAAATTGTCTAAGCAAAATGTTTAAATAGGCTAATCACAAAAAAAACATAAATAAGGTCGTTATTTAGTTTTTATCTGGCCGCTACTTTGGTATGAGTGAAAAGTCACACCGTCGTACGCGGAATTCTTATGGGATCCATGAGTATTACGGTGCAAATTGTTCATTACTATTTTCATTAATTTTTCTCTTACATCCTATGTGTTTTTAAGTGATTCTTTTTTATTTATGCTGGTGCAGAAATTGTCAACAGCTTGTTTTGAGTTTTCTTTTAATTCTTGAAGCTCTTATTGGGTTAATTAAAGTGTACTAACATGGTGATGGACAATTTGCACGGTAATACTCATGGATTCCACTGAACCTTACATTCCACACTACTATGGTCTCGTCAGTCAAATTGTCCATCACAAAGTTTATACGCTTTGTTTTATGCAAGAGAATTTTAAGAATTGAAACAAAATGCCAGACAAGTTGCTGACAATCTTTGCACCAGCATACGATACAATCCATTCCTTAAAAACACGTAGCATGCAAGAGAAAAATTAATGAAAATAGTCATGGACAATTTGCCAGACGAGATTGCCTGTCATATAGTTTCCTCTCGTTTCTTTTTTAAACGAATCTACGTTGCCAGTCTGTTACTAAATATCTGTGCTATAAGAGCATAATATAAACTTGCAAGAATCTGGTTTTCGCCGGTTTCCTTTTATAGTGACGTCACATAATTGACGGCCATAATTTTGATGAAATCACCACTCACCCGTGGTCTCATCGAAATTACATGCAACCTTGAGAGTTTCAACTTGATGAGATCAAGTATTAACGCATGAATCTGATAGCCTGTTGTGTAACATGAACTTTCTGTACAGGGTTTGAGAAGTGAAACATCAAACTTTCATTGTAAAATTTAATCTTTATTTCTTAAATTAACTTAGTGCAAGAGGTAAATTGGACTCGGCTTACAATTTATTGGGTCACAGCTTCTTTCGTCCTCCTACAATGAGCTCGTAAGGGCAAGGGCAAATTCAACCGACTCATTGGTGGCAGGAAAACAGACAGATATGAAGGCACCGAAACGGGAAGTGAGATATAGAAAGCCTTTAGAGATAGATAAAGCAATGTAAAGAGAAGGGAAGAAGATGAAGAAGAAAGATATTAAGTGAAATTAAGGTGTGGGTACAGTGGGATCCATGAGTATTACCTTGCAAATTGTCCATCACCGTGTTCGTGCACTTTATTTGACCCAATAACAGCTTCAAGAATTAAAAGAAAACTCAAAACAAGCTGTTGACAATTTCTTCACCAGCATACATAAAAATCCATCGCTTAAAAACACATAGGATGTAAGAGAAAAATTAATAAAAATAGTCATGGACAATTTGCACGGTAATACTCATGGATCCCACTGTACATAAGGGAAGAAATAATGATCGAGACAGAAGAAAGTGAAACAGATAAGAGAGAGGGAAATAGATAAATTAAGACAAAAGTGGAAAGGAGAGAATGGGAAAGAGACAGAATGAAGCAATGTCGCGTTGTCGGACCTTGGTTCCTGTTATCATTTGGCGCTTGACCTTCACAGGTTTGTACGGACAGTTCATATTCCAAGTGTGATATTTCGACTTCTCTACGCATTCCTTAAATTTGTGCTCACCCCTTTGAATCACCCGGTATGATGTACAGTATGTGTGTGTTCACACACACATTAAGAAGAAAGAGGACAAATAATGAAATTGAAAAAGAAAGAAATCACGAGAGCAAGAGAGAGAGAGAGAGAGAGAGAGAGAGAGAGAGAGCTGTCTCATTGTCAAAGTCAAGCATCTCATTCCATCAAGAACGTTGTAAATACTCGTATACCACCTTCTCATTGCTTACATATTTTAAATTAAAATTTGGCACGCTGAACTTAATATTCTGTTCATTTTCCTTAGAAACCGAAATATTTTATTGGTGTTAACCCTAAATAATAAAAGGCTACCCGATTGCGTCGTGGTAATAATTTGTAATCAAGGGGGCCGAGGTTCGATATCCAGTGGAGGCACATAATGGTTCGGATCGCACTTTAAACTGTAGGCACAGTCCCGATTAGCCTTACTGTGCATAAAGTGGACTTAAAACACCAAATCATTAAATCAATTAAACCCTAAATAATAAGACAAATATCCACTAGGAATGAACAAGTCGCATATGAAATTATTTTTATTTTAGGTCCAATTTTCATGTCTTACATTCTTATTCATCAAAATCTCGAACGAAGCGAGACGCTCGGACTAGTATCGATTTTACACTCGTATCTCGCATTCTCGTTCTCGTCTCAATGTTGCAACTACGGTCAAAGTGTGCCTGCATCGTCTCGACCAGCTGAGGTTTCATGTCCCAAGGAGCCGAATGTTCTGTCTTAGATTTGATTGCAGCGCGGATTGTCGGCAATTGCATTCATTGATTAATAGCCTACACCCGGTTCTCAATTCATGCACCAAGGATGGATTGAACCCAGCGCTGCGCAATAAGCAATTGCTCCCCCAGCAAAAAAAAGAAGAAGAAAAATTGCAGCATGCATGCGAGGTTGCCATGTTTTGCTTGCATGCCATGAATAAGCAATGGCAAAAGCGATTGACGTAACGAGAGGATTTCCTTCAGGTGGACCTGGCTACACTCTTTCTTTCACTACATTTCTTCTCAGTTACTGTTTCTATATTGTAATTTCTTCTTCCTCTATTCTCTATCTTCTTCTTCCTTGGATGCTTGCCAGAGAAGGCACCGGTACATCCCACTACCTTGCACTTTTGCGGGCCAACGAAGCTCTCGGGCCTTGACCCACATCCAGGTGATCCTGTGTGTGACTTGTATTGTGTCGTTCATATGTGTTTGCCCCATAATCAACATCAGCTTATAATTAATCCCCATCGTCGCGAGCCGGTCATGGCCTGGCCATGAGCGTTGTTTGTGGGTGTCCCTTCCATTAATTTAATCATATCTTCACATTAGCCAAAAGTAGCAGAAAAGCGACGGAGTAATAATAAACAAAAAATTCCTTTACTTTTCGATCTGTCTGGTTCTTTTAGCTTCTCGCTTTTCCTGCCCCTCTCTCTGTATCTACGTCTTTTTGTCCTTCACACGTACGCATACACACACACATACACATACAGGGTGTCTCATAAGTAATACCGCAAACTGACAGATGAAAGTACACGATAATAGAAGGAAAAAAGTCTCAGTAAACATGGGTCTGCAAACGAGCCGTTTTCGAGATAATCGCGAATGTGTGATTACAAGCCGCCACTGATTTCATTGTTTGTAAACGTCGTCCTAGTTGGTAAAATGCTAATAATGTGTGCGAATGTTTTGTTTGATTGCAACGCCACCTCTCGGAAATGTTCTGTTTTGTAAACAAAGAGCGAATCTCGGACCGCGCAAGGAGTAAAGCACTCGGTGTTTACAAAATGCAATCAATGACTGCTTGTAACCACACATTCGCACACATCATTAGCATTTTACCAACTAGGACGACGTTTACAAACAATGAAGTCATTGGCGGCTTGTAACCACACATTCACGATTATCTAGAAAACGGCTCGTTTGCAGACCCATGTTTACTGAGACTTTTTTGCTTCTATTATCGTGTACTTTCATCTTTGTCAGTTTGCGCTATTACTTTTGAGACACCCTGTATATATATTCAATATCCTTGCTCTTTCTCCAATTTACTCTCTTCCTCTCTCTCTCTCTCTCTCTCTCTCTCTCTCTCTCTCTCTCTCTCTCTCTCTCTCGTTCTCTCTCTCTCTCTTGCCCATCTTCAACCACTCTTTCTCCTTTATTTCTCACATTCTCTCTTGATTCTCTATTTTTACTTCACACTCCTCCCCTTATTCTCTCTTTCCCCTTCTCTCCTTTATATACTCTCCTCTACTTTCTCTTTACCACTACGACCCCTAAGATAAAAGACTATTCAGTCGTAGAAAGTGCCAGATGCCGCATTGTTTTGTCTGCGCCTCCCATTTCCTTTCCCACTTTCTCCAACAGTGACAAACTCCTTGGAGGGGACATCGTTCGGAATGCGGTTATTTCCTGCCACATTCAACGACCTTAATTTTTGTGGAGGAAGTCGGGCCGTTGACAAAAAATGGAAAACCTTAGTTGAAATAATAACCAACAACCATTGTTTTATACACTAATAGTAAATAACTATTAAGTTATTACCAAATTATTATAATTATTATCATCATCATCTTGAAGCCCTCCCCGATGGCGTAATGGTAACGTCGTCGCCTTGTAATCAGAGAGTCCTGGGTTCGATGGTACAGTGGTTCAGATCCCACTTTAAACTGTAGGTCCAGTCCCGATTAGCCTTTCTGTGCCTAAAGTGGACTTAAAACAACAAATCAAACAATATTGGGAAAAGGTTTTTACTCCATCCACCAAATGAGTGAAAATGCAGCACAGTTCTCTTTCATTTTATTTAATATGCTGAAATGAATAGTTAATCTATCATGTTAATACACATATCTCGTTAGGCAGAGTTGAAAACATAAAGTTCTCATAGAAATTTTACTTTCTTAATTTTGAAAACCTATTTATTCTTTTGAATATATGGTATCATGTGAAGACATGTGGTTTTAGCCTTCATCCTGCATATTTCACTCAACTTCCATGTGATGCATTTTTAACCTTGATTATTCTGTTGGGGTTATAGTTAATTGAACATTATTTCTGTTATCCACTTTAAATATGATTAAATTTGTCTTTTTTAATTTGAAGTGAATGATGCAAATTTCCAGGGGGGGAGGGTTTCGACCCTCCCCCTTTTTGGAAGTCCATGGAACAGTTGGCCGTTGATGCTGCCGACGCGACGAAAAGATCTTTGAGAGATGATTCCTGTGAGGTCACTGCGTTCTAGTCAGTGTTGCCAACCGCTAGAAATAAAATAGGGTCCAATTAGATAAATTAACATTTGAAATCTCGTTGCTACTCACTGATCTTCACTAGGCTTGTCAGTGGTTCACATGATTTGGCAGTCACGATACTATTGTTTAGGAGAAAAGTCGATCTTCATGTGTAAGGCATTACGTGTTGTTGCAGCAAACCAATTGACTAGTACAGTGCGGGACATAAATATTGCTCTGCAAATTGTCCATGACCTTTTTCGTTGTTTTCTTTTGTCTTCATTCTACTTATACTGGTTCAGAGGTTGTAAGCAGATTGTTTGGTGTTTTGTGTCAGTTCTTGAAGCTCTCATTGCATAAAACAAAGGGAGTAAACGTGGTGATGGACAATTTGCTTGATAATACTCATGAATCCGTGCAAATTGTCCATGAGTATTTTCATTAATGTTTCTCTTACATCCTATGCATTTTTGCACCAAGTTTACAATACCGGACAACTCTCCAATTTCTATGAAATTTCGCCTACTCACTAATTGTGAACTCCTAATCACGAATCTGCATGTAATAATTGGCGGTCAAGTATGGAAATCGAGAAAAAAACGAAATAAACTATGTTTTCTTAACGTAACGTAACCATACCATAAGAACAATAGCTCCACGGAAGACGCCATTTTCCCAACATGAAGAAATCAACAGGCAAGACAAGGTATAGTTCTCTTAGCTAAAAATATTAATTTTTCTTTGTATTTATGCTAATGAAACCTAATCTAACAGGCCTAACCTAACCTCGTAGGCATTCCTCGTCTGACGTCAGCAAGATTGTTGTGCGTAAAGGAAGACCATTAACGAATTGCGAAAGAAAAATGGTTCCGAATTGCTGTGTATGGACAATCACCGTGGTAAATCGCAAGGTTATTTTACAAATTCTACACGTAAATGTACAATTTTAACAAGTGACCGCCAAATATGAACTACAGATCCGTCATCAGGCCACCGATATTAGAAAGTAGGCGAAATTTTATAGTAATTGGAGAGTGGTCCGGTATTGTAAACTCTAACTAACTAACTAACTAACTCTCTAGCCTTCTTAAACCCGAAGGTTCATGGCTGCAGCAACACAGGCCTTCCATCTGTCCCTATCGTGAGCAAGATCTATATACTATTTTCCATCCCTACCAATTTCCTTTAGGTCCATCTCAACGTTGTCCCTCCATCTTCGTCTTGGCCTTCTACAGGTCTCTTACCATCTGGTTTCCCAACAAGAATCCTGTAAACTCCTCTTTCCTCTCCCATTCGTGCCACATGGCCTGCCCACCTAAGTCTTCTTGATTTAATTATTCTAATAATATCTGGGCATGAGTACAAATTATGTAGTTCTAAATTATGTAACCTTCTCCACTCACCTGTCTCCTCATCCCTTTTAGGTCCGAAGATTTTCCTAAGGGTCTTATTTTCAAATACTCTCAATTTATGTTCCTCTTTCAATGTAAGGGACCAAGTTTCACACCCATATAATACTACAGGCAAAATTACTGTTTTGTATATTTTAACTTTTAGTTTCTTAGATATTAAACGAGAAGACAAAAGTTTATGAAGAGAGAAGTAACATGCATTTCCTGAATTAAGCCTACTTTTTATTTCCTCTTTAATATAATTTTCATTTGTTAATATTACTCCTAAGTATTTGAATTTGGAAACTGGTTCAAACGAGTTGTTATCAATAATTAGATTTTGATTATTTCCTAACACTTTGTTTCGGCCTGTAAGCATATATTTAGTTTTCTCTTTGTTAACTTCCAAACCTATCTCTTTAGCAGTTTTGAAAAATATTTTAGCATTATTCTTAATTGTATTCACATCATCCCCCAGTAAGTCTACATCATCTGCATATGCTAACAACTGAGTCACACCATTTAATTTTAGTCGTTCGTTAGTTTCGTTTACCTTCCTTACAGCATATTCTAAGGCAAAATTAAAGAGCAATGGAGATAATGCATCTCCTTGTTTTAACCCATCATGAATTGTAAATTTGTCAGACATATTATTACCCACACGAATTTTACTTTCTGTTTCTCTGGTGCATATTTTTATCATACTAAAAAGCTTCTTAGGTATTCCAAACTCTACTAATATATTATATAATTTATCTCTTTTGACCGAATCATATGCTTTTTTGAAATCAATGAATAGCTGATGGACATTTTGATTATATTCCCACTTTTTTTCAAGTGTCTGTCTGATGTGAAAAATTTGATCTGTAGTTGATCTGTTACGTTTAAATCCACATTGATAATCACCTATAATTTCATTAGCACATGGGGTTAGTCTTGTTAAAAGAATGTTAGACAATATTTTGTATGTTGTTGAGAGTAGAGAAATTCCACGGTAATTATTGCAGTTCATTTTATCACCTTTTTTAAACACAGGAACAATTATGGATTCTTTCCACTGTTGAGGGATTTCTTCTTTATTCCATATTAAACAAATTAATTTATGAATTTGACATATTAACGAATTTCCACCATATTTAATTAACTCAGCTGGTATTAAATCAATGCCAGGTGCTTTATTATTCTTTAGCCTTTTAATAGCATCTTGAACTTCAGTCAAGTTAGGTTCTGGAACTAAACGTTCTGCTGTGTGTACTTCATTTACTTCTGATTTATCTCCTACATGGACATTTAAAAGGTCATTAAAGTAGTTCTTCCATCTATTTAGAATATCGCTTGGGTCAGCTAGAAAATCACTATCTTTATCTTTTATCAAGTTTACTTTAGGTTGCCACCCCTTTCTAAATTCATTTGCACCTTTATATAAATCTCTGATATTTTTATTTTTGCTGTTTGTTTCAATTTCGTTAATTTTGCTTTTCAAGTAATCTCTTTTTTTACTTCTAAACGTGCGGTTAACTTCTCGCTTTATTCTATTATAATTGTTTAGATTTGTATCATCAGAGTTATTTAACCACCTAAGTCTAGCCTGATTTCTTATTTCTATTAGATTATGACATTCATTATCAAACCATGGCTTACTTTTTCTTGGTTTATGGTATCCTATACTTTCTTTACCTGCTGATTCTATTGCATTACGTATGTGCTCCCAATTCTTATTTACGTCTGTTTCATTTATATTTTCATCATCATTTGAATCCTGCAAAACATCAAATCTATTTGACAGTTTAATTTGGTAATCTTTCTTAATTCTTTCATCAGCAAACTTTCCTGTATCAAATTTTAGAACTTTTAGATTTTGTTGCTTATGATTTATCACTGAGAGTCTTTCTCTTAATTTGGCAATTACTAAATAATGGTCACTGGCACAGTCAGCACCTCTATGTGTACGAACGTCAATTATACTAGTATGCCTTCTCTTATCAATGAGAATATGATCTATCTGATTATGAGTTTTACCATCTGGAGAAGACCAGGTATATTTATGGATATCTTTATGCTTAAAAGTGGTACTTTTCACAATTAAATTCTTTGAGGTTGCAAAAGTAATCAATCTTATACCATTATCATTACTTAATTCATGAAGACTTTCTTTACCAATCGTGGGTTTAAATGTCTCGTCTTTGCTAATCTGTGCATTACAGTCACCTAACAGAATTTTCATATCATACTGAGAAAATTTATCAAAGACCTGTTCTAACTCTGTATAAAAATCATCTTTAGTATTATCATCTTTATCTTCCGTTGGTGCATGTATGTTTATTAAAATAATTTTACACCACCTACCCTGTAAAACTGCATATGATATCCTATCATTAATAAATTCTACTGTTGCAAGAGCCGAGATAATTCTATTATGTATGAAAAAGCCTGTTCCAAAATTATGATTTTCAGTACCACCATAGAAAAAAGTATAATTTTTAGTTTTACAATTCCCTTCTCCTGGCCACCTAACTTCCTGGACAGCTACTACATCTAATTTATACTTAACTATCTCATTAACTGTACACTGAAATGCCCCAGGCCGGTAAAGGCTCAGAACATTCCAGGTGCCTAATTTAATATCCTTATTCCTAACGTAGATCTTATCCTTAGTCCACGGACCTCCCAAAGTAGTCCCCACCCGGAGATCCGAACGGGGGACTATTTTACCTCCGGAATATTTTACCTTGGGAACATCCATGGCCTTATATTGCTGTTTCTTGACATGTCTTTTTACAGTGCAGAGTTGTCAGCTCTACGCCTAACCCCCAATATGAATGGAGGAACTACTACACAAGACAAACACAAACATATTAGACAGCACAATTACTACACAAGAACGATAAATACATATTATAATATTAAACGTGTGTTAAACGTTAATATACAATTATCAGATAAATAATACATATTCTTTGCGACCACGCAGGGACTGATTAACATTACAACTCAGCATAATATGCTAACACAAAGCACCTGACCTCATTATTACCATTTACAATGAATGGTTAATATAAATAACGTTGACAGAGTTAGCTATTAACATAGAATAATAACACTCAGAAACTAAATAATTGTGATGACCTCGCAGGATCATTACAATGTGAACCTTATAATTTTGTTACGATTAATGATATTTAAGTAAATAACAGAAAATAAAAGGTCTCCGTCATGTTCAAACTTCTGCGTACAGATGGCGCTGAAGTGGTAGTTTTGTCAATACCGGTGCATTTTTTTTTATTTTATGACTAGTATGGAAGATTTTGTGGTGAAACAAAGACCACATGTTCTTCCCGCAAGCATCTGAAATACTATGTGAAAAAATGAAAACATTTCGTACCTTCAGAGAGTAGTGCTTATCATTAATATTTTTAAAGTGGCGTTTCGTCGCAATATACTCCGTGGTGCAGATTTTAGCCAACACTAGTATTGTGTTGTGTAATACACAAGACCAGTGTATTACAAAAAAAAATTCAAATCATGTAAGTGTGATAACATACATTAGCTCTTCAAAGAAAAATTAGTTTGTATTCATGTTCTAGTACAATAATCACTGCTTATACTATTTCTTCAAGATAACTAATACCACCATCAAATCTTCTGTTACTCAAACTACTACAACCAGTCTTTTCCACTACTTATTCAGGGTGGCTACTCTACGACCTTGAAAAATTTCAAGTATAATTGCCGGTTTTCAAGGCAAACGTTCCAAAAATTCAACGGTACGGTTCAACCTTACACATTACTTCCTTTCACCCACCACATACACACACACACACACATACACAAATAAAGTGCACGAACATGGTGATGGACAATTTGCACGGTAATACTCATGGATCCACTGTACAGTCCATTGTGCATCACCATGTTCGTGCATTTTATTTGACCTAATAAGAGCTTCAAGAATGAAAAGAAAACTCAAAACAAACTGGACTTGAAGCTTTCCTGGCGACGAATGATGAAGAGATTCTCTCGGGCTGTCGACCAGGTGAGTTCTGGAAATGATTCCAAGCTTTCGAGAGCTAATGTCACTCTCATCTTCAAGGTAGACGTGCAGTTCTGGATAATAAACCTTTTTTCGAGCAAGGCCTCATCTCCAGGAAGCTATCAACTCGCGGCAAGCCACGGCACCTAGCGACCTGTTGAGTGAGATGAGTCAAGGCAAAATGGATAATAAACCTTTTGCTGCTCCCACAAAAATAGGCAATAATTAGGCTGGAGAGTTCAATGCACTAACTGATCTCGAACTACGCACTGGTAATGATCAGGCTGGAAAGTTCATACGAACTAACCGATCACTCGAGATGCAACAGTTGAGAGAGTTCTGAGCGTCAAACCGGTGTATATACGTTCGTGGAGGGGGGATCCCGATGAAGATGGCGGACCAATCGTGTGGCGTGTCTGCTACGTGCGCGTTTCTGGTTAACTAACGCTAACCAGGCTGGGTCCAGTTCGAGCCCCGTGTCGCGATTAAGATTGTCTTTTTCTTCATAAATGGCTATCGCTTCCTTGATAATACGGTCCCAGTAGTTTGAAGTTTTGGCTATGATTTCTGTATTGCTGAAATCTGGTCTATGTCCCTCGTTGATTGAATGTTCTGCTAGTCCCGACTTTTCAAGGTGGAAATACTTGGTGGAGCTTTCATGTTCTTTACAGCGCTGTTCTATTGCCCTACCCGTTTGCCCAATGTATGCTTTCCTGCATTTGCAGGTAATACGGTAGACTCCCGGTGTTTTGAGTCCTCTTCTGGTCAGCTTTGTCCGTGTCCCCTGCAGTGATGTGCGTCTACGCGTAAACAGCGATAGTCTACATTCTACACGTAGACTATTTTATGCACTTACATGACATAATCTATGTAAACAACATGGCAAAAGGTGATAACTTAGCAAAGAGCGCCGTGGAAATAAAACAAAATTTACTGCTTATCAGTTGCTGATGTGTGAGGAGAACTTTTCATACTCTTTCTTCCAAATTCGAACAATTTCTCACCTAGGAAAAATACCTAACGTAGGAAATATTCTAGTGTTTTATGGGAAAAGGACCACTCTTGGCTCATGACTGCCATCTGTTGTTTTTTTGCATACTATTTATCTTCTTCCATAGTTGATGATGGAAGAGAAGAGAAATTTTGTTATAAATAGGATTCCTTTCAGTTCGTTAGGAACCAATGCAGTTGAAAATGTCACTTTCCTTTCATGAAACCCTTGAAAATTAATTTAAATGCACTTTAGATTGTCTATGTAAACTACAACCCAATGTAATCTACGCGTAGATTACGTGTAGACAACGCATGTAAACGTAAACTTATAGTCTACGGCATATCACTGGTCTCCTGGTGTGTTCGGATTCCCCGATGTGTCTGGATTCCCCGGCGTGTCCTCCACGAACGTATATACACCTGGTTGACGCTCAGAACTGCACTTCTACCCTGAAGATGAGAGTGATGTTACCTCTCGAAAGCTTGGAATCATTTCCACAACTCACCTGGTCGATAGCCCGAGAGAATCTGTTCATCAAAACAAGCTGTTGGCAACTTCTGCACCAGCATACATAAAAATAGATCGCTTAAAAATACATAGAATGGAAGAGAAAAATTAATGAAAATAGTCATGGACAATTTGCACGGTATTGCCCTAGGTCCAATTTCCGCCATGAGCAATTTAATTGAGAAATGCACTAAAAGATGGCGTAGCCTGGATGTCGCATATCTTTTGAGCGTAGTTGAGTTTTTCAAACTCGGTCAGGGCTGTAGTCAAAATATTTTTCGAGTTTGATCCAATTTTCGATAGAAACAGTATTTTGGAAATGAGTTATGGAAAATGTTGTTGAAGTAACACCATGCAATGTACCTCTCGTTATAAATTAATAAAACATTATTCTTATCAGAAATTGACCTAAAATTAGAATTTGCCGGGATACATAAATATTTTTCGTAGTTATTGTGGTTGTAATGGCGTTAATGGTATTTCAATTTTTTTAGTTGGAGAGAGAAATTCCAGGACTTTTCTTGCAGCATCGGGATATCATGCAGGGTTGTCTCACTCTGGGGACGCCAAACCGGGACGTCCCCATTGATTAGCGCCAAATCCTTGTTTCTGATTGCATAAGCATTGCTATTTGACTTTATTTTGAAGTCCACTTTGTGTACAGAAAGGCTAATCGGGACCGGACATACAGTTTAAAGTGAGATACAAACCACTATGTGCCTCCACTGGATGTGCACCTATTGATTTAAAAAGAGTTGGATGTATTGTGGACAAGAATTATTGAAGTTACTACTTCATAACATAATAAGCAAATTGCTAAATCATGTAGAAATTTAAGCTAAGAGATTTCTGTAATTTTTATACAATTATTTAGTTATTAAACAAATAAATACCTACAATAAACGTGTTCTTTAACAGTAACACTTAAAGTATATTTATAAGGCTTTTATTTTTCGGCATTAAAACCGTAAATACATGACATGGCCATCTTGAGTTGCCCCTGTCCAGAACAGCTATTCTTTTTGTATACAGCTCATTTTAGAGCGGTGTAACTTGACAGAATTTCGGAATGGCCTGGCAGCCAATGCTTAGCTACACCATTGACCTCAACCAACAGCCAAGACTCTACCTGTGATCAGTGTTGCCACAATATGAGGGCACAAGTTCCCTTTCCAAGGGGCAAAATTTCCCTTTTTGGACCAATTTTTCCCTTCACCTAAGCAAATTATATAATAATAATTAGTAGTAGTAGTAGTAGTAGCGGCATTATTAGTGGTGGTAGTGGAAGCAGTAGTAGTACGTAGTAAAGTATTCCGTTGAATTCGTTATTCGCTTGAATAAAAAATTATTTTTTAAAAAATTCACATTTCAGTTTCATCACTTCCTGACCAGATGTCCCAAGTTTGAATCCTGGTCAGCAATCCATTTAATCGTTAATCCTCATCGTTACTATTTATCCAAAGATCCATAAAAGCAACGTACAATAAACTTAAAGGAGCAGAAACAAGTTGGAATAGCAAAATAAATAAATAACATAAAAATGTGGGTATGTAAATCGAAATTAACATAAACTGTAATAATGTAGTCAGAAAACCTTAAAATTTCCCTGCAATGGTGGTATTTTTAATTGAAATTCCCTTTTCTCTTTCGGCTAAAATATCGGTCCGAATTTCCCTGCAAAAGGGAAATTTCCCTTCATGTGGCAACACTGCCTGTGATAGCTGGCAGATAGACTCAGCAGACGGAACTTATACACCTGTACTCATCGCCCTCTGGCAGAAAAATTTAACGGTGTAGAACCTGTCAGACCAGTTCTCATACTTGCGTTTACGACCATCTTATCAATGAAAGAACTGGCCGAACATAGCATACTCATTAATAATTTTATGATCGTTCAGGGGCCTATTAGTGCGGACTACGATATTCGCGTTGTATTTTTAGACTGGCAAGAAAACGAGTTCAGTTTCTCTTGCGGTAAAACTTGTTAATTTCTTTTAATGTTGGTGAAGCATGGTGGAAATAGGTTACGCGAAATCAGTGCTTGTTTGTTAGACTGCATGTAACTGCAGAGTGCTGCTTCCGAGCAGTGTTGCCACATCAAGGGAAAATATAAATTGCATGAAACTTATCAAAATTGGAGGGAAATAGACTGGCTAAGGGTGACGTCACCAGAGCCAGTCTCCCGGTTCTAAACTTTCAAGTACCGAAGCCCCTATGCTTCGGCATTGCAAAATGATCGCGAAGGCACGACTTTTCTTACAGTGACAGCAGTTAGGAAACAGAAATGTGATGTGTATCGTACATCAATGTAAAGACTAGAATCTAGATATTTTACTCATTCCTCACGGAGAAGAGGTGAGTGAAGAAATAACGTAAGAAAATCTGGAATTTTTCAAGAAACACGTCAACATATTTACTACAGAAACATCGACATAGTCTTTAAACCGATACGCGATAGACATCAGTATTTTGTCTCCTAAGTGCTGTCACAGTAACAAACGATAGCCTTCTACGCTCAGTTTTCACCACGTAAGATACCTTCACGTAGGCCTTATATATTTTTTAATATGGGCTAAAACTGCCAATGTCCCGAAGGATTCATTTCATGCGTTTCCTAAAAAAAATACCCGACTTTTTACGTTATTTCTTAATTAACCCCTCATCTGTAAGTAATTAGTAAAATATTTATGTATTCACCGGAATCTAATGTTTACACTGATGTGCGATACACCTCACAATTTAGCTTACTATACCGCGTTTGTTACAACCTGTCCCCTTTCCCGCGCTAGGGAGCGCTCGACAGTTTCGGTGCCAATGAGAAAGGAGGAAAAAATCGTCTGCTGGGCAGCGAGGAGCGAATGGAAGCCAGAAGAGAGGCGCTTACGTAGACGCTGTTGCGACGTTGCGTATTTTAATTGGCTGCCTGGCTTTCACTTTCCCCAGCACCGAGAAAAGCCAGGGAGCAACTAGCGCGGGAACCGGGACAGGTTGTAACAAACGCGGTATAACATATGTCACTGAAACAAAAGTTATCTGTTTTTGATGCTTTTTTCAATGCAAAAGGGCAGGAGCAAGCATATTGATAGTTTTGTTTGGAATCATACATCCGGGACATCGGCTGCTAGTGACGTCACCGCTTAACTAGTATATTTGAAGAGGATTTCCTACTAATATCCGAAGTTCTTTTGAAGTGTGAATCGCATTTTTTCCCCTTTTTTCTTCGCGTAATTTGTTCCCTCTAAATACACGTTTATTAAAACGTCTATATCTTGTAATTTGGCTTGGGAATAATGAATAATTGAATGGGTCACATGAACAATATCAGTTTCGCAGACAGAGACGAGACAGACATTAAACTTGAGAATAATTGGTTTTGGAATTTAGATTGTAGTGTAGTTTTTAATTTTGTTTCACAAGGGGACCATATTTCACGTTGTGACATTAGTTCCCGCCTTCTAAAGTTGCTGAGATAAATTTATGTGAAGAAGGGAAATTTTGTACCTAGGAAAGGCAATTGTGTCCACTAGTTGTGGCAACACTGCTTCGGAGCAAGATGTATGCAGAGATGAGAGACGTGTGCAAGAAAGATTGCTCACCCCCCTTTGACTAAGGGTACCATATTCTCAGAGCCTGAAATCGGGACGTTTTCTCTGGAAACTTGTCAGTACATATTCATAAA
Source organism: Lepisma saccharinum (assembly GCF_977018435.1). NCBI lineage: Eukaryota > Metazoa > Arthropoda > Insecta > Zygentoma > Lepismatidae > Lepisma > Lepisma saccharinum. The sequence goes on along the minus strand of NC_139246.1, from coordinate 17,091,045 downwards.
AATAATGACAATGACAGGATTTTGCACTGTATTTCAGGTTATTTATATACGTATATTTACAGTTATATTGGATAGTATCTATCGATTTGACCCACCCCTACCGAACATTGACGTGCCACTACGCGTAAACAACGATTGTCTACATTTTACGTGTAGACTATGTAAACTATGTATTCTACGCAATCAACGTAGACAACATGGCGCTCGGCGTTCACCCTGCAAGGCACTCGCATCATTCTAAAAGAAGCAACCAGCATCAGCAGGTGGGCACAGAGAGCGTGAAGTGTTCCACTGGCCAGAAATAAGTGTTTTAAGTATTTATTTACGTTCAGCCAATTCACTAGGTATTAATTGAACTGCAAAATAAACTTGTCGTGACATACCCCAAAAAATGCGATGTCCGTAGAAAGACAGGATTTGTTTTACTTCTATTTCCACCAATTCACACGTGGATTATGCTAAAATTATGCTAAAATTTTTCTCCTAGACGTGAAAAATTGCAACTTTTCAAAATCCCAATTCCATTGAATTTATACATATTTTTCACAGTTTAACATTTATTTTTAATTTTGTTTTGTAAATGTTTTTTCTTGATTTTATTAATTTAATAGCTAATACAATATTGAAATGGAATTTACAGGACTACTATTTTCTCTTTGCAGGCTTTACTGAGCAAGTGTCAGAGCTTCGGTTGCCACTTCTCCCCAGTGAGCGTTGTCTGTGATTTCGAAATTGCAGTTCACATTGCAGTACACAACAAGTTTGGACATAGTGTTGCCATAAATGGGTGTTTCTTTCATTTGCGACAGAGTACTTGGCGAAAAATACAAGAACCTGGGCTCTCGACTATGTATAATATAAAGAGAACGAGCAGTTTTCTTTACTTTGCTGTCAAATTGATTCTCTGGCTTTTTTGCCATGTCCAGATGTGATCTCCGGCTTGAAGTACCTTAAAGAAATTGCTCCTTCAAGAACTGGTAGACTAGTTTGACGCGACTTACGTATCGGGAAGTTTCAGAAGAGTTGGAACACATGTTGACAACTCGTTGAGGCTCAGAAGCGTCCCTCCACACTTCCCTCCGCATACTTGGAACATTTACGACGCATCGCTAACAAACAACCCTCGTACAAATAATATCTGCGAGGGATGGAACAACAAGTTTTTCCATTTGGTGGGCTACAAGCATCCTACAGTGTGGAAGTTAATCAGGTGCATCCAACAAGAAAATGCAGCAGTGAAAGCGGTTATTCTGCAGGCTGAGAGAGGACAACTGCCAAAGAAGAAAACCAGGAGAGTATATACCGACATGCGACACAGACTGCGAAATTTGTGCATTGATTACAGTGCTAACAAAAGAACATTGGAGGATTTCTTACGAGGAGTTTCACATAACCTAAAGTTGCAATGTATGTAAAGTGACGAAATCAATGGTGATACATATTGTTAGTTAAATACAGAATTGTAAAGTGACGAAACCTAAGGTGAATATATACTATCTTTGTTAAATACTGCATCAATGTTTTTCTTCTTTCCAATTTACATATGATTTGCTTCTAACAATTATTTATAATTCCCTAGTTTTGGAACCCAAACGCAACCACTGGATATGTACAATAAATAAGAATTGTTGCTGTAAACCAGGTGAAAGTTTCAGAATACGTGCCTATGACTTTTGCCTTTGTGGGTACATGCAATCGTTCGCATTCTAAAAAGGAAGATGAATAAGGTGTGTAGTAGTCGTATTCTGATACTTGGTTACGTTCATGCAATCATGTAAGATTGATTTCGAACTGTACCATGAACATTTTATTAGGTTTGGTAACCTTATTCGGTAATATAGTGTATAAATTATCATAAACTAATTTCACACGTATCATGTTCTTTAGAACCTGATGAATTCTCTTTACAATTTACATGTGAATTATTTATATCAATTATTTATCATTTGCTTTTCCTTTCTTCTTGTCGGCATTTTTTTCTTTCGCCATTCTCACTTTTGCCATTGTTTCCGTTGCCATTTTTACCGGACACCTTAAAGACACATGCACTTTCCTATGCAGTAATAACACAAGAAACTATTTTTAGCCTTCCCCTTTGTCAGTGTTAATGTCAGTTTTCACTATGGCTGTCATTTGTTATTTTTCCGGTAGTCCCTTTTACCCTTTTACGATAACTTTCATTACGTTGGATGGTCTTAAGTTGGTTATAGGCCCAGATTATAGACATGTTTGAAGAAAAAAAAGTACTTTTCTCTTTCAAAGACCACTGGGATATCCTTCTTCCCTGTTGTTTGCATTGTCTACAGTAGACTATGTAAACTATAAGCCAATGTAACCTTCGTGTAGATTACGCGGGGATAACGCATGTAGACGTACACTTACGGCACATCACTGAGCAGGACCCAATAAGCAGTGGCGTGTCGTAAGGGGGGTTGGTGGAGGTCATACCCCACTTTTTTGCTCAGTATTCCTAAAAAAAAAAGTCAAAGGCAGGAAAAGATGGGAAAATGAGGACAGACTACTAAAAAGGGTTTAGGTAATCAACCCTTTCGAAAATCCTGGCCACGCCACTGCCAATAAAAGCAAGTTTGACATGGCTGGTGATCAGTATTGAAAAACTTTCCTTCGACTCGGCACGGGAAGCTGCGCATTGACTGATCTCTTTCTGCCTTCCGGACGTAGTAAGACCTTCCCACGAGAAACAACGCTGACCTAGATTTCGCTGTCTGGTGTCACCGACTGAACGGGGCAATCAATAACCCCCGACGTGGGTGACGAAGAGAGAGGCATTCCAGCGGCCACAGGTAGTAGCGTCCTCTGGCGGTCGTTTCGGGAATTATATCATGTTTACTGATATGAGAGAGAGTTTGATATTTACACGTTGCCTCTTCTCTCTTTCTTCTTGCGTTCTCTTTCAACCAGAGCTGTCTCCTTTCTCTCTCGCGCCTTGTATCCTAGGGAACGGATCTTTATGTACTAAAAATCCCAGAAATATTTATTTTTTGGGTCATAAATCTTGAAAATACGTGATAAAAACAGGAAAATATGTGACAAAACTAAAAAAAAAAAACATTTGGTAACAAAAACAAAGTATTACATGCATTTTAAACACCTGAAATCAGTTTCTACCGTAAATGCTTACCTCTTAATGAGCTATTGTTTGGAAGAGTTGCAGTGGATCGCCATAGTTTTTTCCAAATTCTCCATTGTAAATCTGTGACGATTATCTCTAAAAAGCATCTTAAATTGCGAGAAAGATCGCTCCACGTCACAAGAAACAATTCTTGCATATTTGAAGCACCAAATGCCACTAACGCTCTTCACCTTCCAAAACACGTGCAATTTGGCACAAAGTTTGAAAACCTTGGTTTTTCCCAAAAATGTCTGTACATTTAGACATTAACACTTGTGCGTTAGATCCAGTGGGGGTAATATTTGCCCCCTAATAGGATCGTAGGATCGTAGGCGAGGCGCCAGAAGTCTGCCAGCGAGCGTGTTCAAAGACAAAACAAACCTAACACTCTCGATATGAAAGAGGTGCGGAGAATAAACATTTTTTCCTTCGTGGATTTCGAGGTAGCTGAAGTCAATGAGCGATTTTATGTATTTAAAATGAAAATTCGCAAAATATATATTTACATACGGAAAACTGGAAAATATGTGTTTTTATGTAAAATAAAATTTGCTGTGTTGACATATAAGGCTATGATAGAATTTTGGCAAAAACGAGGGGGTCTATCTTATAGTAGAAAAAAACATTTATTTACCTAAAGTTCCGTTACCTATGTATCACCTTCTCTCTCACTCTCTCGCTCTCTTTCTCTCCCTCTCCCTCTCTTTTTCTCTCTTTCTCTCCCTCACATTTCTACTTTATCTCTTTTTCTGTAACCTTTCTCTCTCTCTTTCTGTTTCACTTCTAACCTCCGTTCTTTCACTTCCATATTCTCTCTCTCTCTCTCTCACTCAGATTTTCTCTTTCTGTCACGCCAGGGTGCGAAATCGTGGGGGATGGGGGATTAATACCAATAATTTTTGGTTGATGAATTGATTTGCTTTATTTTACTTCGCTTTTTGTGCCACTTTTGGCTAATTTGCGAAGGTGGGAATGAGTGATGGTATGATGAAATTGATTAATGGACAGTCCGGGATTCGAACCCGGGGACAATTTCTGGTTGACCAGGGTAAGGCCGTGCTTTCCCAACCTTCCATGCTAATCTTCTCTCTCCTCTTTCTTTCACTTCTCTCTCTTTCTCTCTCAACGCTCATTTCTTCCCTCATATTCTATTTCTTTATCTCACCTCTCAACTTCTCTCTCACACTTTTCTTTCTTTTCCTCACCTTCCCTCTCTATATTTTCGTCACCATGTTTCTGTCTCTTTATCTCTTTCGTCTATCTTTCCCTCACACCTTCTCTCTCTCTCTCTCTCTTACACACACACACACACACACACACACTACTTCTATCTTCCCTTCTCTCAATTTCTCTCTCCTTCATTCCGCGTATGAAAATATTATAATAGCTGTGATAATAACAAGAGTTACGCCGGGTTCGAGACCCTGCGGATAAAGTAACCAGTCGTCCGTGTTAGCCGGGACAATCCCTTCTTTCGAGTCTGTCCCATCGCCAAAATGTCTCTTTTGTGACGACTTATCGGGATAGAATTACTGCAACAATACACCTTCTCTACTATTACTATGTTGGGTAGAAATTATTCCACATTTTAATGTGCCATATTCCAGTTTTCTTAAAATATGGAACGTCTTCTCTGTTTATTTCACCTGGAACTAATGCCCCCCCCCCCCCCCACTGAACGAATGTTTTCGTATATGAATGGTTTGTAGACAAATGACCAGAACCCTATTTCAGTGCAAAATTTGAAACCTATGTTGATTAATAAAGTGAACTTGAATTACTCGTGTAAAAAAAAAGGTAAAGTGCTCCCCTGTGCATAGCCCCACGCCATGAAGGCGTATAGGGGTAACGCCCCACACTTTCTTGATCCGGTCGTGAGTGGGGGTGATGTGATCAGCATCCGCTTCCAACGTTAGAAAAGTTCCCGGATTTGTGCCAGCCGGGGATCGAAACCGGGACCTTTAGAATGGTAGTCAGACGCGTTACCGACTGAGCCACCGCGGCCATTTTCACTCGTGTGTAAACTTTTGCAAAATCTTACTTGAAAAGGATATACTGAAGAAGATCCATTCATATCAAGGAATGACTTCTAATTCTAACTGGCTGCTAATTTGCAGTGCATATCGCCATATTATGTGTTTTTTTTACATAGTTTTTATATATTTAGTTTTCAAACATAGGTATTTATGACGAAAGAGTTTTTATAATAAAATGCGTACATTTTGCCGTCCCGCTTTCCCTTCGAAAAAAATATGAAAAAAGTCCCGTTTTATTGATTTAAAAATCTAATCACCTTACCGGTGGAGGCATATATTGTATCGGATCCCACTTTAAACAGTAGGCTCAATCTCAATTAGCCCACGTGTGGATAAAAGTGGACTTAAAGGGCAAACTCAAAAACAAGACTAACGTTGTTGATTTTATTTCCCTGCTTTAAATTTTATTTATTCGTAATTTAACACTGAATAACATGTCCATGTTAAACATAATATTTTTTTCTATTTTGTTTCTGTGTGTGTGTGTGTGTGTTTCTCTGTGTGCGTTTCTGTCTCTCTCTCTCTCTCTCTCTCTCTCTCTCTGTCTGTCTGTCTGTGTGTGTGTGTGTGTGTGTACAGTGGGATCCATGAGTATTACCGTGCAAATTGTCCATGATTATTTTCACTATTTTTGTCTTACATCCTATGTGTTTTTAAGCGATGGATTTTTATGTATGCTGGTGCAGAAGTTGTCAACAGCTTGTTTTGAGCTTTCTTTTAATTCTTGAAGCTCTTATTGGATCAAATAAAGGGCACGAACATGGTGATTAGCAATTTGAACGGTAATACTCATGGATCCCACTGTACATATGGAGGTAGAACTTCGTGCTCCACCTTTCCCATATCTACAACCTTCCTGCACCGCTAAACACAACTCATTGGATTAATTCTCGAATCAATACTCTTTATTATTGTTGTTGTAGACCAAGAATTGAGATTGAATTGAAGCTCGTTCTTTACAATGCTTGCAGGTGTGTTCAGTTCTGTGAAGTGCTTGTCCCTCTGCCACAGCGGCAACTGCCTGGCACGGAATGACTTCTCAACGACCTTGAATCGCCCCGGAAATCGTCAAGGAATGCACACGTAAGTTTATTGAACAATTTTTCTTATCTTCCCTTTATGTGGCTCTGCGTTCTTTATTTTTAACATTCTTTTGAGCTTACAGGCAAAATTCCGTGCGTTTATGTTTTACAGCTGGAGAGATGTTTGGTTGAGGCTTGGGGCTAGTGGGGGGGGGGGGTGCTTCTATGGTTTAACATGGTGGGGTAAAGGGGGTCCGGACCCCACCGAAAGACTTACAAGGTACAAAAATTAAATAATGAAAATATACTTTGTTAAACATTTGTTGTATAATCGAGTTTTCTTTATTTCAGCTTATTTCAAGGCAGTAAATATTTAATTGCTTTATTTAACATTAATTTGATATGTGTGTGTGTGTAAATAAAAGCTCACGTAGTGCAACGACCCCTTTTTTGCATAACAACAACACAATTATTGGGAAATGCTTGAGCCTATCTTACCGCACTGTCAGAGACGTATTTACGGGCGAGGGGCAAGGGTCCGGACACCTCCCCCCTTGAAAGAGTTACCCAATACTAACATTAGCTAAACAATGAAAATATACTTGTTTAGCATTTGCTGTGTAATCGAGGGTTTTCTATTTCCGCCGAACTTTGAAAGACAGTACCAATATATTAAGCCCGCATCACACAGAACTGGATTTCCAGTAGGTATGCCCTAGTTGGCGCTGGACTGGCTACCAATTTACTAGTTTTCGCCTCACACGATACTTATCAGCGTACTTGTCGATAGACTTTTGTTCCCATACGAGGGAAGTTGTAATGGCGGCCGCGTGAGATGTAAACAATGTATCACTTCACATTTTTAAAAGCCGATAACTATTCAACCGAGAGGAATAACGTTTCGCATAAAACGTTATTAGGTACAAAACAATGGCGCTCCTTAAATACATACTTTGCAACGTTTACTGTACACGTATGGAAGAATATTTTAGTTGTTTCAAATGTAAACACCATGCACTCAGCACAGATGGTGTAACTCAACGCGCCTTTCGCGTTATACATTGCTGGAGTAACACTCGGAAACCACAGACAAAAGCGCTCCTTTGCACACTCACAGATTATCTTCACATGGCGAAACTTTTCTCTGATTGGCTGTTCCACAGAATCCAGTCGAGGAAAGCAAGTAGCAATTAGAACATGTCCAATTCCTCCAAACCAGTCAAGCAGTCAGCCAAGCGGCCATGATTGCTACCTAGAAAGTTAGTTCAGCGCCAACTAGGGCATTCCTACTAGAAATCCAGTTCCGTGTGATAGGGGATTTAATCTGACACTAATTTTCGTCAACTGGAACTAACACTATTTCTTGTTATTACATAAATAATCAATTCTTTATCTATTTGGCACTGATATGCCAGGGCACTCGCTTTCCCATAAGGAATACATGGGATTATGTAAATACATATTCATCCTCAACTTCGCGATTAGCCAAAATGTGACTGAAAGCGAAGTAAAATAAAGCAAATCAATTTATCAATCAAGTAGTATGAATACAAAAGAAACAATCGATTTACACTATGACATATACATTGTAAGTCTATTTTCCTCTTAACAACGCATGCAATCGAAGCTTGGACACCCTCTAAAAAAATTCCTCATTACGCCCCTGACCACTGGTGCGAAAGAATGCACAACGTTACATTTAATCTAACATTATCAACACTTACGGTGCAAGTAGTTATCAAGGTGAATCAGACTGAAACTATTTCAAGGTCATGAGAGCATAACACGACAGAAGTTGACTGCCTCCCCTTCCCCCTAAACCCTTTGCAAAGAGACTGGCGTGACGAAAAGTAGTGCTCGTGACCTTCAGACTGTCTTCCGGTTTGACAAATGCCGGTGTCTTTCTCTAAAAATAGCAGCAACAGATGAAGATGTATGTTCGTTGCCTCTGTCGTTGAAACTGATGGTTTATGATCTTTCGTCAAGGATTTTTTGCTTAAACCCGGTCCTGTTTGTCTTTGAGTTGTTTACATGGTTCTCGTTTCTTTTATCTCTGTATTGCGCTATTGTTCGTTGGGTTCGACGAACAGTAACTGCAAATGAGTTACATTTCAAAAGTCCCATATTATCTCTCTTTTTCTTTTCTTTTCATCTAGTTTATCCCTTTCTTTTTCTTTTCTCTGTCTTCTTGTTTATCCCTTTCTTTTTCTTCTCCCTTTCTTCTTGTTTATCCCTTTCTTTTTCTTTTCTCTTTCTTCTTGTTTATCCCTTTCTTTTTTCTCTCTTTCTTCTTGTTTATCCATTTCTTTTTCTTTTCTCTTTCTTCTTGTTTATCCCTTTCTTTTTCTTCTCCCTTTCTTCTTGTTTATCCCATTTTTCTATTTTCTCTTTCTTCTTGTTTATCCCTTTCTTTTTTCTCCCTTTCTTCTTGTTTATCCCTTTCTTTTTCTTTTCTCTTTCTTCTTGTTTATCCCTTTCTTTTTCTTCTCCCTTTCTTCTTGTTTATCCCATTTTTCTATTTTCTCTTTCTTCTTGTTTATCCCTTTCTTTTTTCTCTCTTTCTTCTTGTTTATCCCTTTCTTTTTCTTTTCTCTTTCTTCTTGTTTATCCCTTTCTTTTTCTTCTCCCTTTCTTCTTGTTTATCCCATTTTTCTATTTTCTCTTTCTTCTTGTTTATCCCTTTCTTTTTCTTCTCCCTTTCTTCTTGTTTATCCCATTTTTCTATTTTCTCTTTCTTCTTGTTTATCCCTTTCTTTTTTCTCTCTTTCTTCTTGTTTATCCCTTTCTTTTTCTTTTCTCTTTCTTCTTGTTTATCCCTTTCTTTTTCTTCTCCCTTTCTTCTTGTTTATCCCATTTTTCTATTTTCTCTTTCTTCTTGTTTATCCCTTTCTTTTTTCTCTCTTTCTTCTTGTTTATCCCTTTCTTTTTCTTCTCCCTTTCTTCTTGTTTATCCCATTTTTCTATTTTCTCTTTCTTCTTGTTTATCCCTTTCTTTTTCTTTTCTCTTTCTTCTTGTTTATCCCTTTCTTTTTCTTTTCTCTTTCTTCTTGTTTATCCCTTTCTTTTTCTTTTCTCTTTCTTCTTGTTTATCCCTTTCTTTTTTCTCTCTTTCTTCTTGTTTATCCCTTTCTTTTTCTTTTCTCTTTCTTCTTGTTTATCCCATTTTCTGTTTTCTCTTTCTTCTTGTTTATCCCTTTCTTTTTTCTCTCTTTCTTCTTGTTTATCCCTTTCTTTTTCTTTTCTCTTTCTTCTTGTTTATCCCTTTCTTTTTTCTCTCTTTCTTCTTGTTTATCCCTTTCTTTTTCTTTTCTCTTTCTTCTTGTTTATCCCTTTCTTTTTCTTCTCCCTTTCTTCTTGTTTATCCCATTTTTCTATTTTCTCTTTCTTCTTGTTTATCCCTTTCTTTTTTCTCTCTTTCTTCTTGTTTATCCCTTTCTTTTTCTTTTCTCTTTCTTCTTGTTTATCCCTTTCTTTTTCTTCTCCCTTTCTTCTTGTTTATCCCATTTTTCTATTTTCTCTTTCTTCTTGTTTATCCCTTTCTTTTTTCTCTCTTTCTTCTTGTTTATCCCTTTCTTTTTCTTTTCTCTTTCTTCTTGTTTATCCCTTTCTTTTTTCTCTCTTTCTTCTTGTTTATCCCTTTCTTTTTCTTTTCTCTTTCTTCTTGTTTATCCCTATCTTTTTCTTCTCTTTCTTCTTGTTTATCCCTTTCTTTTTCTTTTCTCTTTCTTCTTGTTTATCCCTTTCTTTTTCTTTTCTCTTTCTTCTTGTTTATCCCTTTCTTTTTTCTCTCTTTCTTCTTGTTTATCCCTTTCTTTTTCTTTTCTCTTTCTTCTTGTTTATCCCATTTTCTGTTTTCTCTTTCTTCTTGTTTATCCCTTTCTTTTTATTTTCTCTGTCTTCTTGTTTATCCCTATCTTTTTCTTTTCCCTTTCTTCTTGTTTATCCCTTTCTTTTTCTTTTCTCTTTCTTCTTGTTTATCCCATTTTTCTATTTTCTCTTTCTTCTTGTTTATCCCTTTCTTTTTTCTCTCTTTCTTCTTGAGTTGAGTTGCGTTGAGTTGGTGTTTTAAGTCCACTTTATGCACAGTAAGGCTAATCGGGACTGGACCTACAGTTTAAAGTGGGATCCGAACCACTTGTGCCTCCACCGGGTATCGAACCCGGGACCCCTTGATTACAAGGCGACGACGCTACCACTGCGCCATCGGGGAGGCTCTCTTTCTTCTTGTTTATCCCTTTCTATTTCTTTTCTCTTTCTTCTTCTTTATCCCTTTATTTTTCTTTTCTTTATTTTTGTTTATCCATTTTTTTATTTTCTCTTTCTTCTTGTCTATCCCTTTCTTTTTCTTATCTTTTTATTCTTGCTTATCCCATTCCTTTTCTTATCTCTTTCTTCTTATTTAAGCCTTTCTTTTTCTAATATCTTTCTTCTTGTTTATCCCTTTCTTTTTCTTATCTTTTCTTCTTGTTTATCCCTTTCTTTTCTTATCACTTTCTTCTTGTTTATCCCTTTCTTTTTATTTTCTTTTCATCTTGTTTATCCCTTTCTTTTTCTTTTCTCTGTCTTCTTGTTTATCCCTATCTTTTTCTTTTCCCTTTCTTCTTGTTTATCCCTTTCTTTTTCTTTTCTCTTTCTACTCTTTCATCCCTTTTTCTTTTCTTGTTTATCCATTTTCTTTGTCTCCTTGTTTATGCCTTTCTTTTTCCTTTCTCCTTGTTTATCCCTTTCTTCTCTAGCCGGCCCCCTGGCTGAGTGGTTAGCACATCGCGCTGCGACGGCAGGGTTCCCTGGTTCGAATCCTGGTCTGGGCATGGATGTTTGTGAGTGTCCATTCATCAATTTCATCATATCATCACTCATCCCCATCTTCGCAAATTAGCCAAAAGTGGCACAATAAGTGAAGTAAAATAAAGCAAACCGATCAATCAATTATCCCTTTCCTTTGCTTTTCTTTTAATTATTTTTATCCCTTTCTCTTTCTTTTTCTTCTAGTATATCAATTTATATTTCTTCTTGTTCATCTTTTTATTTTTATTTTATTTTCTCCTTGTTTATGCCTTTCTCTCTTTATTCTTGTTTATCCATTTATCTGTCCTTTTCTTCTTGTTTATAACTTTTTCTGTCTTTTTCCTCTGTTCACTAGTTATTTTTCTCTCCTCTCTCGTTTCTTTCTTTTCTATCATTTTTCTCTCTTCCTCAATTTTCTTTTCATGTTCCTTTTCTTTTGACTCTTTCTGAAGATTTGCAAATGTTAACCTCGCTTTCGTGTAGTACACCCTGTACTACATTTACCAGACTAACGAGGCTCTGACGCCTGAACCTGCAGGACTTGTGTCGCCCATGTTTGTGACTTCATGTCCTTTCATTCATCTCATGATATCAGCATTCATCCCCATCGTCGCGATTACCCAAAAGTGGCAGAAAAGCAATAACTTCAATCTTTATTTATTATGTCTTTGATTCTCGCTTTTCCTATCATTCTATCATTTATATCTTTCTTCTTCTCTCTATCGTTTTTAAAGCCGTTCTTTAACTACATTTAAATATTGTATCATACATGAAGGTAGATCATGATTATAGTAGCGTGGTCCATGAACATATCTTTAAAAAGTGATGGCCTTAATACTTTAAAAAAGGCCACCGTTATTTTCTAAAATAGTTGTATGGCAACGGATATTGACAGCCTTAGACCGTTATTTGTTCAATCAAAATTTTAAAGTTTATCTACTTTTAAAAAGTGACTTTCAAAACACTGGTTCTGACGAACTGACTTGCTCGCAGGATTTTTTTTTTTTTTCGGGAGGTGTTGGAATTGTAAGGGTAGTACATAGCTGCTTTCTGGGGAGACGGTATACACAAGAAGATATTTAGAACTTTCTACTCTGAAAAATGCAATAAGGGGGCATTTTTTCATTTATCACTGGCTTTTCCCCCGAGTTCTTCGCTGCTTTTATTTCTTTTATTTGAAAATGTTGATTTTCTCAAAATTTCGAAAGAGGTTTTAGCCCCATCAGATACTTCGCCACGGCGAGGGCTCTGATTCTTGTATAATAAGTTGTAATACACTGCGAAATAAATCTTCAGAGCTTCTAACCCCCTACTTTTTCGCATTTCGATGGCGGCTGCTGATAAGGGATGAGCCCCTCCGAAATAAAATTCTGGTTACGGGCCCGAGCCCCATCAGCTCCCCTCTGCGTACGCCAGTGGTCCTGCTCAGCAACAGAATTGTATCGACAGTCTAAACGGGTTGAGAGGTATTAAAGGCGGGGGGAGGGGGAGGCGATGGGATTGGTTGAAACTTCATAGATGCAGTTTTGCAGATGATTCTGCTAATTTACAACGAACGGGTGCAACGACAGTTCATTCCCTGGAGGGTCTGTAATCTCGTCTCCCTCCCGTCCGGGATGTTTTGTCAAATGGAAAATTGAATTAATGGAGCACAACAGCACATTTACGTGTTTCGCTGTCGCTGCAGTTTTATGATTTCCCTCCCGTCTTCCTGACTTTTATTTTTTGTTGTTGTTTTTGCAGGGTTTTTTTTCTGGCGTTTCCGAATCAAAACTCGGCGAAGTGAAACTTCCAAAATACCTTTTGGATCTCTCGAGAAAAAAATCCAGCGTCCCCCCTAGTGGACGTTTTGCTTTTATGCCACAAATGATACTGCCACTTCAAACGTCGATAGGAGGTTAAAAGGTCAAAGGTCACCTTGCAAAAATGCTGTTTCTAGATCTCTTTTGGTTTGATTGGTGAAGCGACTGATATCAGAACGGAAGTATTTGATTCGATTTCAAGGAAGCACAAGGACTGATGTCCCAGTCTAAACTTTGCAGAGTGCCTCTATGTGTACATCGTCTTTGGAAGACTTCACACCAAAGCGACAAGCGGCACATGTCGCTTCAGGATTTCACCTGAATCGAACGTATGCTTGTGCTACCTGTCATGCCGCTACGGTGTTAAATGTTGCTGTTGATTTGCTCGTTCCCACCTTCGATATGAAACCTCCCTTTCTCTCTCTGATTGTATGCCTTTAATCTTATCGACCTCCCTGGCAGGGTGGATAACACGACGCCACGGGTTCCGGGTTCGAATCCCGGACTTGGCATGGGTGTTCATTGTCATGGTCCCTTTGATCATATCACTCATCCTCATCTTCGCGATTAGCAGGGTGCGAAATCCTTTGTGGGGACGGGGGGATTTCCCCCCACCAACAGTGTTGGCCTCAAAAATCCCCCCCACCATAAAAATCCGGGGGAAAGTTTTTGTTACAACAAACAAAAGATAAGTAACTACATTTAATTTCAAATAAACTGTACTAATAATAATAATAATAATAATAATATCGAAAACACACAAATTAGTGCAGTTGGGAGTGTTCAATGATTTTTCTCTCTCTCAAGAGATCATTAACAAATCTGTATCAATACGCACAATAAAAGTAAAACAAGAATGCAAAACAATAATATCAATAATAATAATTCATTTATATTAACATAAAGCAAGAACTAAATAAAAACTTACACATAAAAAAACCACTTCAACTATTTCACAATTTATTAACATCTTTAACCAGCTATAGTAAAGGAAGTAATTTGCTACTGTATAATATCTGATATATATATATATATATATATATATATATATATATACCAGCTATAGTAAAGGAAGGAATTTGCTACTATATAATATCTGATATATTTAAATGTATATATATATATATATATACCTAATATATATATATATATATATATATATATATATATGTATATATATATATTGATACGGTCTAGGTATTAAGCATATGGCTACAAGGTATGGTCTTCACGGCCAGAAGAAGATAAATCATAAGCAGATGTATTCTGTGTAATGCTTGCTATATCATGGGTTCAATGTATTTGAATGTTTCGGACATAACGTCCAGTTTATATTAAATATGTTAATTGTTCACCGTCTGGTTTTTATCTTGTGCAACTTATATTAATCTACATTACCATATCCTTCACTCCGAACCTATCAATTTGGCGGTGTGGACAGTGAACAGAAGATTTGAAGGATTCTAATCATATCGGCACGGGATAGTGGCAAGTACGATTTCATGCAAATCAACAAGACGGTGTTTTACAGGTAACATTCAGTTTGCTAATTTTGTTCACGCTTAAGCAAAAACAAGTTTCAGTTACACATCGTAACTTTTATATTTTCCAGTTATTTCTATCAGTTAACGTAATTTGACGTTTCAACAACATGGCTCTCAACATTACATTCAGCGAATTTGCTGAAGAAAATGAAGATATCGAGAGTTATTTCATGCGTTTTGATCAACTCTGCCTTGCCCAGAATGTGGCAAATGAAAGAAAAGCAGCAGTTCTATTAGCAGTCATTGGTCCTAAGGCTTTCCAAGTACTTCGCAATATTACGGCTCCTGAAATGCCATATAATTTAACATATGCTGTCATTCACGACAAAATGGTTCAGCACTTCAGGCCCAAAACCAAACAAGTTTACAGAGAGGTTCAAGTTTCGAAAATGTATTCAGTCCCAAGGAGAATCAATTACTCAATTCGTAGTGAGAATCAAACAACAAGCAGCCAAATGTGTGTATGAGCAGTATTTAGATGAGGCACTTCTTGAACAATTCATCGTTGGTATACTTTCAGATTCTACTCGGAAAAGATTATTGTCTGAAAGTGATCTTTCCTTTGCTAAATGTCAAGAAATTGCTTTGCATTGTGAGTTATTAGAACGAGAAGTTAAATTATTCTCGAATAAGTACAATGCAGATTCTGTGACTTTTACCACCAACTCAAGAAATTTGACGCAGATGATTCCAGATCACCACACAGGCCCTTCGACGAGTTCACGCCCGGGCGAAATGAGGCAGAACAGCCGCAATCAACTTCAGAAATCAACAGATACCAGGCAAAATTCACACTTCCAGTGCGGTAACTGCACAAAGAATCACCCACAAGGTCTATGTCCGGCAAGAAACGCAACCTGTAGCTACTGCAAACGACAAGGCCATTGGAATATACGATGCAGAAATAAGCTGAAAGATAGAGCCGTGAATAGAACGTCCAGTTCAACCTCACGGAGCACAACATCCGATGAGTTGTCTACGTTCAGCTTCAACCATCTCAACACTGATGCGCTCAGTCATCATTCCACACTGCTTACTTCTACTCAACACATTTTGGAGCAACAATTCAGTTCGGATAGCTTCATAATAAATCTCGAAATCAATAAGTGTATTATTAAATGTGAAGTAGATACTGGGTCTGCTGTTACTCTTTTCAACGAGAAGTATTTTGACCAGTTGTTTCCACACTATGTTAAATCTAATTCCAGCCTACGATTACGAGGTGTAAACGAAGGATATGTACGTGTTACAGCACAAACATCCGTCAAACTATACTTAGACAATAAGGATTATACTTTACCTGTCTTTCTCTGCCAGGAGAAACTTTTATATCCATTGATCGGTCGTACGTGGTTGGACATTATTCAACCATCTTGGAGGCGATTATTAGTTACAGCCGGTGTTCTTTCAACTAACACAGTACAAAGTACTATTACTAACGCTGGTGCCGACGACCTAAGGCGAGAAATTTCTTCTAGATACGAGAAAATCTTTGATGGTGATTTGTCCAAGCCCGTTACACCTTATTTGGTCGATATACCACTGAGATCCAACTCTGCACCGATATTTCGTAGACATTACGAAGTTCCTTACGGTATTCGAGACCGTGTTCAGGATTCTATTCAAAATCTAGTGAAAGTAGGGTTATGGGAACCGGTCGAATATTCTGATTGGGCCTCACCACTTGTTGTTGTTACCAAGAAAGATGGCTCACTTCGTCTCTGCACTGACTTCTCAGGAACGGTGAATAAAATGACTGAAAACGTCAAGTTTCCAATTGCTAGAGTCGAGGATATTTTCTCTAAGTTGGCCAGGTGTAAATACTTTACGGTAATTGACCTTCAAATGGCTTACGGACAGTTGGAACTTTCTGAAGCTGCAAAACGCATCGCTGTCGTCAACACACCTTGGGGATTATATAAACCTCACAGACTACCTTTTGGCATAAACATAAGTGGAGATCTGTTTCAAATGGTCCTAGCGAAGATTCTAGATGACATTCCCGGAGTTTCTTTCTACTTTGATGACGTCATCATCGGAGGTGAAACATTGCAAGAATGCTTCACACGCACGTGTGATGTCCTGAAACGTCTGGCCAAACACAATGTCAAAGCGAGCGCCAGCAAAAGTCAATTCCTAACCTCATCTATCGAGTACCTAGGATACAAGATTGACGTCACTGGTATACGGCCGTCAGACAAGAACTTGGAGGCCGTCCTAAGTTCTCCACCACCTCAAAACAAATCACAATTACGTTCCTTCATCGGGATGATCAACTTTCATCGAAAGTTTGTACCGAACTTAGCTTCGAAACTTCACTTTTTACTTTCTTTACTCAAGAAAAACGTCTCTTGGAAATGGGATGATAACTGTCAACACGAGTTCGACAGCATCATGGCGGAACTTCGACAGATAAATCCTATTGTGCCTTTCGACCCAGCAAAGCCAGTTGTACTTATCACTGATGGCTCTCCTTTCGGCTGTGGCGCGCAATTGTGTCATCGAGTTGATAGCGGTCTACAGACCATCGCCTGCTCTTCTACCACCTTCAGTGAGACGGAGCGGAGATACTCCCAGGTAGAGAGAGAAGCTCTAGCCATAGTTCACGGAATCAAGCGATTTCACAAATTTTTACTCGGATCTAATTTCGAGATTGTTACAGACGCAAGTGCTGTAAAGTTTATCTTTTCTCCGGATCGAGCCATTTCGAAACATTCATCCAATAGATTGATGAGATGGGCTCTACTTTTATCTTCATACCGATATAATATAATTCATTCCAGCAAGGTAGAAGTAGCTGACATGCTAAGCAGGTTGCCTACGCAAGCACGTGACACAATTATGACGAGCTGTCATAAGGCATTCTGGAAACTTGAGTTTCGTGTGTGTTTGCTGGGGTAAAGAAGCCCAACTTACGTCCTAAGACGATAAACTCTTCTAGTGCAGAGAATTCACGACAGGTGGAATGCCAATGCAGTATAAAAAACTTAGTTGCTTTCGTAGTTACGCGAGGAGTCGCTAGATGGCTCTGACCGTTGTGCGTATTTAAATTGTAAACTCCTTTGTTTGATATCCGATTTGCTCGCGGTTTGCTTATGCACTGGGACATTTTGATGTGTCGGCCACAGCACGCATGGGCAATTCGCAGTAATGGCGGAAAATAATAAAATTTACAGCGTTTTGGTCTAGATGCCATTGTTTAATTAACAGCAAAAAGTTTATCTCAATAAGCATTACAATAGGTTTTTTAACGCATACACATATTTGTTAACGTGTGGTTTCTAAATCATGTAAATTGTTGATTGGTAAAGACAATTGTGCTCTGCGAAAAAGGATGGTAGTTATCGATAGGGGTGCGCGGTGATCGAAAGTGGACTTCCGGAAAAGAAAAATGGAGTGAAGAAAGTTATGTCACGACTGTTGAGGAAATTGTAATTGTTTCCAGTGGTTTCTGGACGAATCTGACGTCTGCTGTTAGGATAAAACGGCGGATAAAAGCATGGAGTAGAAGTACAACGCAGAAAAAACGTTGGAAGTGAGTCGAGCTCTCGGTTCCCAGAGAGGTAAGGAGTGGACTCGTGCATGCTGGATTCTTCGTTCCCGAGACACAAGGTAAGGAAACTAAATTTCCTTAAGTGACTTTGAGAAGAAGAAAATTCTCGCAAATCGTGGTACCTACGGATACGCAAAGTTCGTTTAAGAGATAGCTGTCTCGCGTGTGTTGGAACTTATGTGACACGGTACTAGTACTCGCTACAAACCATGCGATAATTACAAAATGGCCATCGACGCCATGTCTGAAAAAGGTTGTGTGCACACATAAAACGATCTATTCTCGTTCAAGAAACGTACAGTACTTGCCAAAATAAACGAGGAGCATGTTCCAAGATTGGTTTTATGTCAATTTTAGGAAGTAATATGGACTTTTGTAACCCATTTTATATAACATAAAATGTGCATGCTAAATGACTATAAATGGTAATTTTTTCGATCACGTATCGACAGTTGTTTCACGTCTCATAGTTCAATAAGGACTGATTGATAATGCTTTCATAAGCAGGAAACATGTGTTATATTCAACTCAATAAATAAGTTCACTGTTTCTTGTGTTCATATTTGCGTTCTTCAACATTTTCTTTCATTTGTATTTGGTTGTTTGTGAAAATGCTTAAATGATTAATTCTTCTTTTACAGAGGGGGGGAATTTCGCATGTGTAAATTGGGTTAGTGCTGTTACTATGGAAAGTGGTTATTGTTAGTTGTAAATTAAGTATTTTCTATTTGGAATCTGAAGGTATAGAAAATTAAATTTCCAGCGATCTGCACGCGTCACCAGCGCTATCAGGCAAAGTTTCTTAAAACAAATAATTCGAACTAATGACATTTAGCACGTTTCAAGATCGTTGAGACTCAGTTATTGAGTCGTTGTTGTCTGGTTTAAATCAATAAGTTGAACGAATGTCATGTAGCTCGTCGCAAGATTACGGAGACTCAAGTGCAGAGGGGCTGAGGTATTGAATTTCTTGTTGGGTTTCAAGTAGGTTAATCTTTAGTTGGTTAATTGCTGTTGTTAAAGCTAATATTAATAATGGCAACAGAGCAGGAACCGGTTACACTAGATTCCTTGTTCGCCTTTATTAAACAAAGTGAGGAAAGGAACAAGGAATGAACTGAGTCACTGAGATCAGAACTCAGAGACAGCAATCAGTTGCTCAAGACAGAACTCAATGAAAGCAATCAGTTGCTCAAAACAGAACTTGCAGCTCATACAAGTAAGGTAGTGGGTAAACTGCAGTCTGATCTAGAGGGCACTAGTAAATGCATCTTAGAGCTGCGGCAAGATGTAGTTAAAACAAATGAGGGTCTGCACAATCTCACGTTTTCAGTATCACAGTACAGGGCTGAGTTGGTAGAAAAAAGGCATGAGTCTTTGACAAAGGAGTTTGATTTGTCAGGGAGTAAAGTTGAACTGATGAATGGTGTTGTAACTACTTCTGCGGTCACCAATTGCATGTGTACTTCACATTCGGTCGAACATGACCACTGCACAGGCACTCTGACTTCCTGGTCAGAAAGTTATGCACAGAGTACCAGCGAAATGAACCGAAACAGAACGTTAGAGCAAGAACACCACAAGGGTAATAAAGGAAAATATTTGATAAGCGAGGAGTGGTCTTTTGGGGTGTCGGGTAACAGAGACGAGTCTTTCCCTGTCGGCTTTTGCACAAAAGATGCATCTTTCCCAAAACCGAGCTTGCAAATTCCTATACTGGGTGTTTGTTCTAAACAAAGTGGTTCTTCGGGTTCATCTTCGTTGTGTAAGCGTGTCTACACGGTGCAAGTTGATACAGGATGTCCAGAAAGTAAGGTGGATTCTCATTGCCTACACTCAAATGCAGTATCATCTCAGAACAAATCTATCCTGTCTGTAGTGTCTGTTGGGGATAATAGTATTGACTTACCTGTAGTGTCCATAGTTCAAGATCATTCGGTACACAACGTAGTCATACCAGTAGTTGGTTATCCATTGCAGACTGTTGTGAGGAATTCAGTAATCGAACCCAGAAGTTGCATGAGGTGTGGCCCTATGAGTGTTCCCATGCCCAAAAGAATTGCCAGTATGGTATGTGTCGTTTCTTTCATGAAATTAGGGACTGGTTATTCAGTCAGATATGGGAGGCGCATCAGAGTTAAAATGAAGTCACCTACGGACTCACTTGCCAAGGAAACTTCGGTAATTAGTCGAACTGTTGCTGGAGGAAGAGTATCTCTCCATCCAAGCCATATTAGGAAGAGAAGAACAAAAGGGTCTCCTCGGAAAAGTACCAGTACAAAAGTTTTGGGGGAAATTTTGAGTATTTGTCTTCTCTTGGCTTTGTCTCTTTGGTACAGGGTTAGAATGATCTGGCATCGCACTCATGTCAGAAGAAAATGGCATGGGATGCATATATTGAGTATGATTGCTCAAAGATGAAGCCTGATGAGATCATTCGGAGCGATCATCACTCTCTAATCAGTGATAGTAACTTTGCTTTGTACAAAATGTAAATATTAAAGATAATATATTTAGTTTGACGGATTTAATAACGTATGTATCTTTGGGTAGTTTAAAATAAATTTTTGAATATAATTATCATTTGAATACTAACTTGTGTTTATTTTGAAACGTCAGTTCAGTTGGGGTCTAGTGTCAAGTTTATAGCTCAGGAAAAATATTTGATGGACAGTCTGTTGCGGGAAATTTGAAATGGGAGCATTTAACAAGTCAAGCAGCCTCACTATCATTTTGGAGCCAACAGCTTTTAAGTGGGCAGTATCATTTTGAATTTGTTGTTACATGTGCATGCAAGTTTCATTGTAAAATTTTGTGCGAATTTCTCGGGTAGAATCGTGTTGATTGGCGTTCTAAAGAAACACAAGGGAACATCAGGGACACTAGATGTTGTATTTGTTCGTCCTTGGGAAAATACGTCTCCACACATAGAAAATGTGAGAACGATAGGGTGTTGAGGGGACATTTGCCATTAGTGTCGGCTTAGTCCTGACAGAAGTTCGTTTGGAGTCTGTATTTTGGAGAGTTAAAGTAACGACATTCAATAGATTTGCTTTCTCTGTATACATGGCATGGTGATGGTTGGGGGTATCTGAGATATGCCACCCGATGGTAACCAGTATTCAAGAGGAAACAAATAAATTTCAATTAATCTTGCATAGCAGCGTGAAATTATAAGACATATAAAACGTATCTTTGGTTTACTTAAGGCGAGTATCCTGGTTCGGTTCCAAGATCAATAACAAAAATGGTAGTGGTACATTTGGTGGCAGTGATTGCGCGCCATGTATTTACGGAGCTGTTGTCGCCATCTGTTTGATTTAGCTTCTGGTTTTAGTGAATTCTCCTTGCACAGTCGCAATTAAGGTTGCTGAGTTTGTCCAAACATCGAATTGTGTTTTTAAGAGAAACATATTTCTGGCTATCTGACACACCAAATTTTGAGATTTATGGGATTTATTTTGAATATAGATATTGTGTAAAAGTAAATTTAACATGTTAAACGGTGTTGCCAAAACTTTATCTCACTTATATCGGGTTTTCTATTGGCAAGGGATGAAGTCTGATATTAAGTCGTATGTAAAAAACTGTGAGCTGTGTCAGCGTACAAAACCGAATAAACATCCGGCTAAAATTGTTGCAAGGTCTCATTTCACAGATATGCCAGGGCAGATTTTGTTTATTGATCTGCAGGGTCCGTCTGCACTGGGGCCTAAGCGAGAAAGATTTTTGTTTACGGTCCTAGATGCAGCAACAAGGTGTTAGGTGGCATACCCGGTGGTTAATAGCAATGCTAATACCATTGTGAATAAATTGTCAAAAGTGTACTTTGTTCATTTGGGGATTCCTCAGAGGATAGTTTCTGATAATGGGCCACAATTTAAGTCGAAAATTTTTCAGAATGCAATGAAAACATGGGGGGTACAACTTGTTTACACTCCGGTGTACCATCCGAGCTCAAATTGGGTAGAGCGCTATCATTCGGAGTTGAACCGTTTGATGAGAATACTCTGTAATTCCAATCATAACAAATGGCCGGAAAGAGTACCTGAAGCTCTGCTCCTTCTGAATGGTTCCATTTCATCACAAACAGGATATTCTCCAATGGAGTTGAGATTAAACATGACAAGGAGTTTGACCGATATACCGACGCTGGGGGTCGATGCTAACAATGTCACTTGGAATGACAAGCTAGTTATGGCGAATCTGTCTAGCCTCAGTAAAAGGCAAAATAAATTGAAGCAACAAAATGCTAAGATGGATGAGAAACCTGTAGTGGGAGAGGGTAAGCTAGTCTTCGTTAAGAATCAGATCTTAAGTGGTACCGGAGATAAGGTGATAAGGAAATATTGTGACCTCTTTGTCGGCCCTTATCTTTGTGTAAAGAACAGTAAAGATTCTACACTTTCATTGATAGATTGTGTGACAGGAGAAAAAATGGATCACCAGTCGATAGAAAATTATAAAGTTTGGAATTGTTCAGAGGACAAGGTAAAAATTTGGGTGAAAAGATTACTAGATTTGAATTTGGAGGGTGTGGATGAATTGTTACAGACGATGGGGTTTAGCTGTGAATCAGACGTTGTAGTTAAAGGCGGGGTAGGGGAAGTTCAAGGTTAAAATTTCTCGTATGGGTAAAGTGAGATTGAGCCTGCGGCGGGCGAGTTGACCAAGTAGGTGAAATTTCTGCGGCGTACTAGCATGCGAGATGAGCCTGAAATCTTCCTGATTGCTCCAAAATAAGATAAGACATTTTCAATGATAGATTCCTCAAGGGTATTCATCTCATAAATATTAGAAACACCACTCTTTGCATTGCTATTGTTGTCAGGTCTAAGAAAATACCAACTGCAGCGCAATGGGGTAGTAGCACACCAGGCTTATACTACGCCTTTAAATAGTGATTAGCTCAGATAGAATGAATCCAGAAGCAAAATAAAAGTTGTTTAGGTAGTTCCATGGGGGTGATGTTGAGTTTGCGGGTGAGGGCAGGTATGATGTGGTAAAGGTCAAGTTAGGTTATGCTTGCGGCAGGCTAATAGCCAAGTAGGTATAATGTTGCGGTGGGCCTAGGCATTTATTTATGTTCTGCTCCAACCAAAAATATACAAGCCACTATGTTTTGCAGGACATGATGGAGTCACCAGAGTTGGTGATCCGGGATGTCTCATATTGTAAACAATAAATTAGTATGTCGGTATATATTAAATATGTATATTAGTGAATATGTAGAATATGAATGTTTATTTGATGTAAGTCTCAAATTAGTATTGTATCAAAAGTATTGTGTGAGGGTTCAGCCCTATGTTGGGCGCCATTTATGACGAGCTGTCATAAGGCATTCTGGAAACTTGAGTTTCGTGTGTGTTTGCTGGGGTAAAGAAGCCCAACTTACGTCCTAAGACGATAAACTCTTCTAGTGCAGAGAATTCACGACAGGTGGAATGCCAATGCAGTATAAAAAACTTAGTTGCTTTCGTAGTTACGCGAGGAGTCGCTAGATGGCTCTGACCGTTGTGCGTATTTAAATTGTAAACTCCTTTGTTTGATATCCGATTTGCTCGCGGTTTGCTTATGCACTGGGACATTTTGATGTGTCGGCCACAGCACGCATGGGCAATTCGCAGTAATGGCGGAAAATAATAAAATTTACAGCGTTTTGGTCTAGATGCCATTGTTTAATTAACAGCAAAAAGTTTATCTCAATAAGCATTACAATAGGTTTTTTAACGCATACACATATTTGTTAACGTGTGGTTTCTAAATCATGTAAATTGTTGATTGGTAAAGACAATTGTGCTCTGCGAAAAAGGATGGTAGTTATCGATAGGGGTGCGCGGTGATCGAAAGTGGACTTCCGGAAAAGAAAAATGGAGTGAAGAAAGTTATGTCACGACTGTTGAGGAAATTGTAATTGTTTCCAGTGGTTTCTGGACGAATCTGACGTCTGCTGTTAGGATAAAACGGCGGATAAAAGCATGGAGTAGAAGTACAACGCAGAAAAAACGTTGGAAGTGAGTCGAGCTCTCGGTTCCCAGAGAGGTAAGGAGTGGACTCGTGCATGCTGGATTCTTCGTTCCCGAGACACAAGGTAAGGAAACTAAATTTCCTTAAGTGACTTTGAGAAGAAGAAAATTCTCGCAAATCGTGGTACCTACGGATACGCAAAGTTCGTTTAAGAGATAGCTGTCTCGCGTGTGTTGGAACTTATGTGACACGGTACTAGTACTCGCTACAAACCATGCGATAATTACAAAATGGCCATCGACGCCATGTCTGAAAAAGGTTGTGTGCACACATAAAACGATCTATTCTCGTTCAAGAAACGTACAGTACTTGCCAAAATAAACGAGGAGCATGTTCCAAGATTGGTTTTATGTCAATTTTAGGAAGTAATATGGACTTTTGTAACCCATTTTATATAACATAAAATGTGCATGCTAAATGACTATAAATGGTAATTTTTTCGATCACGTATCGACAGTTGTTTCACGTCTCATAGTTCAATAAGGACTGATTGATAATGCTTTCATAAGCAGGAAACATGTGTTATATTCAACTCAATAAATAAGTTCACTGTTTCTTGTGTTCATATTTGCGTTCTTCAACATTTTCTTTCATTTGTATTTGGTTGTTTGTGAAAATGCTTAAATGATTAATTCTTCTTTTACAGAGGGGGGGAATTTCGCATGTGTAAATTGGGTTAGTGCTGTTACTATGGAAAGTGGTTATTGTCAGTTGTAAATTAAGTATTTTCTATTTGGAATCTGAAGGTATAGAAAATTAAATTTCCAGCGATCTGCACGCGTCACCAGCGCTATCAGGCAAAGTTTCTTAAGAGGCCATATCATGGGCAGCGGAAAAACAGACCATCATTCAGAACACTTTTACTCGAAAACTATTTGAGGCATTTGAATGAGCTTTGTGGTGAATTGATCAGAAAGGATGAATCTTAACAGTGATTATCGAATTTTTTTTATCACTTCCATATTTTAATAGATATTAGCTGTCAAATATCTCAGTTTTTGGATCGGCGTATAGAGCCCGATTCTAAGTTACTGTAAAAATTTAACCTTGCAAGCCTTTCTTGCATCCTTCCTGAGTAAACTGATTTTTTTATTTTTCAAATTGAGAGGCCCATTGTGACAATACGCCATTGCAAACATTGATATGCATTTTCAAACACCCTTGAGAATGGCTTTATTCGAGCCATAACGGGGCTGGCCATCGGCTGGTGGGGTTATGTTCAAGTCCTACAAGTTCAGCCGTCTGCCGATAGATGACTCTGACCAGGTTTTACTACTGTGGGCGTGGCTTGGATTACTTCTTCTTCTACCCTTGGCATTGTCTTTTCCCTTGGGGGCAGCTTTTGACCGTGCTCCGACCATTTCGGAAAATCCAAAGTTGATTTCCTTCACCAGGCTGTTTTTTCATTGTGTTTCATTTCCAAAAGAATAAATACATTAATACAGAGACTGTCCCAATTGAATCTTACATAAATTATAGCAAAATTAAATTTGTTTTAAGTCAATTACATGCTCAAATAGGGTAATCGGGACTGGGGCTATAGGATACAGTGGGATCCAGACCACTGTGTAGTTCTACCGGGGATCGAACCTGAGACCCCTTGAATACAAGGCGAGATAATTACTACTAATTTCATCGAGGAAACTCAAGGACTTATTTGGGGAGGGGTCCGGACCCCTCCCCAAGAAAGACTTACCAAGTGAAAAAATTAAATAATGAAAATATATTTGTGTAGCATTTATTACATAATCGATGGTTATAATTTCCTTTGAACTTATTGATTGATTTGTTGTTTCTAAGTCCACTTTTTGCACAGAAAGGCTAATCGGGACTGGACTTACAGCTTAAAGTGAGATTCGAACCACGACTTGCATCCACCGGGTATCCAACCCGGGATTCCTTGATTACAAGGCAACGACGATACCACTGCGCCATCGGGAAGGCCCACTCTTTGAACTTATTGGAAGAAAGATTGGAAGTAGGGGGCTTAGAAGGACAATACCAATTACCAAAGATTTATGCTTGCACGCTACTATTTATAACAATATGCATAAAATAGTAACCAGGAACTTTACTTTTCGCTAACCGGATCTAACATTCTCTTTTATTCAATAAATATTCAATTCTTCATTAATTTGAAATGAATTTCTTTGCCAGGGCACTTGTTTTTTATGCAAATTATGCCGATCTTAACTACAGGTAAGCTAGATAATGAATACTTGCTGTTATCCGATCTTCTTACCTATTTATGTGATAATAATATAATTTTAACTTAAACATCATATTATTATTATTATTCCTGACACAATTGGTTCGGTGTATTTCTAGATACGTGCCTTGGGAGGCCCTACAGAAATTACAGCGAAAGGAAGTGAGACAGTCTGGTCCTCTTTCAAAATGTAAATCTTGTTCTTGTCCCAAGTTATGTAAAAGCTCTCTCGTTTTCGTCTCGATCTCTGAATACATTTTCAATTATAGTCACATTTACTTCAACGCATTTTAAAAATACAATTTGTGTCTATACAAAGAACACGCTTGGGCAATACATTCACATTTAAAGAACACCGATCTATTTCATAAAGAGGTAAGACAACTATGCTGAAGGTAGATATTTAAATTTTAAAAATAATTCACTGCACATTCAATTATACTATATGTAATGTTATGTTATAATAATGGAACCTACATCTTGCAAATTTTTTAATTCTAGTTTCATTGATATTTTACTTTGGATATTATGTGAATACATTAATCGTGATGGAGGGAGAAAACACACCGGAACGACAAGTGACCGGCGACACGTGTCGCTTGAGAATTTCACCAATCGAGCGTAGGCATGTGCTGCCTGTCATGCCGCTACGGTGTGAAACGTTGCTGCTGATTGGCTCGTTCCCAAGCGACATATGTTGCTTGTCGCTTCGGTGTGAGTTCTCCCTAAGAGGGCGAGTGACAATGAATTCAATTACATCTTCATAGCTTGTTCATGACTGAAAGAAGCTACTCGTGTCGCATGTCGCTCGGACTGGGACTTTCTCTCAATATCGTGTATCATGTCGACTCGGTTTGTTGTTCGTGCATGTTTTGCTTTAAACTGTATAGGCTCTTGTTGCTGGATGTGAATGTTCCGTATCTCTTGGGAACGAGCCAGTCAACAGCAACGTTTCTCAATGTAGCTGCAGACCGAAGTGACAAGCGACACATACCTCTAGAGAACAAACAATCCAATCAACAGCAACGTCTCACACAGCTGTAGAATAACATGTCACACAAGCCTGCGTTCAATTGGTGAAATCCTCAAGCGACACAGATATTTCACACCGTCTAAAGCAAAATATTCACTGTGCATGCGCGAACAACAGGCCAGGGCGACACGATGGACGGTATGAAAAAGAACTCAGTCCTAGGGACACACAAGCAACAGACAACACAAGCTGAATGGTTGATTGCGTTTATTACTGAGAGCCAGTTACCAAGAGACACGTGTCGCTTGTCGCGTTTTGCTTCGATATCAAATATCCCTAAAAGTAAGCAGCTTTTGAAGCACAGTATGAATAGTTAGTAGGTAAACAGCAGTGACAAAACATATGATTGATTGATTGATTGATTGATAGATAGATAGATAGA
The DNA here is from genome assembly GCF_977018435.1 of Lepisma saccharinum. NCBI lineage: Eukaryota > Metazoa > Arthropoda > Insecta > Zygentoma > Lepismatidae > Lepisma > Lepisma saccharinum. Next base: position 17,063,516 of record NC_139246.1, on the reverse strand, counting down.
AAAAATTGCCTATAAATCCGCACCCTAATCATAACTTATTAAACATATCAAAACATATTTTTCATTCATCAATTTTTTACGCTTACAATAACCTCTAATTATTACTAAATCAATTTTTGTATTTTCCATCTAATATCTTATTATATTTAGCTCTTGCCAGTAGGCACTTTATCTTCTTATGTATATATTTTTTTGGCCTCCATCTCATCAGACTTATCATTCATTAATTTCCTCAATTATCTCATCCAACTCGTTTGTATTTCCACCCTTCTACATAAGAGTTGTAGCTTTCCTGGCGACGTCAATCGACGTTAGCTTCCATCGTATACATTGCTCTCGTCTTCAGGTAGGATATGTTGTTGCTATGTATGTGCTCGAAACGTTGGAAGATAACGCCGATTTAATCTGGCTGGTACACCTGTTCAAACCCTTCTACATGCTAAATTGAAACAACAATCGTTCGTAATCATTAAACAGGATGGAATGAATAGCGGGGAGGCTTTTGTAATATTAATAATTTGAATTACTTCCCCATTAAAAACTGAGCATTCTCGATGGCGCAGTGGTTGCGTCGTTGCCTTGTAATCAAGGGATCCCGGGTTCCATGCCTGGCTCAGTCCCGATTAGCCTTACTGTGCATAAAGTGGACTTAAAACACTAAATCAATAAATCATTAAGAATTCATTTTAAAATTTTATAATGAATTTCGGGTGAAAGATTCAATATACTAACCTCCATTATTAATTCAATGCCTAGAGAATTATAAAAAATGGGGGGGGGGGGGTTGTATTTATATACACGAACGCTCGGGAGCCAATATAAGTTTACAACCTGCAAATCGGGTTTTCTCTACCGATTCAACCAATTCAATATCTCCAATGTTGTTTGTGTTGCACCTGATTCAAAATCGGTCATAATTTATTTCGGAAATTAGTTTTGGGAGGATAAAGACCATCGATAGGAGAGCTTGACTGCCCGGACGTTCGATTCCCGGAGGAGAGGGTGAGGAAAGTGGCCTCTCCCACTGCATGAGGTGCATCTACGTACAATGACTCTACTATATAACTACGCGGGAGCATAGAGACGATTTGCATCGCCTCTATAAATAAGCGAGACTGTGAATATGTAAAGAGCCACCACCACCCACCCACCAATATGCCCTCAAAACACATTGCATAATGCAGGTTGGTGGCTTTACCAATTTCTTTCAAATACAAGTAGTTAATTATAGTAACAAAACATCTTTTTATTATAATTGGATTTTTCAAAATTACAATAAAATAACAAAGCAACCAATTTTGTTGTAATTCTATAAAGAATAAGTTAACGTAGGCCAGAATCGGTAAACTTCCCGTTCGGACAAATGTCGCAGTTGAAGTAGTGGTCTAAACAGGTGAAAAACTGCTTACTGACACGTAATCTGACTTAAATTTGGCATAAAGAAGTCTATTTTTTAGTTTGAAAGACCTTGTGACATTTGTCGAGCCGGGATGAAGTTCTTCATAACTAATGGGATAAAGAAGAAGGAAAATTTAATTCGTAACACTACTAACGGACTTATTACGCCATTCGCATGATGTAATTAATAAACACAATAATTCTAATTACATGATTATTAAAAAGCAAACATTTCTTTGTAAATAATAATGTAAAATGCCTGTTTTTGACCAATCCCTCCCCTGCTGTAGGTTTGTTATCCATAAAATATCAATCTGGAATTTTTTGTTTCACAGGTACCTGTCATAGAGTAATCTTTACGCTGTAAATATCAATTTTTTTTAGCTCCCCGATCGGAGACATCTGGGCTCAAAATTTTGAAAAAGAGAATCAAGAAACGATCAAAGAGCTATAACAGTAATTCAGCCGAAATACTCTGATATTACATAACTTCCCTAACAAAAATATCCTAAACTTTGAATTTTGGTCAAAATCAATATGTTGAAAAAATACGCGAAACATACAATGTAGCTTGAAATGTGCTGAAAACAATGTTTTTACCCAAGCTATCATTTTTCTTAGATGAGTTATCATAATTACCGCAACTGTCTACAAAGGCTAAAAATGCCGCAAATTATAAGTCAAAAAGGGCTGCAATTTTTAAACGAAGTCATGTAAAGGAAAATACTACCCTTGCATAGGGGTTACAACAACAAAAATATAGACTATATAAATAGAAAAAGTTGACCATTTTCTCAATTATTATCTTTTTGGACCACATGGTATTAAATGGCCATATTTTGCTTGAGACCTAATATTAATTAAAATATGCAAGTTTGATTAAATTAGTGAATATATTGTGTATCAGTGAAAGTTTTATAAAAATAGATCAAATACATTCACAGAGTTGGTTTTATGCAAGGATAATGTTGGAAAATTTTCTGCTTGAAATCATTCACACTGAGAATCGAACCTGGGTTTACTACGTGGCAGTCCGATGTCATATTTTCTCTGCTTTCTCATATATCAGTATTTACTCAGTTCCATATTTTTTAACATTCACATTCAGAACATAAACATCCATGTCTTACTCGGGATTCGAACCCGGGACCCCTGCTGTCGTAGTGCGCTGTGCTAACTACCTCGCCCCGGAGGTCAAATAGTAGACTACTGGGACTCCTTATTCGTTGAAGAGAAGCTTCCACAATTATGTATGTTACAAGCCACATATTGTTGCTGCAGGACTCTATATTATCGTCTGGAATTTTGACACGAAATGGTAAGATCAGCTTTTGGCAATGAAGACCCGAACAGCAAAACCTAGGACATGTCTGAGAAAAGAAATGCCAAGGGTTTTACGACCTGTCAATCACTAACTGCCCGTGTACCGGAGGAGGCGTGTTCTTGAGGGCCTCGCGAAGCGGGCCTGGACAAAACATCTGGTGGTGTAAACGCTGTGCGCGCTCTATCGGCAGAAGGAAGGCGAATTCGGAAAAGGCCTTTCCATGATATACAGTCTTAAAACAAATAATTCGAACTAATGACATTTAGCACGTTTCAAGATCGTTGAGACTCAGTTATTGAGTCGTTGTTGTCTGGTTTAAATCAATAAGTTGAACGAATGTCATGTAGCTCGTCGCACAATGCCAGCTGGAGAAGAATAACTTCATGCATATTTCGGGTCCATTGAAGACGCTGTAGCTCCTCTTTCTCGACACTCAATACAGAACGCCACTTCAGAAGATCCACTGCTCTCATTAGTTGTGTCCTGTGTAGTAAATGGTTGGCCAGATCAACTCGACACGTCCACCGAACGGAAGAAGCTCGCACCTTTCTTCGAAAGAAGAGCTCACCTAACGTACGAGCAGGGAACGCTTATGTGGTCGGGTAGACTTATCATTCCCACAGTTAAACGGAATGAAGTTCTTAGAGCTTTACACGATGGACACATAGGTTCAACTCGTATGAAAGAGTTGTGTCTTTCCAGATTTTGGTGGCCAGGCATGTCAACAGAGATTACGGATTTTGTAGCGAGCTGCAATACATGCCGAGCTAATGCTCCTAAGGTCCGCAACGGACCCGATTCTTCATGGCCTCTCGCTTCGTACGTGAACGAGAGATGGCATGTAGACCACTTTTTCTTTGCAGGGCGTAAGTTCCTACTGATAGTAGACGCCTTCAGCAAGTGGACAGAAGTGTGGCCTGTACACACATTGGACACAAAGGAAACTATCCGCTGGCTTATGCAATCTTGCGCCACGCTAGGGATACCAAATACTATCGTATCCGACAACGGCCCAACGTTCACTTCTCTCGAATTTCGTAACTTCTGTCTTAAGAATGGCATCAAGCATGTTACGTCACCGCCTTATCACAGCCCTAGCAACGGCTTAGCCGAACGATACGTTCGTACTGTCAAGACCGCTCTTGTGAAGCTTATAACCGACAAACCTAATCTGAGCACGCTTGAACTTGATATGGGGATCGCCAACCTTCTTTTCATCCTTCGGAACACGCGACTGGGTGGAAAAGGAAGCCTACCAGCACTTTCGGTCTTGAAACACCGACCCAGATTTTGGTGGGAACCAAACAATCTGCCTCTGTCGAGTGAATCTCCGTTCAAGCCGAGGAAGTCAGCAAAGTTTCGGAACGACTCTTCGTCGAAATATGGTACTTTCGCCATCAACTCAGCAGTTTGGGTTCAATCACCTAAGCACGGTACTCCAAATTACATACCAGGAATTGTCATTCGTCGAATTGGGGATAGTATCCTCTACGAGATAATGTTGGAAGATGGAATCAAACGAGTGGTACATCCCAGGTGGTTGAAGAGACGTGTTTCACGTGACACTGCAGATGACGACGACTTCAACGTTACAATACCAAATAGAAATTCAACAAATCCCGGTGGAACAGTACCAGAACCTATCCCAGGCAGAGCTGGATACCCAAGATCAGGTCCTAGCACACCTCACTCGTCTCCGAGAAGGTCTACCAGGATTCGCCGCCCACCAGATCGATACGGTCATCAGCATACCTGATTTTTTTTTTTAATGGGACACCTGGAGGGATGATACGGTCTAGGTATTAAGCATATGGCTACAAGGTATGGTCTTCACGGCCAGAAGAAGATAAATCATAAGCAGATGTATTCTGTGTAATGCTTGCTATATCATGGGTTCAATGTATTTGAATGTTTCGGACATAACGTCCAGTTTATATTAAATATGTTAATTGTTCACCGTCTGGTTTTTATCTTGTGCAAATTATATTAATCTACATTACCATGTCCTTCACTCCGAACCTATCATATATTAAAGTAACAAATTTATTTCTCGTGTAATTAATAATAATAATATATTTTTAATTTAGTAATTTACTTTTACTTTTAATAACATTATAAATATGTATATCGTATAATTTATATGTATGTTTGTGTGGGAGGGGGTTTGTTGATTAAGATCTTTCTCCCCCCCCACCAGTCTTTAATGATTTCGCACCCTGGCGATTAGTCAAAAGTGGCAGAAAAGCCATGTAAAAAAAATCAATCAATAGAAATAGTTCGGTCCACATCATTTTCACACTTTTCCTGGATTTCTGCAAAGCGTGATATATAGGAATTGACGATTGTTATAGCTTTATATGGGATTAATCTGTTTGTCTGCTTCGATATAATCTTGTTTCCCACAATCCTGTCTGTTGCTGTGTCCCAAGAATAGATGGCAGCACCATTCTTTGCATATTCGCAAAAATGCCTGGAACAATGCGTGCATTGTTTACCGTGTTATTTATGCTATTTTTTGGTTATAACTAGTGCTCGGAAGTTGAGGAAAAATCCTTTTTTTTTTCCTAGTGTCCGAAGACGAGGCCCAACATAATATATGTTCATTTTGGGTCATTGTAGGCCAGAAAAGGTGGGTTTTATTTGTCCTTTTTTGCCTTTTTCGGCGTTTTTTGGCTTATTGGTCCTTTTCTAGCCTGGTAACTTCACCTTCTTTCGACTACGTTTTTACTGCCCATACTCAATTCGAATCATCATCAGTTCATCAGCTCTTAAACATCCTTTCTGTAGTAAAGAAATATATATATATATATATATATATATATATATATATTTGAACCATCCCTGAAACGAGAGAAAAACATTTTTGGACTGAAAGAAGATGCATTTCATTCATATAGTTTTCTCGCACTGTGTGTGCCATAGCACCAGAATTTTTATTTTTTTATTCATTCAATATGTAATTAAAACTGAAGTTATTAATTAATTTCGATCACATTTATACGTACTTTTTTCCGTTTTTAGGTCCTTTTTTAATTTTTAGGTTTTTTATAGGTCTTTCTTTAGCAATTTATAGGTCTTCAAAACATCCGAGCCTTAGTTATAACAAAGGAAATAATATTAATTCTGCTTGTTGTAAGGGTGTTCTTTATTTGTATCTTCGGAGCAACACGTAATTTCACAAACCACGTGGTTTAAAGTTTAGAAGAAAGAGTGAAATAGAATTGTACACAAAGAATTATTAAAATGGGCTCAAGACGAGCCAAAGGTGGTCATACGAAGTACTTGACAGTACATGCAGAGTAGTGGGACTTGTGCTATGGAGAGCACAAGAAAGGAAGAGCTCCCCTCAAGCAGATTTACCTACACTTAAACCTAGCTCAACATGCCTATATGAGCTTTTTGCTCTAGTGTGGAACCCCCTCTAATCCAAGATTTTTGTAAAAAAGCCCTCATGGATTCCATGAGAAAGGAAGAGCCCCTCAGATTGATGTACCTATACTTACAAAAAGGCACTTCCGTGAGATTGTTGTCCATAAACTTGTCAAAAATATGCCCCTCTTGATATTTTTTTGGCCACACCTAAAACTAGGCCAAGACACACACACACACACACACACATATTTACTTCCAATTTAAGTTTAATTGGACCCCAGCCTTAACTTGCATATCCAATATTAAAACAATGCAATATGCAGAGACCCTCTAGAATTGCTCCGTGACTCTCTCATTTCTTACATCATAAACATATGATTTTTCCCCTATGAGAATAACACTACATATGGTGTCATCAGGTAAAGCCTCATGAAATTCACAGATAATTTTAATATTTGTTCTGTCACTCACCACAACCTGTTTCCTTTTTGAAGTGTTAATTACAAACATAGGTCTCTGTGCTTTGAATTCATCAGGTGTGTAGTACATGTCAGTATTGCCAATTGTAGAAAACAGTAAACAAAATTTGCTTGTTTTAGAGATATTCCAAAAATATATAAGCAACAACAACAGGGGCCATCTATGAGCAAATGTCTGAACTCGGTGAACACTTGGGAACAAGCCAACTTTTTTCAATACTACATCATTTTTAACTCTTTCTGTTAGTAATAGGGAATGGTAGTAAGCATTAGACAAAGTACTTTGGAGCCGAATAAGCCTTTCTTAAGACGTCGTATATTACTAAAATATCTTTAATTCACATATTTCTCATACCGCCGTATCTTGTTCTATTAGGTCTCTTCAAGAAAATTGCCAATTAGTGAAAATTAATTGAGCACAACAGGTGCTAATAGGGCAAGCATACAATGATATGGGGATATGTGAATTGTTGGTTTCTTCGATTCAGATAAATGGATCGAATTGAAACTGGGATATTTTGCATTTTTTTTAGCTTATTTGTTGTAATCCACTCTTATTTAGGGTCGGGCCTATACCTGTCACAGCTTGTTATACAAAAATCAATACATAACACTCAGTGCTGGGTCAGTGCCTTCTGGGACATGCATGTTCGTGCAGCTATTTGTGCTAGGTCAGTGCCTCTGAAGGTCGCTGCTTTCTTCTAGTTCTCAACCGGCCTGGGAATCAATATATTGATTTGTTCTATTGCCTTCAGCAATTGCCTTGATGGATTAGTTTCTGCGCGTGCCAGGGCATGGCGCTGCGGTATGGATTGCATGTACACCCAACAGAGAAACGGGAGGTATGCACAGGAGAAAATACTCCAGCTATGCAGAATCACCCCCATAAATATAATTATTCTAGGATCAAAATTAGTAACAGAATAGAGAAACAAAAATTATAATAGGGCTTGGATACAGCTACCAGCTATTATATTTTTATTTTGAACACAGCACTTAAAACTAAGCCAAGATGCACCCCCACCCCCACCCCCACCCCTACACACCCACACACCCCCACCTTCACCTACCCACATCCATACATATTTACTTCCCGGCACACTTCTATTGCATCATGTTCTGCAATATTAATTGATTAAATGCTTATGACATAATGTGCTGATGTGGTGTTTTCTGATTGGTTTAAATAAGCAGTGTTTCTATTGGCTCTGTAAAACTATATAAGGCAGGGCACAGAGCAGATTCCTCACCTTTGCTGGATCGGCAGAGGAACCCACATCGCGGGGGATAGAACCTGAACAGGCTCCACCAAAGTATAGGAGACTTGAAGCATATAATTTGGCGGAATAACCCAAGTAAGGTCATAGAAACAATATACACTGAAACAATAAAAGCCAATTTTTGGCAGGGGGGGCCAAAGTGGTTCCTAAATACAATATCTCAAGAACTAATTGACATAGAGCTATGCAGTTTTTTTGTCTGCACTGAACCCAACTGATTAAGCATAGAGATTAGATTTAAAACCCAGGAAATTTTATATAAATACCAAAGCGAGAAATATTAACACACATACATACATACACACATACACACAGCACAGTGCTGAACCCAACTGATCCAGTATAAAGTTTTGAATTGAAACCCGGGAAATTGTATATAATAAACAATAGCAAAAATGCCAAGTCAAAAATATTGCAATCAGTGCAATAAGAATATATTTAGCTCTAATTGGGCTAGACACCAAAAGATTTGTAACCCAGATAAATACAGAACTCCCACAAAAATTTGCCCCAAATGCAATAGAAAATATAACATGCAATACTTCACATATAAACATAAAAATACTTGTTCTGCACAGTCATCAACATTGCCCCCACAAGCATCTACATCTGGTCTGAAAAGAAAACATGAAGCACCTCTTAATGCCAGAGCAGCAAAGCAGCCACGCTATGAACCCATCCATAGCAGTTTTAATGCCCAACTTAGGGATTATCGGTTTGTATCAGAGCCAAGATGTGGTATTGAGAATTTTTTGAACAGTAAAAAACCTGATCTGCAGGCAATTCTAAATGCACAAAATGGCTCTTATAAGCTGTCCCTCAAATTGTATACTCAATATAAGAAACCAAACGGCACAAAATTTACACAGCCCCACATGACAGAAACTGTACCTGTATATTCAAATGCAAATTCAGACACAATAATAAACAGTTTAATAGATCAATTGAACATTAAACACTCTGAATTTGAGGCAAAAGAGTCTGGATGGAGCCTATGCGGCTCTTCACACAGGCTCTATATTAATATTTCTGAATTCAGCCCATTACAAGGTTCTACATATTTGCTATTACCTGCCAATATTAAAAACAAAAGAGCCGTGGTTAATATAAAAAATACCGACCAGAAATGCTTTTTGTGGTGTATATTAGCTGCTTTGTTTCCAGTTTCAAGGAATCCTCAGAGAATAAGTTATTATAAACAATATGAACATATTTTTGACGATGCAATGGAGGGCTTGGAATATCCAATGTCTGTCCAGAATATTGATAAATTTGAAAAAAGGGCCAGGGATATGAATGGCAAACAATTATCTATTAATGTATATATTTATTCCACTGGCAATTGGCCGATAGCACCTCTCAGAATCAGTACATTTGTTGATGATTCTGCTATTCGAATTGATTTGCTCTTAATTGAAGGGGATGACACACACCATTACACTCTGATACATAATCTTCTAGCTTTAGTGAGAACACAACTAGACAAATCTAATAGAATATTCAAGTTGTGCGGAAGATGTTTAACTGTACTTGATGGTAGGAAAACAGTGAATGGGGTTTGTAAAGTGAGTGCAGAAATTGCCAAAAACAAATTAATTGAGCATCTGAAATACTGTGGCAATCATAAACCTGTTCATATGGTGATGCCAATGCCAAGTGAAAATTGCAAATTCAAAAAGTTTGAAGCCTTGTTGGAACACCCAGCATATATTGTCTGTGATTTTGAATCAAATCTCAAATCTCTTGCATTCTGCAATCCAGATCCTGAAGAATCTTCAATTACACCATACCAGCTACATGAACCTTCCAGTTTTTGTTATGTGGTTGTACAGGATGGTGTTGTTACCAAAATAGATTCATACATGGGACCAGATGCCATCAAAATATTTGCACATAAAATAGAAAATGAGTGCCGTGACATAGCATTAAAAATATTATTAAAATCAAAACCCATGTTGCCTTTAACAGAGAAACAGATTGAAGATTTCAACAATGCAGAAAAATGCCCACTATGTGATTGTGAATTTTCAGATACAAATATCAAGGTGCATCACCATTCTCATACAGATGGTCGATATAAACAGGCCCTGTGTAATAGCTGTAATATTAAGATCAAGAGACCAAGATTTGTCCCCATATTTTGCCATGGAGCATCCAATTATGATTTTCATCATCTAATCAGGTACGAGGGGTTTGAGAAGGAGAATTTAAATATTTTAGCTGAAAATGATGAAAAATATATATCTATTAGCAAAACAATTAAAGTTAATGGAACTCCTATTCACATAAGATTTCTTGATTCTTACAGATTTTTACCTGCTAGCCTGGCCACACTGGCCACTCAATTACCTGATGATGAATTCAAAATCACACGTGCAGTGTTTCCAAATCAGAATCTGAAATTAATTAGGCGGAAGGGTGTATATCCTTATGACTATGTCACAGATTTTTCCAAATTTGATGAGTGTTCCCTGCCTCCACAACATGAGTTTTACAGCAAAATCAGAGGATCTGGAATCACTGATGAGGATTATCACCATGCCCAATTGGTGTGGAACAATTTAGAATGCCGGACATTTGGTGATTATCACATGGCATATTTGAAACTTGATGTGACCATCTCAGCAGATATAATGCAGACATTCAGAAAATCTTGTATGCAAAATTATGGACTGGACCCAATATATTTTTTCAGTGCCCCGGGCCTAGCATGGGATGCAATATTTTTAAACACCAAAAAGCAATTGGATCTGATCCAAGATCAAGATATGTACTTGTTTATGGAGCAAGGTATAAGAGGAGGGATGGTGCAATGTTCTCAGAGATATGCCAGAGCAAATAACAAATATATGCCTGATTATAATCCAGCACGGCCATCAAATTATATAGTGTATGTGGATGCAAACAGCCTCTATGGTCATGCCATGATGCAAAAACTGCCATATGCAGGGCTTGAATGGGTTGAAGATTTCAATATTGAGGATCTTCAGAACTATGATGACAGTAATTATGGCTTATTCTTAGAGGTTGATTTGACAATTCCAGATGATTTGCACAATAAATTTTCTGATCTGCCCCCAATTCCCGAGGTTCAGTGCTCACCTGGCTCTAAACAGAAGAAGCTCATGATGACACTGGAGTCAAAACAAGGCTATGTCATATATTACAAAAACCTCCAGTTCCTGATGAAACATGGTGTTCAAGTGACCAAACTTGGCAAAGTTTTGAGGTTCAGGCACTCAAGATGGTTGAAACCATACATTGATACAAACACAAAGCTTCGAACATCTGCAAAGAGCGAATTTGATAAGACCTTGTTTAAATTGATGGTAAATTCTGTATATGGCAAAACAATTGAAAATGTCAGAAAACATACCAATGTTAAAATAATTACTGACCCCAGCCTGAGCAAAAAATTGGTTGCAAAGCCCAACTTCAATTACAGAAGAATTTATGATGAAGATATGGCTCTTTTCAACATGAAAAAAACAAGAATTAAGTTTGATAAACCTATTTATGTAGGGGCTGCAATATTGGAATTGTCCAAATTACATATGTTAACATTGTATTATGATGTGTTGAAACCTTTTTATGGTGATAATGTAAAACTGATGTACATGGATACGGATAGTTTTATTCTTGATATTCAAACAGAAGATGTTTATCAAGATATGTCACAGCCTGAATTGTTTCAATACTTTGATACCAGTGAATTGCCAAGCTATTTGAATATTCAACACCACAACAAAAAAGTGCCTGGCAAGTTAAAAGATGAGACACTTGGTGATGTTATTGTGGAATTTGCTGGGTTAAGTGCCAAGATGTACAGTTTTAAAACATGTAATGCTGTTGTCAAAAAAGCCAAGGGCATTGGCAGAGTAACTGTTAAAAAAGAGCTCCAATTTGAGGATTACAAAAATTGCCTCAAATCCCAGAGTTTAATCAGAACATCGGAATCCAGAATTCAGAGTGTGGATCACTTATTGACTTCAAATGTTGTAAGAAAAGTGGCTCTGGACCCACATGATGATAAGAGATGTATTTTATCATGTGGCATTCATACTTTACCATGGGGTCATTGTGATTTGAAAAATGGCAATCAATGCACAAGCACAGAGCATGATTTGAAATAAATAAACATGCCTATGAACTTATTTGGGTTTAAAAAACAAGGTATTATGGACCTGCCAACCCCACAACCCTCTCCTGATATGCTGTCTAAACTGAGTGGCTTGTTAATTATTCATCTGAACAGCATATTTACAGATGTTGATGATGAAACAGGCAAAATATTGTACATATTTAACAATAATTTAAATCATTACCAATTACCTGTAGGTGGGCAATTGCAATTTATTACAACCCCTGAGGGTGATGTTAAAATTTCAGTAGGGAGAAATATTTACAGAATTAAGCACTCAAACATGATTTCTGGCACTGTTTATACTGTTTCTGCTGGTGACTGCTTATATATTGAGGTCCCTGGATCCTATGATAAGCTTATACCCTTTTTTATAGAATTAAGAATCAGATACTCTATAATAAATAACTACTAAACAAAATGCCTAATGATATATTTGGCCATACAAGACATGAAGATCACAGTGATGAGATTCTGATGCTTGATGTCAGAGTCAAGAAATTAAGAAGTGATTTACAAGCTTTACAAACCACACTCAATGCCAGCCTTCAATTAGAAATTACAAATTTACAATCACAATGCATGGACCCTCTTCTTAAAATTGATTCTGAACTTAAATTATTGCTTCAGAAATATACTGATCTGGCTACATTGGATAATTTTCAAAGTTTAGAAGAGGCTGTAGCAGCTCTTCAAGCTAAATTTAAAACCCAGGCCACCAATTCTGAGCAATTGAAACAGCAATTAGAAGAGCAAATAAATAATGTCCAGGCACAGCTCCAAACAATTGTCAAAAGCATAAAATCACAAGAAGATTTTGATCTAGTGATTTCCACTCTAAAAGAACAGATTCAATCACTCCAAATACCTAATCTGGACCCTCTGAACAATGCCATAGCCGAGGTTAAAGAAAAAATTGAGACACTTGAAAATTTTATGAACAATTTGCCATCTTCTGATGCTTTAAATGCAATAACTCGGAGCGTAGCAAATATTAAGCTGCAACTTGAAACATATGAAGATTTTGGAAAAATTCAAAGTTCCATAACCCATCTTGAAGGTACAATAGCAGCAGTGCAAAGTGATTTGGCAAATGTACTAGAATCCAGATTGCCCGGGATTGTAGATACCCTTGTTAGTGTCCAGCAACAAATCACAAAGCTTGAAAACCTCAACACTGAATCTGAACTGTCTCATTTTCATCATTTGATAGATGATATCCAAACAAAGCTTGAAATTTTACAACAATCCACACCCTCTCAGGCAGATATAGCCCTGCTCCAAAATGCTATGCAAAATGTGGCTGATGCATCTGAATTAAACACTGTGAAATTGGCACTTGAATTTTTACAAAATACAGTGTCAAATCTTCCTACATCACAGGAACTTAAAAATATTAAGAGAGCAGTGAATAGGATATTGAAATCAGAAGATATCAAGAATATCCAGGCAGAGATCAAACATCTCACTCAGACAGTGGCCACTCTACCAACCAATCAACATATTAATGAACTGCATGCCCTGTTTGAGGATATCAGAAGACAGGTCCATGATCTTACAGCTCAAAATTCAAAATTGGCAGTTGTTGAAAATTTGCAACAAATTGTAGCTAATATCAAGCAACAGCTAGGGACCATGGAATCCAATCAAGCAAATGCTTTGTCTGTTTTTGCCACCCAGCTACAAGAAATTGTGCAACAATACAAGAAACTTGCTGTGGACATAAGAATCAAGCCTGGACACGATGAGATTGTAAGAACCATCAATGAGCACCTTGAATCTGTAACAAGCAGATTGCTCACAGCAGAAAAAGAAATAACAGGCATAATCGAGAATCCTAAACATACAGTAATTCTTGAATTGTACAGTATCCCCAACAAAGAATATGATTCTCCATTTACACCAGGTGGCAAAATATATATGCTGTCCCCTGCACAATTTTATTACCAATTTTTTGTTGGGGGCACATTGAGACCAATCAAGATCAAATATTGGCTTCAACCACAGGCACACCACTACCCCACCTTATCAATAACAAATGCTGATAACAAAGTGAAAATCAGCAGTGTAGAATTAGAGGATTTTACAGATCCCAATACATTAGAAACAGCATATGTTGAAGATGATGGCTCTTTGGAATTTAAAATACAAATTGGAGACAAATTATATTTAGAAAATCCTGCAGTCTCAGCTGCTGAACACCCTATAGTTGCAATATTCTTGTTTACATATTATGTCTAGACAAATTATTGTTGATGAATTACACAGACAGGCCCGACATAATTTTAAGAGACTCCCAGTAGTCACAAAGGGCATAGATGATTTATGGCAGAGCGACTTGATTGAAATGTCAAGTGGGGGGTTGAAAAACTTAGACAAAATCAACAAGGGCTACAAGTATCTACTCACTGTTATAGACACATTTTCAAAATTTGCCTGGGCTATGCCACTCAAATCCAAGACTGGAACATGTGTTACAGAAGCCCTCAAGACAATCATCAATCAGAGTGGAAGATCCCCGCGCTATTTGCAAACAGATAATGGCAAAGAATTTTATAATTCAGTGTTTCAACAATTTATTAAAAGCCAGGCAATAAAACATTATTCGAGTTACAGTGACCTCAAGGCCTCAATTGTAGAGAGATTCAACAGAACCTTAAAAAATCTTATGTATAAACAATTTACACTTCAAGGTAATTATAAATGGATTAATATTCTTCCAGAACTTCTACATAAATATAACAACTCGGTCCATTCCACAATCAACATGAAACCCTCTGAAGTAATAAGCTCATCTGATGAGCAAAAATTGATCAGCACTGTTTATTATCCTAGATACCAGCCAACAACAAGAAAGGCCAAATACAAGGTGGGGGATCAAGTAAGAATCAGCAAATATAAGCACTTATTCAAGAGAGGCTTTACAAGAAACTGGAGCACAGAATTATTTACAGTGGTTCAGGTTAAACCTGGGACCCTTAACACATATATAATAAAGGATCACCGAGGAGAAATTCTCAAAGGCAGGTTCTATGAACAAGAGCTCAGCAAAACTAAACAGCCTGACACATATCTCATAGAAAAAATCATCCGCAGAAAAGGCAAAAAGTTACTTGTCAAATGGCTAGGACTCCCAGAACACAGCTGGATCGATGCAAACAAAGTGATAATATGAACACCTGGGATGTTATAAAGAGGCTGCCAGAACCTGAACAGCAGAATAAGAGAAATGGCAACTTGCTACCTGATAATATTAGGTGTCTTATTGTTGGGCCATCTGCTTGTGGTAAAACTACACTAATGGTTGATAATTTTTTATTGGCACCCAACTGGTTAGACTGGAAAAACAGGCACTTGTATATCTTCTCTAAGAGCTTGGAACAATTAAAATATCAGCAGCTGATGAAGCTATATGATGGACTGGATATAGCCACTTTTGAATCAGATGTTAAGCCACTTGATGAATGTCTCGATAATTCTGTTGTTGTGTTTGATGATATTATATTGGATAATCAAAACAAGGTTAGAAATTTCTTCACACAGGGCCGGCACAAAAACATTGATTGCTTCTACCTGGCACAGACTTTTTCAAAAATACCCAAGCAACTGATCCGGGACAACAGCAATTTTATATGTGTGTTTCATCAAGACCATACCAACCTCAAACACATACATGATGAATATGTAGGTGGGGACCTGAGCTACAATGATTTTTCTAAGTTTTGCAGCAGGTGCTGGAACCAGGACAGTTATGGGTTTGTCACAATTGATATGACAAGAACACCCAGTAGTGGCAAATACAGAAATAAAATCAACAATTTTCTAGACGTTGAGACGTATATAAATAAACATGAAAAGGCCAATCATTGATGATCTTAAGTTAAGAGATTATCTTGTAAAAAGATTTAAGGGATGGAAATCAGAGAACCGTGGAATTTATGAAAAACACAAACAAACAGAACAGCCTGTAATTGATGCTATTAATAATTTAGGTAAGAATATCAAAACTGTTACAGAGCAAAATCAAAATTTGCTCACAGAGCTTGTACCTGTAGCTGCTAGGAACATATTAGATTATCCATTCACCCCACTTTCCAGTATTCATACACCTAGTCCTGTTGCTCCTAGAAGAATTGAGGCTAGTCAGGATCCTATTGAATTGGGGCTTCTTGCTCAAAAATATTTAACCACACCTAAAGACAATAAAGATGAGGTCTTTGGCTTATATGTTGACACAGAGCTTGATGGCAGCATTATTCATAGAATTGGCAATTTCAGAGTAACATTTATGGGAGATGATCTGATTGTATATTCAGAATCTCGTCTTGGAGAAAAAGGTGCTTTTGTTAAGTACACCGGCACACCTGGATTGTGGGAACTGATGACAAGGAAAAGGCCTGGCAGCTATACAGATCAGGATTATGAGGATTACAAAGAAATATTAATAAAATCAGATGCTCTATACCAGAACAATGATCCTACACAAAAAAGAGTCAAGTCTAGCAGTGGGGCAAAATACAACAATTTAATCAAGCCCATATGGTCACAGATCAAGACTGGCAGTGGAATCAAACAATACAACACCCTGCCCAAAGAATTTGTGTGGGTTGATGATGTCAGGAAACTTGTAGATAGGTTATTGGTGATAGCTGGGGAGGAAAATGCTGGGAACCACAATTTTTACAATGAAAAGGTTGGAATTATGGACATGATAAGCACCAAATTGTCTAATTTTATAGTGAATAACCCTAAGGGGATTGGATATCTCATAAAAATTATTAATACTCTACCACCTAAATTTTGGAATATTTCTGAGGGTCGGGGCCTTGTTAATGACATTATAAACAAGCTGCCATTTGAACTACATATTCCAGGCTATCAGTATTGTGGTCCAGGCACAAAATTGGATCATAGATTAAACAGAGGTGATCCTGGTGTTAATCCCTTAGATGCTGCTTGTAGAGACCATGACATAGCATACAACACACATTCTGATCTTGACAAGAGACATGTTGCAGACAAGAAATTAGAAGAGGCTGCATTTGGCAGATTTGTAAGCAAAGATGCTTCTTTGAGTGAAAAAATAGCAGCATTGGGAACCACCATAGCTATGAGCACCAAACAAAAATTGGGGTGGGGGTTGTGAATATGTATATAATAAACCTACAATGAAGGCCAAGGGTGTTATGTATCAAATACCTTATGCAGGTCTCAAATCTCTTAAAACTATTGACAGTCTTTTGACCAAGAAGCAGCGCAAGAAAAAAAGCTCTTGTATTGCAAAGGGGCATGGTATGAAATTGTTGCTCAGTACCCCCCAATTAAAAAAATTACAACAATCTAGAAAAAAATCACATGTGGGGGGATTCATATTTACCATCCCTGCCATCTTAGCTGCTCTCGGGGCTGTTGGGAGCTTGGCCGGGGGTTCAGCTGCCATAGCAAAAACAGTAATAGATGCCAAGAAAAATAGGGCAGAATTAGATGAGCAGAAGCGCCATAACCTGGCCATGGAGAAAAAAGGCAAAGGTGTTAAGAGAGCCATGAATAAGTTTAAAAAAAACAAGAGCCGCTTACAAACCAAGATATTGAAGCTTTAATCAAGCCATTGGGCATCAAACATTTTAGAGGTGTGTACATGTCTGATTCATTGCCAGAACAACCACTCAACAAAGAGTGTGGCATTGTTAATTTGGATGAGTACAAAAATCAAGGCACTCACTGGATCTGTTATCTTAAATATTTAAAAGATGAGGCATTTGTGTTTGATTCATTTGGAGGTGTTCCACCTGAAAATTTAATAAAATATCTAAATTCAGCTAATCTTTATTACAATAATGCCCGTGTTCAAAACTTCAAAGATGTTAATTGCGGACATTTGTGTTTATCTGTTCTTAGATATATGTCTCAAATAAATAAACCATCAATTGAAGATTTTCAAAAAGCCTTGTGGTATCTGAAACATCATGGGGGTATTCCATCTCACCAGCCAAAATTCAATATTGAAACTCAAATTGCATGATGACATAGTGTATCCCAAAACAATAGCTCTCAGAGCATTTTATGGCATGTACCTAATCCCTAATATTACACACCACAACAACACAATTGCAGTAGGGGATGAAAAAATTGTCATCACTCCAGGGCAGTATAATCTATCTACTCTAAATGCTCAATTACCCAGAGGTATTGTGTTAAGTCAAAATTCTGTCACTCACAGAGTAGAAATTGTATCTGCTACAGAAACAGTGGATCTGGGTACGATAGGAGAGCTGTTAGGCTTTGAGAACAACACAAAACTTGAAGCAGGCATCAAACACACTGCTATGAATATACCTAAATTCTTAGCCATAGAAACTCTAAATATTCACTGCAATGTAGCTGAGGGTATGATCACCAAATCAAATGGCATAGGCTCTCACAAACAAACAGGGATCATTGCAACATTCAAGCCTAATTCTGAATTCATGGAGCCAATAATCTACAATCCATCACCAACATTATATTTTCCTGTGTGTCACAACAGAATAGATTACATTGAGTTGATGGTCACTAATGAAAAAGAAGAATTAGTTGATTTTGCTGGAGCCACAACAACTGCTATCATAGAGATTAATATTTAAATAAAAATACATACAATGGAAAATATTGAGAGTTATGAGCTACAATCATTCCCCCCAAACAGGAGGACATTTGCAAATTTAAATCAACCCAACACGGAAATTGAGGTTGATCTTGATGTAGGGGATGGATTTATACACCCTCACAGAGCAGATCTATACATCAAATTTGATGTTGTAAAACTCGATGGAACAGATTATCCGGCAAATTCAAATATAAGACTTGTAGACAATTTTGTGCCGCATCTATTCTCTGAAATTGAGATCAGAAAGCATGGCGTTGTTATAAACAGAGTGGATTATCCCGGCATTACCTCCACAGCTTTGGCCACATTAAAATTATCCAAAACCGAGGCTTCATACTACAAAATCGGTGGATTTGAGGCTGGTGATAAAATATTATCTAAAAACCACACAGTGCTGTTCCCGATGCGCCTGTTGCCAGGATTCTTCTCAGATTATAAAGATATTATGTGGAAGGGTGGGTTAAGAATCACATTTAGAAGAGCTGCCAATGATAATAATGCTTTGATGAGGTACAGTGCAATAAACCCTGCAGGAGAAGCTCTGCCTAATACCCTACCAGATGCAGGCAAATGCATTATTCAGACTATGGAGTTAAGAATCCCTGTTGTTGAATATGAGGCCAGTTATGCTCTTAAATACAAAGCTGATATAATAAAAAATCCACAGATTCCTCTGCAATTTTATACATATCAATGTGTACAGAAGTCCGCATCTGGTACATATTATGAGTTTGATGCCACAAATTCATTCTCCAGCATACAATATGACATGCCTGATTTTGTAGTAGTACTGTTTCAGACTGGAAGACACAACAATCAGGAAAAAAATTCAAGTAAATTTGATAACTGCAACATCAAGAACATATATCTTAAAAATGGCAGAAATGAGGTCTTTCCCAGAGAAAATTACAATTTAGACATGTCCAAGAATGATTTCCTCAAATTATATGAGGCCTTTTCGGCTTTCAAGAGGGTCACTACTGGCAATACTGACATGTACTACACACCTGATGAATTCAAAGCACAGAGACCTATGTTTGTAATTAACACTTCAAAAAGGAAACAGGTTGTGGTGAGTGACAGAACAAATATTAAAATTATCTGTGAATTTCATGAGGCTTTACCTGATGACACCATATGTAGTGTTATTCTCATAGGAGAAAAATCATATGTTTATGATGTAAGAAATGAGAGGGTCACGGAGCAATTCTAGAGGGTCTCTGCATATTGCATTGTTTTAATATTGGATATGCAAGTTAAGGCTGGGGTCCAATTAAACTTAAATTGGAAGTAAATATGTGTATGTGTGTGTGTGTGTCTTGGCCTAGTTTTAGGTGTGGCCAAAAAAATATCAAGAGGGGCATATTTTTGACAAGTTTATGGACAACAATCTCACGGAAGTGCCTTTTTGTAAGTATAGGTACATCAATCTGAGGGGCTCTTCCTTTCTCATGGAATCCATGAGGGCTTTTTTACAAAAATCTTGGATTAGAGGGGGTTCCACACTAGAGCAAAAAGCTCATATAGGCATGTTGAGCTAGGTTTAAGTGTAGGTAAATCTGCTTGAGGGGAGCTCTTCCTTTCTTGTGCTCTCCATAGCACAAGTCCCACTACTATGCAGTGTGTATAACAATGCAATGTGTATCGCAAAACGTTAAATTTTTCCTGACTATTTTATTGATTTTTCTCTTGCGTCCTGTGCGATTTTAAGGACTGAGTTTTACGTATGCTTGTGCAGAGATTGTCTGCAGCTTGCTTACAATTTTGTTTCAATTCTTGAAGCTCTCATTCATAGGCGGAGTTCTGGAGGGGCCAGAGGGGGCCTGGACCCCCAACTTGAAAAAGACTAAAAAAATAACACATGATTAAGTTCAATTACTACATTTTTGTTATAAAGCCATACCGCAAATCTTGACGTTTGTCATGATGGCATGTGCGGTAATTGCCCCGCAATATTGGGACTTAGACGATTTGATTGATGTGTACAGTTTGAAGAAAGAAAAACGTAAAATGACTTTGTGTTGAGTCAAAAGTTACTGCTGAGGCATCAAAATAACTTTTCAATTTAATTTTTCTAAAATTTCTGAAGCTTACTATTGTACCGTAACTTTTTTAAAGTAATACGAGTATTGTATCAATAAGAAATTAATAAAATGCAAAATGCAATAATCTTACTGTTTTGCTTCTTTCAAAACTGACAACCAATATGCTAATTAATATTTGTTTACTTAAGCGAGGAAATTTAACATTTTCAAATCTAAAAGGCCTAGAACTCAGTGTTTTTAAGTTGTTGTTTTTTAATTTCCGGGGGAATGTCTCCGGACCCCTTATAAGCTAGGGGATATTCAACAACCCTCAGGTACATCATATGCTTCTCCCAGAGTCTGCCTCCCCCCCCAAAGCAAAAGCTCAAACTCCGCCCATGCTTTCATTGGGTAAATCAAACAGAATAAACATGGTGGTGGACAATTTGCTTGGGAATACTTATGCATCCCACTGTACGGCAACACCCCATATGTCTGCGTGTTCTCGGTAGTCGTACAGTCACGGACACTGCTGGGTTGTAACAATTCCATTGAAAGTCAATGTATTCATTACAACCCAGAAGTGTCCGTGACTGTACAAGAGTTTCAGTTTGGGCGCATACTTCACATGCAGTGTGTAACACATTGTAGCTTGGTCATCATAATTATCAATTTCAGTGACCATGCATCGTCTTTTGACCTCTTATCGTACGTGGAGTGGATACAAGTTGGGCCGTGACGACAATGCTTATCAGTAGGTCAACCTTTCCAACATTTATTCTAATCATTCCGAGCATTGTTAATA
This sequence comes from Lepisma saccharinum, assembly GCF_977018435.1. Lineage (NCBI taxonomy): Eukaryota > Metazoa > Arthropoda > Insecta > Zygentoma > Lepismatidae > Lepisma > Lepisma saccharinum. The sequence goes on along the minus strand of NC_139246.1, from coordinate 17,042,047 downwards.
TGGCTGTCGTACAAAAGCACTCCACCCTATTTGTCTTACTCGTGATCTCTTCTGTTTACAACTTAACTATACCGCTGTAGTATTTCCTCTGTTTGCTCACGTGGCGTAGATTTTTTTCTACCTTTTTTCCAAAGAGTTTGGTTGTTAAAGAGTTGTTTGCCTACGTGACACAAGACACTGCATGCCTTTTTCCTGACTCTCTCCCAAAAAAACACGTGCTTGGCGCTCTACTTTACCAGTGTCAGAAGCGGTCCAATGGTGCCAACGTCCGTGATTATCACGATGCCAGGGGTCAAGGTTCGAATCCCGGCCTGGCCATGGGTGTTTTTTTGTGAATGTCCTTTCATCAGTTTCATCAGGTGCGAAATCCTGGGGGGACAGGGGTGATTTCCCCCACCAGCAATCTTGACCTCAAAAATCCCCCACCAAAAATTTCCCGTGGGGAGAGTTTTTCTTGCAACAACAAAATATAAGCAATAATACTTCTTATGTATTTTACTAAGGATAATATCGAAAACACACAAAATAGTGAGAGCACAATGCTTTCTCTCTTTTTCAAGAGATTTTTACCTGAGTTATTATTACTCTGTATACACCAATAACAATATGCGTGCAATAAAAGAAGAATGCAAGTGAAACATAATTATAAATTATAATAGTTTTGTATTAATACAAAAACAAAAGCTTGTACATAACAAAACTATTTCGTAATTTATTGACATCTTTAACCAGTTAGTAAAGGAATTAATTTGCTACTTTACACATATCTGATATATATAAAAGTAACTAATTAATTACTTTGTGTATTTAATAACATTATAAATATCCATATCATAATAATTTATGTATGTGTGTGTGTATATATATATATATATTAGTGTTGCCCACGAGACGAGACGAGACGAGACTTTGGTCTGTCTCGTCCCGTCTCGTAAAAATGCTGTCTCGTCTCGTGTCTCGTCTCGAAAATATTCGTTTGTCCCGTCTCGTGTCCCGTCTCGAAGGGTTCTGTCCCGTCTCGTCTCGTCCCGTCTCGTTTTGTCTCGTCTCGTCTCGTAAAAGTGATCCGGGATATTATGCCAACAAAAGTCAAAAGTAGCAGAAACACAATATTTTTTCCGGAAAGTGGGATAAAGCTCCAAATATTTTACCCATTGCGTGGTGAGAATAAATAAGGTTCGTTAATCATGAGGACATTAATATTAAAAATGCAGTTTCTTGGTTACCGATTGCTAGGTATCTTATGAAATCTACGGGTACCTTGTGTTTTTTCTCGCTTCCATACAACTGTCTATCCTTTTGAAATGTTTTCCCCTAGACCATGTTTCTATCTGAATGTCGAACTTTCGTTCACTATGAAAATTTACCTTTTTTCTTTAAATTCTAAATTATTATTATTATTACATGAAATGTTACAAAGACAGGTACAAGAATAGTAATATAACAGCACGAATATTAGCTAAAATCTGGCTTACGTGTAGTTAAGTACGCCAAAATTTGCATAAAAACAGCTGTCCTGGCAAGGAAATTAATGACAAAAAGGTGATTATTTGAATATTTGCTGAATAACTAAAAAGGATGTTAAATCCAGTTGACGAAAAAAAAAGGTTCCTAATTAATATTTCTGTACATAAATCTTTATTGATATGCAATGCCGTATGGTTGCAATAGAATCTTTGTTCGGCAGAAATAAGTAACCCTCGATTATGCTAAACAAATATATTTTTTGTTAAGCTAGAGCAAGACCCCAGGCGGATACAAGAAACCGTTCCTGCAAAAGTGTCTGTTTCACGAAGCTAAGAAACGTGACAAAACCACCATTTATTTTATATTTCACATCGTGTCTCCTGAAGTTATAAAAATCCAAACTTCAATGACTTTTTTGAAAATAATATGTTTAGATGCACCAAAAGTGCATAATTATCAGATTATGCATATAACGTGTTATTGGAATCAACCTATTTGTGTAAATTTGATGCTTCCCCGATGGCGTAGTAATTAAGGGTCCTCGCGTTCGATACCCAATGGAAGCACATAGTGGACCGGATCGCACTTTAAACTGAAGGTCGGTTCGCAATTTAGCCTATTTGTAAATCAAGTGGACTTAAAACAAATACAATATCAACGTTAAGAATTAGGGATGGAACCGATTAATCGGTACTCTATCGGTATCGGCCGATATAGGCATATCGGTGTATCAGTTTATCGGTAAAATTACCGACTATTTCACCGATCCGATATATCGATTATTATCTGATAATTTAGTGCAAAATTCTGCCATTTTGTTGTAATTTCTATGGATAATATCCATGCCCTACTTTCTAAAAAGTAAATGACTAAATATGCAACTTCTTTTGCACTGCAGTCACCTTGAAACACACATTTCTTTAAGAGGTCAGTGAACCTTTCAGGTTTTTCAAGGACCATTTCTAATCTTATATCGGATCGGTAGAATATCGGTTATCGGTATCGGTAAATTTTATATCGGTACTTTATCGGTATCGGCCAAAATTTCATATCGGCCCATCCCTATTAAGAATATTAGAATTCACTATACCGCGTTTGTTACAATCTGTCCCGGTTCCCGTGCTAGCTGATAGCTGGCTTTTTTCGGTGCTGGGGAAAATCAAAGCCAGGCAGCCAATTAAAATACGCAACGTGGCAACAGCGTCTACGTAAGCGCCTCTCTTCTGGCTTCCATTCGCTCCTCGCTGTCCAGTAGACGATATTTTCCTTGTTTCTCATTGGCACCGAAACTGTCGAGCGATCCCTAGAGCGGGAAACGGGACAGGTTCTAACAAACGCGGTATAATTCACCCGCAGGTAAGTCAAATTTCACATATCCCTCTTCATCCTTGTTCATAGACTTCCTGCAATACTCTTGTGCATGTGAGTTGCATCCTAACAGGTGCTTGAAATGTGTAGAGTTATTCTTTCCCTGTACTGCGTTCTTTCTTTTCATAAGAGTAAGGCTAAATTCTCGTTTTATCTGAACTTTTAAAAAACGTGCAAAATACAACCACCCTTTCTCATGTATGTGTAAAATAATCCCACTCTGTCTCAGAAAACCTCTTCCTACGATCAAATGTCGGAAACAACTCTCAAGTCTCAACAATTATAAATTTATGCTTAAATTTCCTATCATTTATAAAAACAGTAGCACATATCATGTCCTTTGGTGCAACACTGTCAACAGCTAATGTTACTTTACTCGTCTTAATAAATTTACTTCCAACCAGTGACGGCGCCAGGGAAATGTGACGGGGGGGGGGGGGGGGGCGGAAGGGGGCAACAAAGTATTGTTGGGGGGCAGTCACAACGCCCGAAAACACTACATATATAACATATATATACAACCTTAGTGACAATGAAGTTCGACCAGTCACAAATATAGGAGTGCTTTGTGAAAGAAGGAGAACACATGCATATGCTGAACATATGTTATTCAGCAGGCTACATGGAACAAAGGAAAACATAAATTTCCGCTGCAACGCAGCAATGTATGGTGTCCACACAAAATAAAACATTTTCGTCCATCTACACGTGACATTGAAGTTCGACCACTGTTAGAGGGGATCCTGTTTACCAGTGTGACGCCGCCCCGTCGGCGAAAAACTGTGGCAATGCGTCGGGGCATGCTGCGGACGAGTCGTTCAAGGTATTCCACATCGATGCGGTGCCATTCCTCCTGCAGGCAGGCGATAAGAGCAGCCACTGTCGTGGGTCCCCTCTGTTGCACACGTCGCTTAAGAACACGCCACACATTCTCAATGGGCGAGAGGTCGGGACTCGATGGTGGCCATGGCAGAGTTCGCACGTGATGGCGAGTCAACCATTCTCTTGTCAGCTACGCTGTATGAGGCCTGGCATTGTCGTGTTGAAAGATGAGACGCCGCCTGTGGAACAGCTGCCTTCGCACTGTGGGAAGATGCCGCTCCAGTATGCGTGTATAGGCGTGTGCATTCACAATGCCCTCACAGACGTGTAGTGGGCCAACCCCAGATGCCGTCATGCATCCCCATACCATCACTGACGCAGGTTTCTGTACCCGACGTGCATAACATTTTGCTTCATTCTGTTCCTCCTTCCGACAAATGGCTGTTTTCCGTATTTTCCCGTACACAACATTCAAAATGGATTCGTCCGTCCACAAAACCCTGTTCCACTGCCAAAATGTCCATCCCCGGTACATTCGTGCCCACCGTAGTCGATTGCCATTGTTCAACATGGAAAGGAAGGGTTTACGTTTCGCCTTGTACACTCGGTAACTGCATCGCTGTAGGTAACAGCGAATGGTTCTGGTTGACACTTCAATGTGAAAGCGTTCTCGAGTCCACAGTCCTAATTCGGCCACAGAAACATGATTGTTGGTCTGGATATAGCGCCTAAATATCCGTAGGTCACGCACGCTCAGCTTGCGTTTTCGACCGGGGGCCTTACCTGGCTCTGTAGTACCCGTATTTTGGTGGTGTTTGATGATGCAGTGGACGGTTGACTTGGGTAAGTTCAGTTGGCGCCCTATTTCCCGTTCACTGAGTCCATCCCGTTGCAACTCCACCACTCTTCTCCTCACGGTTTTGTCAATAGGTTTGCCCCTGGCCATGGTGATGATGCACTGCGGTTCCTCGGTGCACAGCACGCGCTTATATACGGCGGACTCCCTTATCGTGTCCGTGACGTCATGCTTCCGTCGAATGCGCCACTATCTGGAATTTTTCCGTATGGGTCTGGTGCCTGGTCGAAGTTCAATGTCACGCGTATAGTTCCCCGTTTTCGTTCTTTACGTGACCTTGGGTGCAACATGCTGGGATCACGATTCTTGCCTGCTCACACGCCTCCTCTTACACACATGCGTCACTTCTGCGGGTCACCCATTCCACCGCCTATGCCTCTGTGCATTTAATCACGTATTCCTTTCTGGTCGAACTTCATTGTCACCAAGGTTGTACATATATAATAATAGTTATAATAATAATAATTATTATTATATGCATGTATGATGTTTTGTGTTTGTCCCTTGTTTAGAGTGGACGTTTACTGCCTAAATTTTCTTGATTACGAGATTATCTCAATATGATTCTATTTAATAAAGGCATTAATTCTTTTTTATTCGTAAGTTGCGTTGTCTCGAGTGGCCTATTTCAGTAGTGGAAAACATTCATAATTTTATAATTCATCGTCTTTCATGAGATGAAACTACTGATATAAATATTCAAGTTATAAGATAAGAATATACATGACGAAAAAATGTGCTTCGAAGCGTTTAATTTTCTTGCAAAATGAACGTGACGTTGGAAGAAATTAATCTTCTTAAGTATTAGAAACAATGAAAGTCACTTAGTAAAGTGCAATTCTCCTGTAGGAGAATTCTGCTCTATGTGCTTTGGAGAACACATTGCCCACCTTTGGTACGTCCAGGACTTGACATTTCTTCTCAATATCAAGGACAGCCATATGAGGCAGTTTGCATCCAGCATCCTATTTCGAGCAAGCCCTTTCAAAGATTTTAGGAACGAAAAGGTTCTTTCACATTCACACGCTGCATTGGAAACTGGAATTGTTACAGAGGATACAACTAGAGTGTGAACCTTGTGAAATGCCAATTTATATTTTCCTAGGATTTCAAAGAAATCCATTAAGTGGAGTATTTCAGTGCCATCTTCGTAACGCAGAAGAGGTTTGGGCAAAATTTGTGTTTCACATTTCAGGGAAATGTTATCACGGGATAAAATCTGAAAAAGAAATATTCTGACCCTGGCATTACTTACTCTTACTCTACCACTCCAACGTATGTCTGTGCTACAGAATTACAGGCACCTATGGAGTTCGTGGGAAGAAGTTCTTCGACTTTGATATGTACGAGAAAGAGCGAACCTGCCCGCGATGTGTTTTGAATCGAATTTTAAGTGTAATTGGCATTTTAAGGTTCAAGTTCAATACATTTCCGAATAATATCCCCTCATTTTTAAATTAACTTCAAGAGTATCGAAGAAATTCCCTTTGTTAAGGTTTGCCTCAGGCTCATCATCTAGAAATTCAAGTCCCTAAATAGTAAGAAACCGCGATGAATCCACAACAACTGACATGTAATGTCGGTTTTTCTCCGATCACCTTTGGTCCCGGGTTCGATACGCAGTGGAGGCACTGTTGGCCCAGTCCCGATTAGCCATACTGTGCATAAAGTGGACTTAAAACACCAAATCAACCAACCAGCCAAATCTTGAATCAACTTTGAATGTATGAAAAACTAAATATGCTGACCAAGGCAGTAATTTATTTTATTAAAAAACATAAACTAACGTAACGTTTCAACCTTCTAGCAAGGTCTTCTTCAGACTCTGTATCAAGTACAAAAGTAACCAGATACAACAAGAAGGGTAATATATATACACAAACATTACTCCCATTTGGAATAACGGTTACAGTATAATGGGAGATAAAATAATGTTAATGAGTGAAGGACTAAATATAGGTTCCAGTCTAAGCCCAGCATTGGCTGAATTGGTTATGAATGAATGGGAAAAGAAAGTGATAGAAAAGGGAGGTGACAAAATGATTCTGTTTTGCAGATATGTGGACGACTGTTTTGGCATATGGAAGGGAACGAAGAGGCAGCTTGACATTTTTGCCAAAGAAATTCAAGATGAAGAAAGAGGGATATTATTGGAACTTGAAATAGAAGAAGAAGACAAGTTAAGCTATCTAGATATATTGATGAAAAGGAAAAGAGGACAAGAAATTGAAACCGCTTGACATCAGAAGAAGTGTGCAGCAGGGGTATTCTGCCACAAAAGAAGTGATGTAAGTGAGGTGACAAAAATAAATTTTATAAAGAATATGGAGGACAGAATCAAGAGAATATGCATGAAAGAATGTGAAAAAGAAGGCAAAATAAATAGCCTATGGGAACAGCTGGAAAAGAATGGCTATGAGAAGCAGGATAGACTGGACATAAACAGAAGAAGTAAGAAAACGAGCAGGGGAGAATTGGAAGAGAAAGAAAAAGAGGAGAGAAGGTTTGGAATAAGGAGTATGGGGAAGACCACAGAAAAGATATGCAAAGTGCTTAGGAAAGCAGGAATTAAAACTTACAGGAAGGGAGGGAGAAGCATCTTAGGAATAGCGAGGAATGCTAACAAGAAAAAGGAAAACAGAGAAGAGGAAGAAGAAGGGATTATCTACGAAGTAAAATGTAAAGAATGTCAGAGTGTGTACATAGGAGAAACGAAAAAAAGGCTGAAAGACAGGTTGAAACAACATAGGGATGATGTACGACTTAAGAGAGAGAAAAATGCAATATTTAAACACACGAGAGAAACAGGACATGACATAGAGTGGGATGAGGCTAAGCAGATAGGAAGGGAGAAGAGAATGCTAGTGAGAAAATGGAAGGAAGCCAAGGAAATAGAGAAGAAAGGCGAAGAAGACACAATGAACTGGAATGGGGGACTGAAGTTAAACAAAGAATGGAAGAAGATGTTGGAAAGAGTGGAAAGGACAAGAGAAAAAGAGGAGAGGAGAAGGAAGAAAAATGAAGGGAAAAGAGCGTGAGATTAAAAAGTCCAACCACATTCTATATGGAAGTAATTGTGTTTAGCCTTTTAGGTGAAAGTAAAGTTGGAAAGTGAAAGTCATCTGCTAGAAAGTTCCAAACAACTTTCTAAATAGTCTGGAGGGAGTAATGTTTGTGTATATATATTACCCTTCTTGTTGTATCTGGTTACTTTTGTACTTGATACAGAGTCTGAAGAAGACCTTGCTAGAAGGTTGAAACGTTACGTTAGTTTATGTTTTTTTAATAAAATAAATTACTGCCTTGGTCAGCATATTTAGTTTTTCATAATCATGGAAACAAGGCTTAATGGAGTTATAATTTGAATGTATTTTACTAATTAGCGTTGTCACTAACGACCCACGATTAGAATAATCTGCCCGTACTACAGATGATGTTTTGTGGTCCTCAAAATATCCGTGATTATTTAAAACCATCCACATTCAACGCCTTCTCCCAGTTCTTAAAACTGGTTAAAACTTAGGTTAATCGCGACGATTACAGGAAGTAAATGAATGAGAAATCACCTATGCCCAGATCAGCGCTGGAATTTTAAACGAAAGTCGCACACACACATTCGAATATATACTAAAACAAATTTAGTCAAGTTGGTATTATAAGCAGGAAAGTGATATCATGCAGAATACACCACTTTGAAAAGGTGAAAATCGTCATACTCTTATAAATGAACTCTCTTATTATTCGATATTTAATTATCTTCAGTTGGGAGGCACGGGGGAAGCGAAGTGTCTGACTTGGGGCACCCTCTGCCCCCACCCCCCTTTTGGCGTCGTCACTGTTTCCAACCCTCTAATAACTTCAATGCTGATAGCCTCAGCTTCGAAATGGAAGCTTGCGTGTCGGGGAATAATACAAAGGACTTGTTTATCTTACAAGGGGTTCACTGTCCTTCTTTCATTCAAAGTCTGCCGTTTTCCATTTCTCTCAGCTTTTCCTAGCAGTTGAAAAGAATCCTATATAAGTGTCCCTCGTATTATTGTTCCTGCAAAACTATTACAGAATTTTTATTGCACCTCCCTTGCATCAACCTTCATTCCTAGATCTGGATTTATGGCACTTACCCGCTACTGCAGGTCAACCTCGCCCCTGAAGCAACGGTGTCCATTGTTCAAAGCGAAACCTCTGTCAGTGGTGAGCGGCGAAAAATAGTCTCGGAATACACCCTGGCCGTAATCAGGCAGGGGGTGAGCTGAGCTCCCGCCTATTCCTGGCATTGCTGTCAGCTTCCCTCTGAAGTTTGATAAAAAACTACTTTGTGAAATTTGTTTGGTAATGAGTGAAAATGTAGACAGTAGATACTACATGTATTTTGCTCAAAAACTTGGCTAAATTCACAGAATAAAAAGAACAGATACAACATTCGTTCATCTGAGGGAAACAACAAGAATTTTCTCAACAAAGACATTTCCGAAATTTCCATAACATTCTAATAATTTCGCAACCCGTGTAAATAATCATGTGTTAAAATCTTGTGATGGTTCCCTGTAAACACTAAAATCACCAAATTAGTTCTTTCCAAATTTCCCGTATTTTCTCCTCCTCTTTAGCTCTCAACTGCTCGGAGTGGGATAATGCAAGATTATTTGTCCCTAATTAACTCCTTCTCTTAGTCTTGCCAATATCTTGGACTCCCTAATAACTTTCCCAACAACTCCTCATCAATTTGTACTGCCATGTTTGCTACAATACTCGAAGGTAGAATTCTGTGTACGGTGTCAAGTGGATACCGTGACAGAGAAACGAAAATCGGAAGCAGAGGTAAAGCAAGGATGTGTTCTGTCACCCCAGCTCTTCACTCTCTATATACAGGGTGACTGGTAATTAGATGTATTCCCTGAAAGGGGTTAAAGTAGAGACAATTTGCAATATATTTGACCATATGATACCCCGTCCGAAAATTAGTAGTTTTCGAGATAATCGAATTTCAATTGTTTTTTTTAAAAAATGACAATTTTCCACATAAAAAGATGAATTGAGAAAAAACTGCTCATTGTATGGAACTTATTTCAGCGTTTGCTGATAGCTAACAAATAAGTGGTTAGTTGAAAAAAAAGTTTTTCCCAAATAACAATCACATGTAAGTAACGGGTGGGTCTAAACTTACAAGTGATGATAAAAAATTGCACTCTTAGTTTACTTGGCAACGTATTAATTACAAAAATGGTATGACACGAAGCGTACAAATTACGTAAATTACTTCCTTGATTCATCAGCTATCCACCAAGGTACAAATGTTGCTGACATTCACATTTGTGTCCAAGAAATAACACTTGATTCATCTTCATGTGAATGGAATCAATGAACAATACAATTAAAGAACATTACAGGTCTTGCTCAAAGTGGGCACCTCCGTTACGAATGCAGGCACGCAGGTTTTTACGGACATTTGGTCTCTTAACTCGTGATGTGATGGTGGCCTTGACTTGTTGACCAGCTGTTAAGATCCTCTCCCTGAGCTCTTCTTGCGAGTTTACCGGTGCCTTGTCATGTGGCTCTAAATGTAAAAGTCGCAAGGCGTCAAATCGGGGGATCGAGCCGGCCAGGGAATCGGTCCGCCTCGGCCAATCCATTTCTTTGGGTAATTTTCATCCAGCCACTGTCGCACGCCCAGGCAGAAGTATGGATGGGCGTAATCAACAATCATTTCATCGAGCCATTTTTCCTGCCCCAAATCTTAAATGGCATCACTTATGAACATTTTTTGCGGAACGGGATGGCAATGTTGTTGGAGAATGTGCCTCTAGCTACAAGACGTGACATGATTTATCAGCATGATGACTGCCCAGCTCGATCCCCCGATCGATTTGATGCCTTGCGACTTTTATATTTGGAGCCACATGACAAGACACCGATAAACTCGCAAGAAGAGCTCAGGGAGAGGATCTTAACAGCTGGTCAACACGTCAAGGCCACCATCACATCACGAGTTAAGAGACCAAATGTCCGTAAAAACCTGCGTGCCTGCATTCGTAACGGAGGTGCCCACTTTGAGCAAGACCTGTAATGTTCTTTAATTGTATTGTTCATTGATTCCATTCACATGAAGATGAATGAAGTATTATTTCTTGTACACAAATGTGAATGTTAGCAACATTTGTAGCTTGTTGGATAGCAGATGCCACAAGGAAGTAATTTAAGTAATTTGTACGCTTCGTGTCATACCATTTTTGTTATTAATACGTTGCCAAGTAAACTAAGAGTGCAATTTTTTATCATCACTTGTAAGTTTAGACCCACCCGTTACTTACATGTAATTGTTATTTGGGACAAACCTTTTTTTCAACGAACCACTTATTTGTTAGCTATCAGCAAACGCTGAAATAAGTTCCATACAATGAGCAGTTTTTTCTCAATTCAACTTTTTATGTGGAAAATTGTCATTTTTTTCAAAAACAATTGAAACTCGATTATCTCGAAAACTATTAATTTTCCGACGGGGTATCATATGATCAAATTTATTGCAAATTGTCTCTACTTTAACCCCTTTCAGGGAATACATCTAATTACCAGTCACCCTGTATATTATATAGTGGCGTATAGAGAGAGTGAACAAGCAGACACCCCCAAGGTGGCGACGACAAGGGTACCGGCGCTCCTGTTCGCAGATGACATAGTTCTGATCTCAGAGACAAATGCCGGCCTACAAAGGGCTCTGGACGGGTTGGAAAAATACAGCAGAGAATCCAAACTGCAAGTAAATCTCACAGAAACAAAAATTATGGTGTTCAAAAACGGATATGTATATGGAAAAGACGAAAGGTGGACTTTCAGAGGGCAAGAATTAGAAAGGGTAAAAATAATAAAATACTTGGGACTAGTTCTCATTATGGCAGGGACATGGACAAGACATATGCAAACGGTACAAGGAAAGGCTGGGGCAATAACAAATTAAATAATGCGGACAGTATGGAAATTGGAGAAATACGATATACATTTTGTGGAAAAACTGTATCGTACATTATTAATAGGGTCAATAGGGTACGGGAGGGAGATATGGGGAGCAAAGGGGGGGGGGGGGGCATGTACTAAACAGAATCCAATGCACATTTTACAAGAGGGCTTTGCATATCAGCATGGGCACTGCAAACTGAGGCGTACTACGGGAACTTGGACTGGTCAGGGAGCATACGTGGGATATGTTGAGAAGGGTTAAATACTGGGCGACATTAATATCAAGAAGGGAGAACTCAATAAAATGGCAAGCGCCGATGCAACGGATACAAGGGGAGGAAATGGGAACATGGGCGAAAGAGATCAGAGGCAAACTATACGAAATTGGACTGGGATGGATATGCGAGGGGGGACACGTCGACCAGGGGACATTGCAATCAGTGAAACAAAGATTAGAGGATATTGATAGGCAGGAAATAATAGCGGAATGTGAAACTAAGAGATCGCTCGAACTAAAAAGAAGGGGACCGCGGGAATTGGGACAAGTAGTGTATATCAAGAAGGTGAGCATGGTGGCAAGAAAGTGGTTGACATGGATGAGGGGATGGAGACACAATACAGTAAAAAACGAGGAAGGGAGCTATACATGCGTATTATGCAATGGTGATGATGGGACAGAACATTTATTCTTATGTCAGGACACGCGCGTCCTGCAGGAGGAGAAGCTACACAACATAAGCTTGGAGAGAGTGTTCGAATCAATTGTAGTGCAAAGGAGCATGGAACTATTGGAAAAAGTGGGGTGTATTTACAATCATTTAGGGGGGAAAAAAGTGGTGTAAAGAGACGGGATAAGGAAGAGGAATAAGTGTCGATTTACCAGAACTGCTATGTTAACATCTATACGGAATGTAACGGATAGTGTAGTCTGTAGGGAATCATAGTTATGTAATAAGAATAGAGGTAGTGCGCACAGCCTATGGCTCGAACTCGAGATGAGCAATAAATACTTATACAATGTTTTCATACTTGCTAATAACATTCACTTCTGTACACCCTTTGATGTAAAAATTAAATAATAATAATAATAATAATAAACCCTATCCGTCGGTTCGTTTATCTTTCCAACCTATAGAGCTGAGACTATGTTTACAAGATAAATCTCGGACTCAGATACTCCACGATGTTTTGGCACCTCCTTCCACCTTCTCTACCTGTCCTTTTACATGATGTTATTCATAATTGTTTTAGTATCTGGAGTGCCATCGTAACATAAAATTATTAACCTGGAATATTTTTTTTAAAAAAAATGGGTAGTATTGCTGTGTTTCGAAAGAGTATTGAAAATAAGTTTAGGTATTCAATTCATTCATTACTCTCTCTAGAATAGTTTTCTTTTGACTTAATACACGCTTATTAACGTTTCTAATTTAAATACTTTATTCCAATCAAACAAGTATTTGCAACTGATTAAATATTTTGCTTCTATTTTTTCGAGACATTCGAGACGAGACGAGACTTTTCAAAAGCCGTCCCGTCCCGTCTCGTGAGCAACACTAATATATATATATATATATATATATATATATATATATATATATACATATATATATATATATATATATATATATATATATATTATACGTATATGGGCTTCTTCCCCCCACCAGTCTTCAATGATTTCGCTTTCGCACCCTGAGTTTCATCCATCACTCATACTCATCTTCGCGATATTAGCCAAAAGTAGCAGAAATGCGTAGTTAAATCAGCCATGATGGGCCACATTAAGAACTCGCTTCTGGAGCACGTTTTTAAACAAAAAATAGGCGTCGTTGCTTTGACACAAAAAACCTTTTCACAATGTATCTACATGATCCAAAAGATAGTTAAATGAGCTTTCAAAATATGTATAATATGTGAACATTCGTTAATTTCAAGGATGTACGCACCAATTTCATGTTTACATGAAAATAACAATGACGACGAATCTGCTCAACACAATAACTTAAGCCGGCTTTAGACGAAAGCATTTCCTTTAACATTATTGCTAGCACAAATGCTACGTAAATGCTTCTAAAAATCTTATAACAAATTGCAATTTACACGATAGCATTTTATGGAACATTTCGGTTAGCTGTTTCAATTACAATGTACAATACATACAGCACGAAAGGCACGTCGAGTTACACCGCCAATGCTGTGTGCACGGTGTTTACAATTGAAAAAAGCTAAAATATTCTTCCATACGTGTACAGTAAACGTTGTAAAGTATGCATTTAAGCAGCGCCATTCTTCTCTACCTAAAACCATTTAATACGAAGCGATATTCCTCTCGGTTGAATAGCTATCGTCGTTTAAAAGTGTGAAGTGATACGTTGTTTGCATCTCACGCGCCCGCCGTTACAACTGCACTCGTGACCATGAGGTCGCTTCTGATTGGTTACGCTACGAAAAATGCTACGGACCGAGCCTATCCTTGAGAAATGCAATGAAATATACCATGGTATCTGAAATGCCATAACTTTCTCACTTTACACGATAGCTTTTTGGTCATGGCGTAAATGTTAAGAAAAATGTTAAGGAAAATGCTCTTGTCTAAAGCGGGCCGTACATAAAATTGATGCTGCCAGCCCGAGACAGTTCGTTTTCTGCATAGTGTGTGTGGTGCAACTGAGGCGGACTGGGTACATTATTAATGCAGTGTCATTTGATAATATCCTTTTTGAAAAGTGGGCCACCTTGCGAACACGGGCTGCTTTTGGCATGTTTTTATTAAATTGTCCTTATGACGTGTTACGTTCGTAGAAAAATAAACCAATGAAAATAGCAGTGGACAGTTTACCTGCTATTATCTTTGCCATTTGCTGTACGGGTAACCTCAATAGGGCGAATAAATGATCTGGAAAAGGAAAACATATCAGTGTTTTCCCCACATATGGACACTGAATTCTTCTATATCCATTTAAATATGAAGGGCAAATTGTACTGTTACATCTATTTCGTTAAATACTGTGTGATGTCTTTGAAAGTAGCTACATAAAATATACGCAAATTGAAATATCTCTAGTGTCTAGGGATATTTTTGTTTCCAGAATTGGCAACACTACGCTTGTTTAATTCACCATTTTAGGCGATTTAATTGATTTGGGAGTTCCCCCTATTTTTCTTATTCGATATGTATATATATTTATGTATTACTTCCACAGCCCTTGTTAAACAAGATTGGGGAAGCCCAGAGTTGCAAACCACAAAACTAAGTAAATGTCATTATCATGTAACCACGCGACAAGAAAAGAGCTAAATCCTACCACGTGGTATGGTTGAAAGGTGTGTTTGCAAACGTCAAACAGAGTCGTACAATCACATGCGTTTCTAACCAGAGAATAAGGTTACCTCTTTCAAGGAGAAACCACCATAGCTGATAAGAATACACAAAGGTAAACAATAATATGATGAAATATAGATGAGTTAGTGCGCAAAAATGTGCATTCGAGTACACACATATATTTCGTGTGTTATGCATGTTTGTGCTTGTCTTTACAACTCTTTATCATACTAGGTGACGGATCTTTAAAAAGCTGGAAGAATTCGGAGTGTTTATTTTTTATTTATTTTTTATATTTAAAGCTAGCTTGGATTGAAGTGTAATAGGGTTAAATACTGCAAAACTTCACGCTGTGAAATCCTCAAGGTGCCAAGTTTTCAATGTTGGAGCACGGCCCGGCACCACACACACAACCATTACCACTTCAAGCGTTGACCGAAGGCGAAAAGTCCAGTGTGCGAATTAACAAGGGGGGGGGGATCTTCCCCCTACAAAGAAAATTATCCCCGGCAAAAGATAATTATTTTTATCATCATTCATGTCCATTAATGGTCAAGTCATCCAAAATTTCCCTGCTGAAATGTATGCAGCCTTGTGGATGAAAGAAGGTTACCATTCTGAAACTGGCCAAATTTACTTGAGACAACAGCACGCTGTTTCCCACTTAAGTTTTCATGGCATTTTACAAGTAATAAAGCTCTCACAAGAAACTTACAGGTATATTAGATGATTATAAAGTTTGAACTTAATATAATAAGAAAAACAACCCCTTGGTTGAGTTTAAGAAAATCAACATTTTGAAATCCAAAAGTTAAAAAGTTGAAAAACCATGGTAGTAGCCCCCCCGAAATGATCCCCGATTGCCATTTTTGAGAGTGAAAAGTTATAAATGTGCGAAATATCTTGTTGTGTATTGCGCCCCCATAGAAACCAGCTATGTACTATCCATCTTTACAATTCCACCCCCCCAAAAAGACCTGCACACGCCAGTGTTCTATGATGATCTATTCTATGTAGAACATAGCCTCTAATTAATAAATTTACACGGCTACTTTTAACCTTTTTTCTCTACACAATAGGGCTGTAGGAGGTGATCCCCTTTTCGAATACACCCAAATATCAGCCTCACTTCCATGTAGTACGTACACCCTGGACTGCAATTTGCAGACTAACGAGCATGGTGCGAAATCATTGAAGATTGGTGGGAGGAAGGAAGATCTTAATCTACACACACACACACACACACACACACACACACAAATATATAAATATTTATACATATAATACATATTTATAATAATAAATATGCAAGTAAATTAAGATTTAAAATACATTATTATTATTATTATTGTTATTAAGTATATACATATACTTTTATATTTTATATATATATATATATATATATATATATATATATATATATATATCAGATATTTAAAAAAGTATCAAAATAATTCCTATACTGACTGGTTAAGGATGTCAATAAATGACAAAATAGTTTAAATATATTTATTATCTTTTAAGTTTTTGTTTAGTTTTTGCTTTCTATTAGTATAAATCAATTAGATTTCATAGTTATATTTGTCTTGCATTGTTATTTTACCTTTATTGTGAATATATTATATCAATATAACATTTGTTATTAGTATAAGATCTGTAAATAGTCTCTTGAATGAGAGAGAGAGAAAGTATGCAACACTCACAACCACATTACTTTGTGTGTGTTTTCGAGTAAAGGATATTTGAAGTAAAAAATAATTGCTCGCCTTTTGTTTTTATAACAAACACTCTCCCCACAGAAATTTTTGGTGGGGGGGGGGTTTGAAGCCAAAACTGTTGGTGGGGGGAAATCTCCCTGTCCCCCCAGGATTTCGCACCCTGCTAACGATGCTAACTGGACTCACAGGCAGTATAATTCTCTGTGGGACTTTGTTGTGTGTTGTCCCATATGTGTTTATGGCATTTGACCCTTCTCTTCATATCTTTCATCTTATCACCATTCATTCACATCTTCGCGATTAATCAAAATCGACAGAAAAGCCTTATTGCAGCCACGGTTGTTCCTGTTACACAATTGGCGGAAATATCGCAATCACAGAAATCAGTTAAGAAGAGCCGTGATTGTCACAGTTTAACCTGTGATCGTGAAATCACATATTTCCCCAATACTACTTCTCTCCTCTACGCTATTCACTTTGTTAAAGAGGCTGGCAAACTGCGGCTAATCCTTTGATCACAACTGACTTGCCGGCTCCAGAAGAAGATCGCACAGGCAATGAGTGTCCCGACGTGCTTCGCATGACAATCGCCCGTTTGTCCCTGGTCGACCGAAGGAGTGACCGGCCCGCTTCCAATCGAAGGCTGCGTTTTCGAGAGGAGCGCCGTTGCTTGTGACGTCACGTGGCTCCTGTTCGCCATGTCGGTGACCGAAATCTAGTACACGCCCCACTGTCGATTGCTTTCACCTGTGGCGAGCGGTCGAGGCGCGTTGGAGCTGATCATCGTTCGCTGTTTTTTTTTTACTCTTTACGGAATTAGGGAATTTAAAGTCTTTATTTTTTGGTAGTGATTGCTGCCCAGTGGCGTACGCAAGGGGGGGGGTTACCGGGTTTAAACCCACCCCTTGAGCTTTTGAAATATTATAAATTATATTATAAATTGCTAATTTATCACAGTCAAAGATCTGCGACAGTAATAATAATAATAATAATAATTTGAATTATTATTCCCATGCAGCATGAAGAAAAACACAACATTCCAAACACAATCTAAGCGGCCGCAAAGTTCAATTTTGCAATTTTTTTTGCAAAAAGTTGCGCAGTGACTCTCGCGAGAATTGTGAAAATTCCTTGCTTCGTCGCAGTGTGCCGACATTATTGCAAACGTTCTTGCCGATTTCACATCCCCTTGTGAACTCTCAAGTGATGCTGAGTCTACATCCTCATCATTAAATAATGTTGAAGAAGTGCTTTGTGAATCACCTAGTAGTGATAAATGTGTTGGAATGTCTATAAACTTACTTCTCAACGAAAACATAGACTCAGTGGAATTTAGCAACATGTTATTCTCGCGCTTCATCATCATCCTTGGCGAGTTCCATAGGTAAAGGTAATGTAAATTCCCCCGTGCATATAGCACCGTGCCATGAAGGCACACGTAGTGGTGTGGTGGGCCCCAAAGATTCTCGATCTATTTTGCAGGTGATGTGATCAGCACCATGCTCCGGCAGCCTTCATCCCGCAGGGTTTCTCTCAGGTACCCATTGCTATGAGGCTGGGTGCAGAGATAAGGCTGGATAAATTCCAACCAATTCCGGGAATCGAACCCTGATATCCCACGAAGTTGTCAGACTAGACCAGCGCAGCTCCTTAAATGAGTTTCATATTTCGATTATTTCAATAAATTTAATATATTTGCTTGTTTTTATGGATTTTCTTCACACTTAAAATGTCTCACTTATCATATACAAATAACCGTTGACTAGACAATTATTTTGTAACAAAGAAACAAAAGAAATGTAATTTTGTTCTATTTCTTTCATAAATAGCAATTATTAATTAATTTATTATTGTTATTATTATTATTATTATTAAAGTATAATAAAACAATGGTAATGTGAATTTGTAGAAAGTTTTCGAAATAACACCCCCCTTGATGAAATCCTGCGTACGCTACTGTTGCTGCCACTACAGTTTTAAGCAATCCGATTGGCTGACATGACGTCATTAGTGACGTTAGTTTAGGCTGGGTTGGGTAAGATAGAAGAAGAAGAAGAAAGAGTGTTGTGGTACTAATTCCAACCTTATATTTTAGAGTGGGTCGGTAGGAGTTGGTTTGTTTTTCTTATGAAATTCAGAGACAATCTTGAGGGTTATCGAACGAAGAACTCTAAAGGGAATTCAGGACAATTAGTAGTGAAGACAAAAATCATTTTTACTTGTGTAGAACTAAGAAAAGAACATTGATGAAGTCAAGCAGGTCTGACTTTTCTTTTACCGCGCGCGCACACACACAATGTGTGAATTAATAGAGGGGTGCCTGGGATTTCCCCCCACAAAGGAAATCATCCCCGGCAAAAGAAAATTGTATATCCCTGTCAGGAATGTTTTTATCCACCTCAAAGGAAATGGAATTGAAACCATACAGTATACATTTTTTTAAAAATTATGTAACAAACACAATTGAAAGATCGTTCGTGTCCATTAGTGGTGCAGTCATCAAAGATTTCCCTGCCTTGCAAATTAAAAAAGGACACCATTCTGAAACTGTCCAACCTCACCGAACGCGTATTAAAGCATTCACAAGAAACTTGCAGCTGGGTTTAAGTTTGAACTTGGCCAGTGGCGTGCCCAAGGGGGGGGGTGTTGGTGGGGGTTGTTACCCCCCGTTTTGGCCCTGCATTCCTTAAATAAAGAACGTGAAAGTCAAGAAAATATGGGGTTGCGTAATCCTGGGCACGTCACTGAACTTGGTAATACAAATTTGGTCAAGTTTTTCGTTGTTACTAGTTCCAAAGTTCTTTTGTGTATGAGTTATGAATAAGAAGTTGGCTGAAGAATTGACGATCTGAGACCGTCAATTTTCGCTGTTATCCAACTACCGTTAACAAAATTATCTTGACCGTTTTCAAAGTACAGAGCATTCCCTGACATTCGCTACGAGACTAGGCGGCAAGCGTCCCGGCGTCAGCGCTTGTCTTTCCCGGTGAACGGGGTCCGCGACAGTCGCACGCTACAGTCTGTTTTTTTCGCTCTCTTTCCCTTTTTTGTTGACGTTGCAGACTGACGCAAGTATAATCCTCCCTCGGAAGTTGTGTTGTGTCGTGTCCGTGTGTCGAAGATTGTGGCTTAATATGGCACCACAAAAGTTTACATTACAACAAAGGATTTATCTTGTCGAGTGTTACTTCGGAAAGAGGAATTGTGGAGAAGTGCGACGACGTTTTGCAACGAAATTTCCTGGTGTTCCCGTTCCACAAAGGACCACTATATTAAACCTCGTAAAAAAGTTTAGAGTAACAGAGTCAGTTCTGAATAACCATCCGTGAGTTAAAAGACAGTATTGTACGAGTGGGAGAATTACAGTAGACGAACTTGCAAGTGTAAATGCCAATTTCCTTCGGAGATGCCAGGAATGTGTTGCAGCAGAGGGACATCATTTTCAACACCTTCTTCTCGGCCCGCTTGCCGCCGAGTCTCGTAGCGAATGTCAGGGAACGGCCATGACATAGTTGCCCTAATTAATGTAATTTGAATGTTTCAGTTTTAAACAATATATTTATGGTTTAAGGAACTGTAATGTAAAATTATTATTTAGTTTTGTGCATGATAAAGTATTAGAATTAAAATGAAAAACGGTGTGTACAGTTTTTACAAATTAACAGGCAGGCTGTTAAACTTTTAACGGTAGAATATTGTGAATTTTTACGGTAACTTATAGCAGTGTAGAATGTATACAGATGTAACGACCTAGGGTAGAACTAATGTACTAAGGTACAGTGTACAGTAAAGCCTCGTTAATCCGGACTAATGGGGGGTTAAGTTGACCGATTTAACGAAAGTCCGGATTATCTGAAATAACTTAAATGAACAGTAGAAAGTTTATAGCAACAAAACACGTTTATTGTGGTGTAATTTAAAGGGCATAGGCCTTAATACACTATACAGTACAGTAAAAATGTAAAGCAATAATGTACATACAATGCAGTACGTACGACGAATGCGATTGTTGACTTCTAGCCACATTTAAAACCTTGCATTCTGCTTTTTTTTTTTGGCCTTTTGCCTGTTCGGAAAGCGCGGCTTAACGAGCTTTTACTGTACTTAGAACAACCACTGTGCGCTTCCATCGGGGTATCGAACCCGGGACCCCTTGATTACAAGGCTACGACGATACCACTGCGCCATCAGGGAGGCCAAAATTTGCATATGAAAAATAAAAGCTACTGGCATCGACTGTCCCATGTATAGGACTTTGAACATCACATCACGGAGCAAATAAAATTCTGTCGGCAATCTTGAAACAAAAGCTTCTCTTTCAGAAACTTCAGTGGCAGAGGACGAAAGAACATCGTCTCCTGCGTGAAAAGTGAAACTGACAGAAATAAGTTGATACAGTTCACCACGTCGAACACACTCCTACTTAGGAAGCTTGGTCAGGTTCCAGCTGGCGAGCGATCAGGCGTTCGTCGCCAGTGAAGCAACACCCAAAGACTTTCCAACGAAAACCAGCAAAATTGGCCTCTCTTATCGGTGGGAGACCTTCTGGTTTGCCGCAAAGGCCGACAGGTTTTTTGTCGAACGTTAAAACATATGGAATACCAAGAAAACCGCAATTTGCATAGCAGGACCACACTTTAACGCCTACCGGAGTTTCACGTTCGTAATTTTACGCAACGCTATGCGTAGAATGTCACGCATAGGTCCCTCTCGACATTGTCTCAGCACCTTTTTTTTTAATGTTTCTGGTTTTAGAAAAAATCATACTCTTTCAGTAATCTAGATCTCAAAGCTCAGAAATCAGTGTTGCCAACAACTGGAACGCAGAACTCGCTGTCACCACAGAAAATCCACCAAAAGTCGCTAAAACAAATCTGCATGTAAAATAATATAAAATTGCTATAAAAATGCTGAAATAGCTTGAAGATGAAAATTCAAGTATAATTAGATTTTCGGATGGACTCTATTAAACAGTTCAAGGGCAACCTATGTAAATATGAACAAGTTCCCTCCATTTTCTTACCAAAAAATTGAGCTTCATTTATCACTAGGGGTGTACGGGATCCCGAAAAGTCGGTACCGCAATCGGGAAAAAAAAAATGTCCTGTCTCGATCCCACTTCGGGAAATGACTTCCAGACTTTTCGGGACACCGAACAGTCGAGTAATTCAAAATAATCATTTTAAAAAGTGGTTAATGTTTTCTGCATTGTAAGTGTCTGGAACTTCTCGGAAATTGTTAATTTTTATTCTAGGAATACAAAAACAATCACTTTAGGCGAAAATGACGTGTAGAATTCGAGATTTCCAGAGCGTCGGGATATTTCGAACGTTCCCGTACCGTCGGATAGTTGCTATTGGTATTAATCAGTACATTGGCACGTCCCCCGGTTTTTTAGAAGTAGAATTTTAAAGAATTGATGTAATGATGTTTGAGATATCGATGTTTAACATATATCGATTCTTGATTTTTATCGTATCTTTGACTTCCCTTAACAGACAATCCGGTTAGGATCCTTCTTAAGATGTTATTATTAGGTACATGTTTCCGTCTGCATAGTTTATGTGTTTCTATGTTCGACAGTTTCTGAGTTTGTTTTTAAGTCCAGTTTATGCACAGGTAGGTTAATCGGGACTGGACCTACAGTTTAAAGTGGGATCCGAACCATTATGTTCCCTCACCAGGTATCAAACCCGGAACCCACTGATTACAAGGCGACGAGGAAGCTTCCTGAGGAAGCGATCGATTAATTTTGATTGTTGACTAAAACAGGCAAATCAACGGGCCGATCGAAAAGGTGAAGATTGCATTGTGTTATAAATTGCCAGTACTTTCAACCAGAGGAATTTCTAATAAATTCAATTCCGATCCAGGAGAGAAAATCAGCAAGCGTAAATGGATTCTGGACCGTAAAGAATCTTTCTATCTCTAAAGTATTTTAATACGGTCCAGGAACCTTTTTCCGGATTACTTTAAATACGGTACGGTCCAGGAAAAACCTTATTTTCAATGAAACAATACGCAACTTGGACATAATTTAAATTCTGCAAGAGAAAAAAAGGTTCCATACGGTCCAGAAAGCTTTTTTTAATGAAACAATACACAAATTGGACCGAATTTAATTTTTTGACATAAAAGGTTCCAGTCTGTTGCAGAACCTAATAGATCCCATTAGAATATTATTGGACCTTGAACAACTCTGCTTTCAACCAATCAAATTTCTAGTTCGAGTGGTTTCGGAGATATCGAATCATTTTGATACTACATATTTGACCAATTTTACATGTTTGAAAACATTATTTCGCCATATTATAAGTTGTTTCTTAAAAATTCCGGACCGAATTGAACACCAAACTATCTCACTCTACAAGAACATGCAAACCTGATAAACAGGGCGTGTCGGAACACGCCTCTTCCATACACCTACAGAAATGTGTTCTCTGACAACACCTTGACTGATCACATTCCATATATGCACACTTCGAGTGAACTCTAGTCCACGCTACTCTCCTTGTTACTTGATGTATTGGCAACCATTTTGAAGAGTAGGTCAGTGCCTCTCTGGATCAGAACCAGGTTTTTTGTTGTTGTTGTTGGAGAAGGTATTAATTTACCTTCGTATTTTATTCATGGCGTCCACCAACATGCTGAGAAACAAGTTGGAAATACAATTACTGCAGGTTCATTAATTACAACCTAACATATCGATAATTCCAGAGGTTGAGGGGCGATTAAGAAAGTCATTCCTGCCCCGCTTGCAAATTGGTATAGTTTCATTCCAAAGTATAAGAAAATCAGTTTTATTGTTTTCATAATCGATACAGCTTTTCCTCGTCTCGTGTGCATTGAATTTTACCTTCAGTTTGAGTTCCCAGACTTTTCATATGGGTCCTAGTATGCGGGAAAAAATGGTCACATGACGCGCTTTATGATCACTTAGTCGCCATATTGGATTCAAAATGGCGGAATTCATAGTTTTAAATCGCTTGTTTCTGCGCCATTTCTCAACCGATTTTAATTTGATTTTTTTTGTTTGAAGGCTCTAATTAAGACCAATTGTTGTTGTTATAATTTTTTCGTTAAAATCAACAATACTGCTAGAAAGAATTTGAAAAATAAACATTGTTGAAAATGTAGAGTAATATAGCCCTTTTATGCTTTGTGGGAGAACTTTACCTGTTATGCAAGGTTATTTGGCTTCTCAGATCACGTAAATCATTTTTGTCCTACTTTACGTTGGTGCAGGGTAGCCCGAAAGTAGCACGTTGATTTCGGATCTCGGCCGTTTCGGTGGTAGCAATGACAAAATCAAACGTTTTTCAGTTCGTACCCAAGGAATATGTCGGCACAAATGAAAATGTAGGATTGGTACAAATACTGTATGCCAGGGCCGTCCAAACTACGGCCCGCGGTTATATCTTACCTTCAGTTGCCTCTGCTGTAGCCCGCCTTAGTACTTATTTTATTTATTGATTTGGTTTATTTTACTTCGCTTTCTTGCCACTTTTGGCTAATCGCAAAGATGAGTCTTGATATGACGAAATTGATGAAGGGACACTCACAAAGAACACCCATGCCCAAGCTGGGATTCTAGGTCACATGATATCAGTTTCGTTGTTTCGCTTAGCTTGGTCGAGAGACTCTTGTTCCGTTTCTGAAAATGCACTTCCAATCTTGATGTCATTTCTCGCCAACCAATACCAGCTCACCAACGATCATAGACCCCACCTGTATATACTCCGCAGTCTAGAGTCAACTCTTGTTCCGTTTCTGAAAAATGCACTTCCAATCTTGACGTCATTTCTCGCCAACCAATACCAGCTCACCAACGATCATAGACCCCACCTGTATATACTCCGCAGTCTAGTCAACTCTTGTTCCGTTTCTGAAAAATGCACTTCCAATCATCATTTCTCGCCAACCAATACCAGCTCACCAACGATCATAGACCCCCACCTGTATATACTCCGCAGTCTAGAGTCAACTCTTGTTCCGTTTCTGAAAAATGCACTTCCAATCTTGACGTCATTTCTCGCCAACCAATACCAGCTCACCAACGATCATAGATCCCACCTCTCCGCAGTCTGGAGTCAACATATTTTTAGGTCAAATTGCACCCAGGAGCACGAATTAACTTCCGAATAAAGCTCGAAACAAACGATGTTGTTTCTCGTCCACTAAGGATCCATGGCAACCTCAGTTACACATTAATACATTGCGGCAGGCTTTTGTCATTCAACATGACAGGTATTCCACTTATCCTGCTGTTGCCATGGTTTCTCGGGGTAATAAAATACTCGTCCGGAATCGAATTTCTTGCTATCGGCCCTATTTTTAGGTTCGTGCAAGGTGTGTTGACGGGTCGGCGGGCTTGTAATTTTAACATGTTCGTTCACGTGGGAAGTAATCTAATCATTACACGTCATTGGCCAGTTTTCTAAAGGCCTTATCTCCAACATGCAGTTCACAGCGATATGTTTTTTTTTTCTTATGTTCCTCGATCAATATACTTAATTAATTTTTCAGGAATTCTGTTCGGTGGAATTAACAACGGCTTGATTCATTTATGGAGGTTGGAAGTTGCTGTGGATCAGCGATGGTACCGAGATTTTTCCCCGGCAAATTTTTATCCCCAGCAAAAGAAAATTGTTTTTATCCCTGTCAGAGATGTTTATATCCCCTTGAAAGATAACTGAATTGAAAGCATATCGTACACCATTTCTTAACTATGTAAGAAAAACAATTGAAAATCATTCTTGTTCATTTATTGTCCAGTCATCAAACATTTCCCTGCCGAAAGAGTATGCAGCCTTGTGAATTAAAGAACACCACCAACGGATCAACAAGAAGAAAAAGAAAGAACGGTAAAGAGACAAACAAGAAGAAAAAGAAAGAAAGAGAAAGGGATAAACAAGAAGAAAATGAAAAGAAAGATAAAGGGATGAATAAGAAGAAAAAGAAAAGATTGAGGGACAAACAAGAATAAAAAGAAAAGGAAGATAAAGGGACAAGCAAGAAGAAAATGAAAAGAAAGATAAAGGGACGAATAAGAAGAAAAAGAAAAGATTGAGGGACAAACAAGAATAAAAAGAAAGAAAGAGAAAGGGACAAACAAGAAGAAAATGAAAAGAAAGATAAAGGGACAAAGAAGAAGAAAAAGCAATGGAAGATACAGGGACAAAGAAGAAGAAAAAGAAACGAAAGATAAAGGGACAAACAAGAAGAAAATGAAAAGAAAGATAAAGGGACAAACAAGAAGAAAAAGAAATAGAAGATACAGGCACAAACAAGAAGAAAATGAAAAGAAAGATAAAGGGACAAACAAGAAGAAAAAGAAATGGAAGATACAGGGACAAAGAAGAAGAAAAAGAAACGAAAGATAAAGGGACAAACAAGAAGAAAATGAAAAGAAAGATAAAGGGACAAACAAGAAGAAAAAGAAAAGAAAGATAAAGGGACAAACAAGAAGAAAATGAAAAGAAAGATAAAGGGACAAACAAGAAGAAAAAGAAATAGAAGATACAGGGACAAACAAGAAGAAAATGAAAAGAAAGATAAAGGGACAAAGAAGAAGAAGAAAAAGAAATGGAAGATACAGGGACAAAGAAGAAGAAAAAGAAACGAAAGATAAAGGGACAAACAAGAAGAAAATGAAAAGAAAGATAAAGGGACAAACAAGAAGAAAAAGAAAAGAGAGATAAAGGAACAAACGAGAAGAAAAAGAAAAGAAAGATAAAGGGACGAATAAGAAGAAAAAGAAAAGGTTGAGGGACAAACAAGAAGAAAAGAAAAGGAAGATAAAGGGACAAACAAGAAGAAAAAGAAAAGGAAGATAAAGGGACAAACAAGAAGAAGAAGAAAAGATAAAGGGACAAACAAGAAGAAAAAGAAAAGAAAGAAAAAGGGACAAACGAGAAGAAAAAGAAAAGAAAGATAAAGGGACGAATAAGAAGAAAAAGAAAAGATGGAGGGACAAACAAGAATAAAAAGAAAAGGAAGATAAAGGGACAAACAAGAAGAAGAAGAAATGGAAGGTACAAGGACAAACAAGAAGAAAAAGAAAAGAAAGTTAAGGGACAAACAAGAAGAAAAAGAAAAGATAGATAAAGAGACATATATCCGAGACAACAACAATCCGTTTTCAGCTTTAGATTTCTTGGCATAGTGCTCATATTTTACATGTAATTAGTTTCACAAGAAACTTGTAGATAGGTTAGTTAGATGGACATTTGAACTTGGCATTAGAAATTTGGTCAGATTTCAGTGTTATTAGTTATTTCTTCTACAACTCTTCTTGTGTATGGGATTCTTTTTGGGATTCCTTAGGTTGTAAATATAGCGTTTCTATATCATGTGTAAATGTTATCACAAGATTTAATTGCCTAGGTTAGAAACAATGTTTACTGACTGGTAACAAATGTACAAATTGCATACCCTCCAAAAACCCTACCTCTCAAAATTAAATCTCAAATACACCACTGAGTGGGCACGCCCCCCCCCCTCCCCCCAAAGCAAAAAGCTTAATTTGCACAGTGTCCAAACTCTAATCTCATTCTTGGCTCTGCCTCGACAAGAAATGTAATAATAATAATTGAAAATTTCGGTTATTCGTCGTTGCTTTTCTACTACTTGCAATCATTTTAAATATTCTTGCAATGATATTTGTGGTAGACTTTGATTTATACCTCCACGTAGCATTCAAGATAGATTTATGGCAAATGTTTGCATGTCTCACCACTTTGATTTTCTTTGTATTTATTTTTCTTCGCTGCTTCTATTGAAAAATCGATTACACATACCATTCAACGTGTAACAAGTTGTCCATTTTCTGCACTACATACAGAAAGTAGTATTGTAACACGTGAAAACCAAATAAAACACAGAATAGCTTTTTCATCAAAGTATAATGTATATTTTGTGTGTTTTAAACACAATTTCTACGGTTCTTGTCGAAGAACAGCGCATTTTTTAACGTTATTTATGAAGCTGGAGTGAAGTAGTTCATAATACAAGTGTTTCACTTCGTGCGGTTACTGGATTTATGCTTTTATTACACCTGCAATGTTTTGCAAACTTTGCACACACACATTTACCAAAGTATATATTTAATAACAGAGAATACATTTCTCATTTTTCTATGTGCATAGGTTGGGTTTATTGCTTCCTAACATTTATTTAGTTTTAAAATTCTGAAGTGATACGTTATCGATTGTGCATGGCGCCATTGTTGCGTTAAGTCTGGGTTAACTGTACTCTAACTCGCCGTTTGGAAAGTTAACCCTCTTTTTACTCCGAGATTAGCCGCCGTATCTGTTGGTGCCAGTGTTGCCACAATCCGAGATCAGAATTTCCCTTTCCCAGGTACAAAATTTCCCTTTTTGTTCCCAATTTTTCCCTTCATATTAGAAAATATTGAAATCTGCGGTCACAAAACTTGAGCATTGCTAATATTCCTACCAACCCACGGAAGGCATCAACTTACAGATATATTAGAATCGATTGAATGAATGAATCAAATTGTACTTTGCGAAAATATACAAAATATGGGAATTTTATGAGAACGGTCACCTCGTTATTTTTATATTGGCTATGTTGTAACAATTTTAAAAATTACTTGTAAGTGATGGGAAAGTTTTAATTGTTCCTTGTTCTAATTAGTGGGAATAATTTACATAACGGAAGGCTTGAAGAGATTGAATTAAAATGTGAGTCTGATATCTTCAGATTTTCCTGAAATTTTGACTTTTTTCATAAAGTTTTCCTTTTCATGTAAAATTTTACCTAAATGTCCCGTCATGTGGCAACACTGGTTGGTTCAACAGATATTCAACCAATTCGTATGTTAACTGTAAGTTTACACTTACTCGCGAATAAATCGACGTTCCTGCAACGGGCGAAGGTATTGTCTCGTTCTCGGTATGGTGATTGATTTGGTTTATTTTACTTCGCTTTTCTGTCACTTCTGGCTAATCGCGAAGATGAGAATGAAAGGTGATACGATGCAATCGATGAAAGGACAATCACAACCACATGTGAAGAGCACGCAACACAAATTCCACAGAGGATTATACTGGCTATAAACCAGACGCCAGAGCCTCGTTAGGGAGCGACACGTGCCGCTTGGGAACAAACCAATCAGCAGCAATGTTTCATACCGTAGCGGCATGTCAGGCGGCTCAAGCCTGCGTTCGATTGGTGAAATCCTTTAGCGACACGTGTCGCCTGTCGCTTCGGTCTGAATTCTCCCTTAATGTGCAAGGATGCAGTCCAGGATGTGCTACGTGGAAGAGAGGGCAGGGTGCGAAATCCTGGAGGGGACGAGGGGAATTCCCCCCACGAACAATCTTGACCTCAAAAATCCCCCCACCAAAATTTCCGGGGGTGAGAGTTTTTGTTATAACAAACAAAATATAAGCAATTACTTTTAATTTCAAATATACTTTACTAAGAATAATATCGAAAACACACACAAATTAATGTGGTTGTGAGTATTGAATGCTTTCTCTCTCAAGAGATCATTAACAAACCTACATCAATACGCACAATGAAAGTAAAACAAGAATGCAAGAAAATAACAACTATGAAATATAATTGATTTATGTTAACATAAAGCACAAACTAAACAAAACCTTACACATAATAAAACCACTTCAACTATTTCATAATTTATTAACATCTTTAACCAGTTAGTAAAGGTATTAGTTAGCTGCTTTACAATACTCTCTGACATGTACAAAAGTAACAAATTAATTTCCTTTATGTACAGGTAATTATTAATAATAATAATAGTAAATTGAGTAATATATTTTTACTTTTAATAACATTACAAATATGTACCGTATAATTTACACATATGCTTGTGGGGGAGGGGGTTTGTGGACGAAGAACTTTCTCCCCCCACCAGTTTTCAATGATTTCGCACCCTGAGAGAGGGTGACATTTTGGTGCGTTGAAGGGTTTGGTCTCATTCTCTGATTATTTAGCTACGTTACGTCGCTTTTCTACCTCTTGGGTAAATCGCGACATTGACAAAGTTTGGTGATAGGATAAACACAATTATACTGTATACCCATGTCCGATCAGCTGTCGAACCTAAAATAGACCTTCTGATTAAGGGTAGCAAAAGCGTTGATAGAAGTTCAGTCGGTAAAGAAAAACCTTTTTTCATCTCCCTGTTTTATATTAATAGGTACGAAACACGGGCGTATATAGTGTGTCCAGACCCACCGACAATCACTGTATTATAAGAATTCCAACTTCTGTGACACCAATGTTCTCTGCCCCTCCCCCCTTATTTCCCCTCTATGTGGTTCAAGGCATGTTTTCGTACAGCAGATTCAAAACAACTACACATAATTTATTCATTTCCAATGTGTGGGCAAATTATTCTTCAGAGAAAGGTGACACAACTAACGAATAAAGTATGTGGTAGTGTTATTAACAATAAATTTGCTAGACACAAATAGAGATAGTTCAACTACATAGGAAATAATACTCCTCCTTCCTCCGTAGTTGCTTGGAACTTCCGTCTACTTGAAAATACTTTTTTTTCTTTAAGAGCATAATATTGTTCATAATATATATCTGTGGTAAGATTCCTTTACACTAAATTTCTAAGTGAAAGTTTGATAGGGGGAGGAACTGCCCCCTCTTGCCCCCCCCTCTGTGCGCACGCCTATGGAACCTGGAACCTCTGGCTTATTCGCACGTTACGGACGATGACCTTGCCGTCATGAAAGACAGCTGTTATCGTCCCTTTATAAAAGGCAGGTCCCTTGTTCGAATCCCGGCATGGACATGGGTGATCTTTGAGAATACCCCTTCATCAATTTCATCATATCATCACTCATCTACATCGTAAGTGGCAGAAAAGCGAAGTAGAATAAACCAAATTAACCTATTGTCAAAATGCCTCTCTATCTCGTTTCTAAATTCGAGACGAGCGAGACAGACACTCGTCTTGTCTATGTAGCATAGAAGGTAACTTAGTTCTGCGTTAGAAGTAACTAATTATAATTACAGTGGACGCCCTCTTAAACGGCCACTACGGGACCGAACCCTTGGTCGGATAACAAAATGGCCGGTTAAACCGGTGTCGTCCTAGTTGCGAACAGTCCTAATTGCGAACACTTGCTGCCTGAACAGGAATATACTCGATAGACTATGTCCTAATGGCGAACACATTTTTCTGCCTTGGGACTTACAACTTTCTCTCACACTTCCCGAGCCTATTTAACGATTTTTGTTTTTAAAACTGAGTTGTGACTGGTCAGTGTTATGTTGGATCATAGAAAATTCGACATGATTAAAGTAGTCGCCAAAGCATATCTAATTTAATAATAAAAGTCTGGCCTATTTTTTATAGGAATACGTACTACACACTTCTTAACTGAAAAGAGCTTCGTCATTTAATAATACAATTATTGACTTTACCTAAATTTCAAACCATATGACACTGGTTAAACATTTAGGAATACCACTAATCTCCTTATATTTGTTAGTGCTCCTCGCCAGAAAAACAAAAATACATTTTTCTTCCGTTTTATATCTTCCAGAGCCATGCCATTAGACTTTTCTGCCTCAGACTTTAATTAAGCTTTATATAAGCTCTTGCACTGTCGGATGTGGCCTACCTGTCTCACAGTTGATTTTGCGGTTCCATCCCTCCCGTACATTACTTGTCCTGTGCTTCATGTGGAAGCAGTTTCGCATCACTGAAGGCCCCAAGGGGTTTTCGAGTCATTAACACACGAATGAAAGTCTGATTACGTCGACAGACTGAAAGAGTGAAATGACCTTGGAGGAATTTGCAAAGCAGAAGACCCTGATAAGTCAATCAGGTTGGCTATTGTTGTTAGTCAAACCAACTGTCTGCTTTTGAAAACAGTTTTTTTTTTAGTTTCATGTGTTCGCAATTAGGACATGAAATTATTTCTCACTTTCATGTGTTCGCAATCAGGACGATTTAGGCATTGTTCGCAATTAAGACTGTTCGCAATTAGGACACAACCGGTTAAACCGAATTATGTAATGGAATACAGTAAACATCACTTTATCACTTCACAAGATGAGCCCAAAAGAAAGCACAGAAAACTACTGTATATGTATCACTCACTATACAGTATGTACGTACACATTTTTAAAATTAAACAATTCTAAACTACATTTTTAAAAATACATACAGTATTATACGTTTTTAAGAAGGCTGTACTGTATTCAAGAGGGCGATGATTTTGTGACACTTCACACTCGCAAAGAACTCATCGTAGGGAAAACAGTTCCACTTTTAAAACGCTGGCTTTCGCTTTCACAGAATCCCGAAGGTCGAATTTTTCGCAATGCTTTCTCTGAAGCATTTATGAGCTCTCGGCTCGTTGAACCTTCTCTCGCAAAACTGGAATAATAAACAACCACCAGCTAAATAAGCCAGCGAAGTCGGAATGTGCGTGACATCGTTTTGAGGCTAATGACTCCTAGCAAGGGGCTCAAGGTCACCCGCTCAGCGCTTCGGCAAGGAGTAGTTTAGGCTTATCGACAAACGCCAAACTTATCGCTCAAAATAACGTTGTGACATGTTCCTTAAATATACAGAAATCCGTCACGAGAAATTAATTAAAGACGCTTCATTAGATCACACAGCATTCCATTGTCACGGTTGGAACCACGGACTACATTTTTCATATTAAAGTAACTATCCTACTGATTTACCATTTAAATTCAACTGCCCTAAATGATTAAATCCATCGTGACTTAATAATGTACGTTTTTGCCTTGCATTCAATTCCTTACCTAATCGTTATGATACATGAAATATTTAATAATTCCCACCAATACTGTGGAGAAAGGTCCTTCTAAATGCGACGCTACAAGGAAATGTCCAGCTGACAGCATCAAACTCACGCGAGCTGTGCAAATGCATGAAAATAAAATAATAATTTTAAAAAGTTCGAAATAGACTGGCAAATAATATTTACACAAACTTTGGTTTTGTTCTCTCTTGATTGCGACTAAATTTTATTTTCATTACAAATGCATATAGTAAATTGTTCCTTTTACTTTGCGACAGCGATAAGCAATTATTAGGGAGACAAATTTATGGTAAATAAAAACTGAGGAGAGCGGTAAAAAAATGTTAGGTCGGTGGTATATACCAGCGGTGAAAAAAAAAAAATTCGGCACACACTTTTGAATGATGAGAGGATACCAAAAAAAAAAATGAAGTTTTGTGATCAGCATCTGCTTGTGTTATATATTCTCAAGCCTAACAATGAAAATGGTGAACACTGAGAGCGTACGTTTGTTTACGTTTTGGCTTCGCGGGAGGGTGATTCATTCTCCAAGCCTTCGTTATCTTATCTTACTCTTCGCAGATAGACTAATCCTGAAATCGTTGCTACAGCTGTTGAATATAACTGGCAGCTGTGAAGAGATTAAGAGAAAAAAAATAAATACAGCTTGACGAGCACGGCAAATAGCAAAGTTTTCGAACGGAGACTATGCGCATGAGAAATCACAATTTGCAGCTTTTTCCGATGTGATCGAAGACATTTTCTTTACAACTGCTAGTAGTAGGTTACTTTAGACAACTGTTTCGTCACAAATCGGCAGTGTAAACACACAGCCTCGATTGCCGGTTTTTGCGTGTTTCCTACTTAATTCGATGATATGTCGCAGCTATTTCGCGAAAAGGCGTTAATTTCGTGGAAAAGCACACATTTCGCGTTACTTCGCGAAAAAAAAAATCGCACATATTTCATCATTGGTGATGTAGTTATTTGCAGAATGTTAGAAATTGCAACGTTTCTTCACATTTCGCATTTTCGCGCATCACGAAAATTCAATGTCCCTAGCAATTATATTAGTTTAACATATAATATAGAGATTAAATTTCATAAAATGAGAAAAAGTTAAAGTTGCTGTAAGGACGTGTAAGGAAGCTACATCTAACAAAATTAAATCTAAACAATTACACAATTGCTCTACTCAGTGCTTGAAATTGGACGGTACAAATACGGGCGGCACCACCTATTTGGGGGGGGGCTAGAAAGGACTCTATCCCACCGTGGAATAGTCTTTGCCCACCGAAATAGCCTACATGAGAAGTTTTTTAATCATTGCTATAGAGCAAGAATAGAGCGTTCTCAAAGGAATATTTTTTAAAATTGAGAGAACAAAAGAACAGAGAAAGGAAAGAAAAAAAGGAGAAGAAAATTAGAAAACAGAAGAAAAATGATAAATATATGGAGAAACAAGGATAACGAGAAAGGAGCAATATAAACGGATGAAGCGAGAAAAAGAGAGGGAATTATAGAAATTAAAGAAAGAAAGAGAACAGAGGAAAGAAGAAAGAGAAGGGACGAGAAAAATAAGAAAGATAAAGAAAAATATTTAGAGAAACAAAGGAAAGACAGAGATAGATAAGTAGATGAATTGAGAAGTGCAGAAACAGAGTACGAAAGAGAACAGAGAAGAGAAAAAGGAAAGATAAGAAGAAGAGGAACGAGATACAAAAGGAATGAAAAGAGAAAGAAAGCAAAGGAAAGGAAAGAGAGGAAGACTTAAAGAAGAAGAATGACAAAGAAAAAGAGAATAGAGGAACAAAGAGAAAGATATAGAGAAACAAACTGAAAGAAATTGAGGAAGTGCTAGATAAACAGATGAAATGAGAAAGAGGGATAAAGGAAAAACAGAAAGCAAAAAGAAGAAAGAACTACAAACATTAAGAGAGAAAAAACTGGAATAACATAAAGAAAGATCAAGTAATAGAGAAGAGAGGGGAAAAGAAAATAGGTGAAGATATATAGAAACAATAGAAAGAGAAATGAAATAAGAAGGAAACAGAAAGCAAAAATAAACAGATAGAGAAAGATAGGAAGGGAAAACGGAGAGAGAATTAATCTTGACAAGCAGAGTACAACTGAATAGATTTCGTCCACTCCCGATCAAATTTAACTGGAGACGCCACTGTGTAGGAAACACTGTAATTGTAGAATATGTTTATTACGAGGATTTATCGGATCAATGTCCCCAATGGCACGCGCAAGTGGAAAAAAAACTGTTATCTTGTACACCTGTCCCACTCCTCTTAAGCGTGTTAACCTTGAACTACCGGCCTTTTGGCAAGGACGTCGAGAAAAGAATGGTGTTCTCATTCCAGACCGAACGTGTATGACCTGGCAACACTCCAACTTTTCTTCATCCCACGTCCACCGGCTAAATGACTTTCTGGATTCGACGTCGATGTTCGTTTCGTTTTTGCACAATCTGAAAGCGTCGATTGAGGATAAAGACGCATTTCTAGTCATGGCCGTCCCAGGGATACAGAGAAATTAATATTTCTCTAGAAAGTTAGAACATAAACATTACCTTAATCCATGTATGTAAGTAACTCTATTGTACACTCACCTCACTTAGTATTCCGGCAGTTTGTTCCTTTATACAGCATATTTGCAGAAGATACAATCAAACCTACAAGTGTATCAATATACGCTGTATAAAACACACCTTATTACTAACTTCGTTGTCCGTACACGAGAAAAAATTAGTAATTCAATATTATGTTGCAATTAGCTGTTAGACTTTTTATTTTTAAGTGATGTGAATTGTCCATTGTGCCTAATTTGAATTACGGTTATATGTCAGTATACAGATATACTGACATATAAAATAAATTCTCTAATAATTGACATAAAAATAAATGCCCTTATAATTCACATATAATCAATCTCCATAATTCACATATAATCAATTCACTAATAATAGAGATAAAAATCAATTCCCTAATAATTCACATATAATCAATTCCCTAATAATTCACATATAATAAATTCCATAATAATTGACATAAAAATC
This sequence comes from Lepisma saccharinum, assembly GCF_977018435.1. NCBI lineage: Eukaryota > Metazoa > Arthropoda > Insecta > Zygentoma > Lepismatidae > Lepisma > Lepisma saccharinum. The sequence continues at coordinate 17,006,688 of NC_139246.1, read as the reverse complement.
AATTCCCTAATTATTTCATCATATCATTCTCATCTTTGCGATTAGCCAAAAGTGGCGGAAAAGCGAAGTAAAACCAAATCAAGCAATCAACCCCCCCTGCGTCTCTCCCCCCGGAAATTTTTGGTGAGGGGGATTTTTGAGGTCAAGATTGTGTTCAGTAAAAAAAAAAGTCTTTCCGTAATAGGATAGAAGTAGACAACGGTGTTGTAATGAAATACTTCGTGACGATTAAAAGATGATCAGCTAAAGGAACGTGACAATTCGAGGTTAAAGTATTGAACGATTTGGCAGTTTCAGATACCGGAGATGTATCATTATTCATTAGCAGTGACACGAGCTGCAGTCAGGAAGTCAAGTGAGAATAGAAATTGCAAAAGAAGCCATTAATAGAAGAAGAAGCGTGTTTTGTGGACCTTTGAACAAACAAGTAAAAAGAGACAAATGAAGTGTTTTATGTGGAGTGTGGTGCAGAAACCTGGAAGTGAGGAAAAGCTAGTAGAAGCTTTAGAAACTTAAAAGCTATGGCGAAGAATGGAACGTGTGTAATGGATAGACAAAGTAAGAAACATAAACTGTGTTGGAAAGAGTTGAAAGAAGAGCAATGCTGGAACAGGATGCGAAATCCCTGGGGACGTGTGGGATTTCCTCCCCACCAACAATCTTGGCCTCAAAAATCCCCCCACCAAAAATTTCCTGGGGGGAGAGTTTTTGTTATAACAACGAAAGATAAGCAATTACTTTTAATTTCTAATATGCTTGACTAAGAATAATATCGAAAACACACACAAATTAGTGTAGTTGTGAGTATTGAATGCTTTCTCTCTCAAGAGATTATTAACAAACCTACATCAATACGCACAATGAAAGTAAAACAAGAATGCAAAACAATAATAACTATGAAATCTAATTGATTTATATTAACATAAAGCACAAACTAAACCGCGGGTGGCCGCGGTGGCTCAGTCGGTAACGCGTCTGACTACCATGCTAAAGGACCCGGGTTCGATCCCCGGCCGGTTCAAATCCGGGAAATTTTCTAACGATGAAAGCGGCCCCGGCGCCCACCCAGCGTCGAATAACATGGGTACCTGGGGGAAACCCGGGGGGGTAAAGGCGGTCAGGGGCGTGATGCTGATCACATCACCCCCACTCACGACCGGATCAAGAAAGTGTGGGGCGTTACCCCCACACCCCCTATACGCCTTCATGGCGTGGTGCTATGCACAGGGGAGCCCTTTACCTTTTTTTTACCTTACAAACTAAACAAGAACTTACACATAATATAACTACTTCAACTATTTCATAATTTATTAACATCTTTAACCAGTTAGTAAAGGTATTAGTTAGCTGCTTTGCAATATCTGATATGTATAAAAGTAACAAATTAATTTCCTTTATGTAATTAATAATCATAATAATAATATATTTTAATTGAGTAATTTATTTTTACTTTTAATAACATTACAAATATGTATATCGTATAATTTACACGTATGTTTGTGAGGGAGGGAGTTGTGTAGATTAAGAACTTTCTCCCCCAATCAGTTTTCAATAATTTCACACCCTGTCTGGAAGTAATCAAGAAAAAAGATAGATTGACCAGGACACTGTCTAGGAATGATCTACCTGTTAAAAAATGCACTGAAAGAAATGGTTAACAGGGAAAGAACCGGGGAAGAAGAAGATATAAGATGATAAATTATACTATTTTAAGTGGATCGTAAGCTGACACGAAGCGTCAGGAGAAAGATGATCGGATAGCCTTGAGTTGCAGTGAGAAACCTGCCTATTACGGCAGAGAACGGAAATAAAAAAAAACAACAAAAGAAAAACTGTTGTTCTTGTTGTGATTATTATATGAGAGGTTCAGAGCACAAGTGACGTAAGTCCACTTTTCGTGGAAATGGAGTTACATGTAAAACTGAAGTATCAACATTTCAATGCTATTAGAAGTAAGTATGTCGTAAGTTTCAAATTCATGCTCATAGAGGCACCACTATATTTGTGCTCCAACAGCTAAACATAGTACTGAAGTATATAATTGTGTTTTCTTCTCAAAACTGTCTTGAACGGAGTTACAACACTTGTGTTCTGAACACTTCATATCTTTGGTTATATCAGTTGGGCTAATATCTGACACAATAAGTTCCTTTATTTTTCCACATTTAAAATCGTTAATACAACTGAAATGCATAGTGAATCTTTTATTTTGTTAGAACTTTAGTCTTTCAAGAAACATAGTTAACATTTTGTGGAAATTTCACAGTCTCTGAAGTTTATGCTGTGTAACATTTTACATAAAAATATAATTTTTGGGTTCATGGAACCATTAATGTCTTGGATTAAGTGTACTGTACTTTCCACTAATTTTTTTTTCGATCTGGCTCATCTACCCTTTACTTATGCTGAAATTTTAATTAACTGAACTTCATGTCTGGTATTAACTATCATAATATTTTGTATTTTTTCTGCAATGAAACTAACATTGGTAATTTCCATTCCTCTCTTACGATGAATATATTCAAACCGATTTCTACGGAACATTCTAAATCTTGAACTAAACTCTGTGGTGCAATACCGCTTTGAGGGCCAATGCATTCGTAAGTTCTTTTGCAGGACGCATCTAGTCCCATCGCCGCTGTTTTCTCGCTTTACAAACCGAAGTCGGCTTTTAACACCGAAATTTTGGAACTCCCATCCGGGATCGAACCTGGGACCGTTCGCACCAAATGCAAGAGCGCCAACAGTTCGGCTACGCGGGACCTTTCTCCGTAACATTCATGCAGATAATCTTTTAGGAGGTCTAGATACTTCTGTAATGTTTGGTAATTGGATCTGGTGTCCAGAAATAGTAGGATTAACCCATTTCCATCAATTATAATAAATATAGCGACGGAGGCTATTGTCGACCTGTTCTTAATCCCACGTGCAGAAGGTCAACCTAATCTGGCAGGCGCCCTCGGGTTCTCTATTTCTATTTTTACTAGCTAGAGAGGACTCGGTTGCAAGCACATATGTTGATACACAAATGACTCGTCGAGTTGAAGGTCACATTGAGATACGAATACGGATTCAATAAAGTTTAATGCAAATATTAATCGTACCATTTTCATGTTTATCTTACAAATAGTAAGTGTTTCCAACCCAGAAGAACAATATCCAGATTTCCTAGTGATGGAGTCGAGACAAGATGATTAAAATCTTTCGCAGGGCAGCTGTTTTTATTCAAATTTTAGTGTTCTTAAATAGAAGCTACATAATGAATATATCTTGTATCATCTTTTATCTGTTCGTGTAATAACAACAATAATAATAATTGTTAATTCATCTATAATATTATAGATTATTGTATTGTACTATATTAATTGTAACTTTTTCATTATTTTTATTATTATTCTTACATATGAGACACTGGTTCCGGCCCCTCTCGAAATGTAGTACTGAATACGTTCCAAATCGTGTTACCAAACATACAGTATATCAATATCATCATGATAGTGATATGAAAGCCGTTTGGCATGAAAAATTTAGCTCTCTTATTATTAGCATAAAAGAAAATTACATTCATTTTTCTTTATGACAATTAGAAATTAAACTTTGTTATCTTCCTACATGTGGTTTATCTTCTTAATTTCAAATAAAATTCTAAATTCTGTAAAAAAGATCAAGGTATTAACTCATTTCCACCACAGTAAAACATTCAGAAAGAATAAAGAAAAATGTTAGAAAATACTCATAAGTCCAGAGCCATCTATTGTTCACCATTGCAATCCATATCCCAACATAGTAGCGATTTTTTTTTAAAACCTATTTTATTTCAAATTATTCAATAATAAGTTATCATCAGACAATATTGTAAAAAAAACTATTCAAATTTGTTAATATAAAACTTTGTAGAAATTATGTCAATTTGTATTCAATTCTGGAAAGAAAAAATATCAATAAAGATTGAGGTAAAAAATTATCAGGGGCACTACTAAAAGAAAGATGGTTGAAGCTGAAATCAAAAAATTGTAAGTACTGTATCTTATTTCTTTATCCCAGTTTGTGTTTTACCGAAGCAAAGTGACGTGTATTCTTTGTGTATTTCGCCCAGAGTGCTTAAAAAACGTCATAACAGTAGCTAAGTAATATACATCTTTCACTAAATATGCCTCAGCGAGGCATAATTTCAAATTTTAAGAAAAATGGCTGCGATGTTCGCTCCCCATTCCGCCCCCAATTTGACGTTATTCATTCTATTCTCTGCTCCGGGAATCTAAAGAGTGAGCGAACGAAAGCAAGTCTGCGCAAGTAGTGACTTGAGAGGGCTCGACCAATGAACACGTTCGAGGAGAAAAGCGACTTCAGCTCCCATCTGTTTCCATCAGCGAGTACTGCTTCGCTCCGCTCACCTCCTTCCTGCCCTTCTGCGCAACCTTGCTCCAGAGAATCGCGGGATAGAGTATAACTTAAGGGGGAGAGGGACAATTTCCTCTAGGTCCATCTCTCTGAGGCAGCTGGGGATCAGTGTTGCCAACTTAGCTCCTTTGGGACCAGATCTGGCTCTTTCGTGCACTCGTTTGGCTGCGAACTGTGGCATCCGCCCCCTGCCCCACTATGATACCCTCACCCCACCGCACATAGACCAACTTTCGCACGTGACGTGATATTGTTATATTGGCTGCGTCACCCACCCCCTCTTATCCCCAGCTACTTTTATATAGCGCCGTGGCTGAGGTGAAGATGACAATATTGTTATCCAGTAATCCCTTATTTTCGATTTCATACGACGATCGGTGGATTATTGAGATGGGTGATGCCGTCAGATATAGACGGTGAAAGCTAAGAATAGATTGTCATCACTTTCAAGTTACCGGTAATAGCAGCGCCCCTCACCCCCTTGACAACAGAAATTATCATGGGAGGCACTTTATCCAGCCTTCGTAAATATAGCTCCTTAAAAGTCAACTTTAGCTCAATTTAAGGTGAAATTTAGCTCCTTTTTGCGCACCAGGTTTGTCAACACTGTCAAGATGGTCGTAGGAGGCAAGGAGAAATGAATTACTCTTATGGGAGAATTATTTTATTCGTTTTGGGGGGATATCAAACTTCCGATGGCGGAAGAAAACATATGATCGGGTAGAGGATCCATTGAAGATGACATTTTCGCTAGAAAGAGTAGAAACTCCCATTTGTTTAGCCGCAACTTGAATTTGAAGTTGTCTCTCCATAAGCAATACATGGGATTCTGTAAATACTTATTCATCATATTTTTCAAACACGTTATTTAGCTTAATAATCAACTTTAAAAACCGCTTCCACTTGCAACATCATGGGGAGAAATTCATTCTCTCAAATTATGCGTGGGTTTTCTTTAGTAGCAGTGCCCATTCCAACGATATTGAAATAAATGCATGCCTGGTGCGAAATTGTCACACCTCACCTTAACTGGCCCTAAGGAAGGGCAACTCGGGCACAAGCCCGAAGCCCCCCGCTTCAGGGGCCGTACGCCAGATAAAAATAATTGTTTGTGTACGGTTTATTACGAGTTTATAGGAGGTTGGTGCTTCCAATTAAGAAACTAATTTGATTTTTCCTGACTTCATGGATTGTTTTGACATACCTAAAAGTAAAAATGCTACATAAAAAACCTGTCCAAGCATTTCAATCAAAAATAGTTGTAGCTACACAAGAATGTAGACACAGAATAACCAATGCGACACATTTTCCACGTAGCGTCGCTTCTCCTCAGGTCTCGCACAGACTACTACCCTGTTTTATGTTAGGCACAAGAGTCTTGCAGTTTTCTAGCGGCCATCTTGTGTCCAACTATATAAATCACTGAACAATAGCTAATCTGCACTATTCGTTTCATTATACTATAGAATGAAACCACGAAGTGAAAATACATTTACATGAAACAATATAAATTCACTGCAATGTCAAAATTCAATGAAAAATAAGCAAAAGAGAATTATGAAAATGTTGTTGGATATGATTAAAATTTATCACTTTGATGGATAAAAGTAATAGCTTGATATTGAACATAGCCAGTTTTATAATTAAATATCATGTCACATTAATTTAGAAACTTTATTAGCCGTACTACTGGCCCTGAACTTAACATAGACGGCGTTAGTCGTCTGAAAAACAAAGAAGAAACGACGAATCGAACTCTGCTCTTACATTAACTATTGTAAAGTATATATAAAATGCTGCGTCGTGGGTCCTTCGTTATAAAAATCACGATTTACGAAGTTTCCTAAAGTTTTTGAAATTGCTTTCTTGGAGGTCACAGGTATCCCCCCTCCCACAAACTCCTTAATTATGTAGGCGAACAGCAACTTGGGAAGGTCAGTGATGTCACGTGTACTTTCATATTCACCATTACACAGCTCGCGCAGGCACAAGCTGAAGCTATACAGGACCTACCTGATCACACAGAAATGTAGCACAATGCGTGCCCCATTTTTTTGGTGAATAACGTCGGCGTTGCCATGATAGTACAATGACATGGGGTTCAGTGTAGCACAGTATGACTCCATAGATTCCGGGTTCGAATCCTGAAGAAGGCATAGGTATTTGTGTTTCTCGCTAGAAAAGGTGTGGGGGAAAATGAAAAGCAGAGAATTGGAATTTTATTGGTCAACTCACGGTCCAGCCATCCAAGGTTCTGTATTCGAGTCCGGGCCAGGATTTTAGTGTTTGTTGAAGAGTGTGCGTCTCGAATTTTATCAAGGTGAGGCTAGATTTCAACAAATAGATTTATATTCCATGACTTAAATGTTAATATGGAATGGTGTACAGTCGTGAAATAAATACTACTGGTATTAAGGCTCTGGGGAGCAAGTATTTTTTCCATGATTCTACATGTGGTACTGTTGCAACCACTGGCGCACGCTGAGAAATGGCATTCAAGTCTTAACAGGAGCCGACCTCCGTGGCGGATTGGTTAGCGCTACGACGGCAGGGATTCCTGGTTCGAATCCCGGCCTGGTCATGAGTGTTCTTTGTGAGTTTCCCTCGAGGGTGATAATATGGTGAAACTGATGAAGGGACATTCACAAAGAACAACCATGCCCAGGATGGGATTCGAACCGGGACCCCTGACGTCGTAGAGCGCTGTGATTACCAGCACAGGACTTTCCAGCTTAGGAACTATGGAAATTCCAATGAAAGCAGTGCTATCTCAGGAACTATGGAAATTCCAATGAAAGCAGTGCCATCTCAGGAACTATGGAAATTCCAATGAAAGCAGTGCCATCTCGGGAACTATGGAAATTCCAATGAAAGCAGTGCCATCTCAGGAACTATGGAAATTCCAATGAAAGCAGTGCCATATCCAGGAAGAAATCAACCTTACATGACCACTGTGTGAGGAATGCTTTAGGCCTATAACTAACAAAATTGTCTACATGAAAACACGCGCTTGTTTCTCAGTCTGAAGCACCATTTAGTCTGTCTTCTTCTTCTCAAAGACCAGGGAGGCCCTGAAAAATTCAACCTAATTCACATGAATAGGTTTATCTACTTAGCTTACTTAATCTTCGTATTTCTTTCCATTGTGAGTTTAGTTTTTGTGACGTCACACATATTAAAGGTAGGGGCTTGTGCTTAATTGGCGTGCGAGAAGTGAAACCCAAAGTAGCAACCATTATAGATAATGGTCCATGCACTCTTTCGAAGGTTCCCAAGAAATAATGAGCAAGAGGAAAATCATTTTGTTACGTCATGCACTAAAAATAACATGAGGAGCGTGTACTTCCCACGTAGAAGGTGGTTAGGAACCTTTGCTACACCAGTAATATACGTATATTTGAGGTCACCTGAATAGCGTATGTAAAATGCATTCATACCAGTGGCGTATACGGGTTTCAAAATTGGGCCACAAACATTTGCTTAGAGAGGGGGAAGGGTTGGGCTTTGTCCCGTTCACTTTTTGGGGTTTGAAGTCATGTGACACTGTGATTTTTTAAAAAAAAATTATGCTTATTTAGAAATAAATATCGACCTCCTATATTGTCAAACATTAGGTGAGTATTTGCGAGTATAAAATGTGACATTTTATAAACTTCTTACCTTGAATACTTAATTTGAATATGAAGTCGCTGACCACTCTTTTACTTTCAGAAGAATGCTTTTCTCGAAGAAAGGGCTCAAGATTACCAACTGCTGAAGCACCATCATGTTATTGAAATGAACAATTGTATGCACATTTTCTAATTCTTCTTTTAGTCCCTGCCTCTGGATTCTTAGATATAGGCTAGAATGATTTATTCACAATTCAGGACTTTCCAGCTCAGGAACTATGGAAATTCCAATGAAAGCAGTGCCATCTCAGGAACTATGGAAATTCCAATGAAAGCAGTGCCATATCAGGAACTATTGAAATTCCAATGAAAGCAGTGCCATCTCAGGAACTATGGAAATTCCAATGAAAGCAGTGCCATCTCAGGAACTATGGAAATTCCAATGAAAGCAGTGCCATCTCAGAAACTATGAAAATTTCAATGAAAGCAGTGCCATCTCAGGAACTATGGAAATTTCAATGAAAGCAGTGCCATCTCAGGAACTGTTGAAATTCCAATGAAAGCAGTGCCATCTCAGGAACTATGGAAATTCCAATGAAAGCAGTGCCATCTCAGGAACTATGGAAATTCCAATGAAAGCAGTGCCATCTCAGGAACTATGGAAATTCCAATGAAAGCAGTGCCATCTCAGGAACTATGGAAATTTCAATGAAAGCAGTGCCATCTCAGGAACTATGGAAATTCCAATGAAAGCAGTGCCATCTCAGGAACTGTTGAAATTCCAATGAAAGCAGTGCCATCTCAGGAACTGTTGAAATTCCAATGAAAGCAGTGCCATCTCAGGAACTGTTGATATTCCAATGAAAGCAGTGCCATCTCAGGAACTATGGAAATTTCAATGAAAGCAGTGCCATCATAGGAACTATGGAAATTCCAATGAAAGCAGTGCCATCTCAGGAACTGTTGAAATTCCAATGAAAGCAGTGCCATCTCAGGAACTGTTGAAATTCCAATGAAAGCAGTG
>NC_139246.1:15049244-15102662 GCF_977018435.1 Lepisma saccharinum | reverse complement strand
GCCTTGACTCATCTCACCCAACAGGTTAATAGGAGCCGGAGCTTGCCCCGAGTTGATATTTTGCTGGATATGAGGCTTTGCTTGAAAATGTATATTATCCAATATTCATTATTGGGTCTACATCTCAGATGACATTTAAAATAACTTTTCTTTGCTCACTTCCAGTATGACGGTAGTCATCATAATCTGAACAAAACAAAACACCATCACACAATATATTACTTGAACTGGTAGAACTGTTCTGCCTTGTGCACCAGAAAGACGATGAAATCCAGCCAATATAGAAACACGAGATTTTAATTCTTGGTCACTAACTATGTGCTTTTTAGTGCTCTGCAGTGAATAAACTTTTATTGCCACAGTGTATATGTAAAAACAGTGTTAAAATTCTACCGAAATAATAGTTTAACGAAAGTAATTTCAATGTAAATTGTTTATACTTAATTAAAATTCACATTAAACCATAAAGCCATAGACATGTGCAGGATTTCTCTAGGGAGGACCAAGCAAGGTAATTTTTCCAAGGTGGGGGGTAACGAGGCTTATTTTCCCACATAATAATGTTGCTCTATCAAAAAAAAAAACTCCTTCAGTTTGAAGTTATCATGTTCCTGGAACACTCTTTCGATAATTACATAAAATACTGCGACTGAAATGAAATTGTAATATAATTTTTTGGCATACATTTTCGCCCCTTTTGGACGTTCATGCATAAAAACAATCAATTTTCAGGTCTTATTGACACTTAGCCAAAGCTATTATCAATATAATCAAGTAACTTAAGAAATACTTCTAGAACTCGATCTATGATTTGTTTTGCAGAAATGAGAGGAAGTTGCGAAAGAACTCGGTGCCCTCCTGGTCAGTATTGCCAGATGATTCCACTCAGATGCTCTAATCCTCCTTGTCAGTATGTGCCAAACTGCAGAAACATCTCAAGAGGTTAGCAATGGATCATTATTTGCAAATATAATCTCTTTCTAATCCCAAATCAACTTCTTAAAGTCTATATCTCAACTATATCTCTTTACATAAATGGCTTACTTTTTAAACATAGCTGGTCAAACGCTTTTACATAATCAGCGCGAGTCTTTGCACTGAAGCTCCAGCTCCCTTACAGCTTTTCGTTCCCATGCGCATGTGCAGATATCAACAGCACATATTTCTGCGCAATTTCCACACACATGCATTGCTATTCGTTCTGCGCATGCGTGGAAGGTACGATACAATCTCGTACATCGTACGTAACGATAAGTTTCTGTCACCAGCAGTGTTTTCATTGCAATTCCTACCAAAACAAAAACCCCTCTACAATATACCTCCTTAGGCTAAAAAGGATGAGTGATGATTAGATGAAATTAATGAAGGGTCACTCGCAAAGCCTTGACTGGTACTCGAACCTGGAACCTGGAGTGACGAGATCAGAAGTATACCACTAACCGTAACACCGTTATCTAGGTGGCTACTAAGTTCTCGCTTGCTGAAATATTACCGTATTTAACCGCATAATCGTCGCAGATTTTATGCCAATTTCTTTTAGCAAAAATGTGCAGCCCGACCATTATGTGAGGATCTTTTCAAAAGAATTGTGTCACTATTTCCGCTACTTAAGAAATCATTTATTGCTAGGCAAACTGTCTTTGGTCCAAGATTAGGATGCTCGTGAACATACTAGCCAGCTAATATAGGTCGAATGTCAGGAATAAAGCTCAATTTTGGTCAGTTGTTAGAACACTACCAGTAGTGCCAAATCCCAAAAGTTCCCGCCTCTCCCCCCGGTGCTTCCCTCCCCCCAGAGCCCCCAAACATCAATTTTGCAGACACTCAATGATTGACCTGCACGGAAGACAAAGATTCTGAAACACCTGCATAGAGGAAGAGTCACTTCAACTATATACAGTACATGTGCAATTTGAACGATCTACATCAGTTAATAAAGAGGTTATTACCACTTTTGCATTACTTTCGGTACGGCCCTCGTATATCTCCGTGTCCAATGATCACAGACAAATAATCTTGTCTTAGTCTTAATCCTAATTAGACGGATACAAAAGAGATTCTGTTTAATTTTTCCATAATGGCGGTGGTTTTGACGTAATTTAAAAAATAATCTTTGAAAAGTAAAATTTTTCTAGTACTTTTTAAAGTTTTTGCTTGGTAACTTTCGAACAAATTAAATGACAGGAAGTTGTTTCGAACAAACGTTTTAGCCAAATTTATAAGCTTTAAAATTATATAAGTTTTAATATATTTTAATAAAATATACCCCCATAAAATGTATCTCCAATTAGAAGATAGTGCCAAAAAAGTGCGCCTGAAAAAAAAAGTTAACACATCAGTTGTCATTGATTTGTGCATTATAGTCGAAGTATTATACTTGAGAAAATTTATTACAGTGTTACGAAGTACGTACGCATAATATATAATTGTGTGTCCGACTATTCTGCGTCACTATCATTGGTTTCGTTATCTGCGATGAAAGATTATGAACCAATTTTTGGACTCAAAACGTTATTGTGACGATTTTGCGGTGAAATACGGTAATTGAAAGTAAAAATGAAATTACTTACACAGAACTATCTTCTTGTCTTCCAGGATATTACTAAAGTAGGAGAGATGACAAAAGAAGATCTGATTGCCAATCATGTCTAAACTTCAAGGTCAACGAATAAACTACAAGTTTCTGCAAATCCCTCTTTGAAATGTCTTTCCACCGTGTATTTGTATCACTGTAGCAAAACTAAAAACTGAGAATACATTTCTAATTATACAACAATGGTTCTTTTCTGTCCTTGGTTGATCCTAAGTGTAGTGCAGAAGTGTATGATTTGGTTTCCCAAATCACATTAAGCATCGGGTTCACGAATAAGGGTTTGTAACGGAAGAAAGCTGGGCCATACACGTGTAACACGAATTTCATGACGCATGCGGCAAAAACTAGCATGTTGTTTTCGGCAAGTCAGTGTATTGAAAGGCAATGACACGTGTTAAGCGAGCAACGTCTGTGTGCTCGGACAACAGCCCAAGCACAGGCTTGTTGTTTGTATGAAACCTCATGCAAATGGAAATCAGATATGTGTGAAATATGTAATATTAAGATGGCATTCGTTTTCAGTGTGAGGATGTACGTTGTCGGCTTGTAATCAAGGGTTCTTGGGTTCTGTAGATCCAGTCCCGATTAGTCTATATAGTGCTGGGCGATATGTCGTCCAGACGATATATCGCGATATTGAAAAAATATCGCCAAGGCGATATCAACTAGACGATATATAGTCACTATATTGTGGCGATATATATCGTGTTGGCGATACATCGTCACGATATTTTGGCGATATATATCGTGTCAGCGATATATCGTCTCGATATTTTAGCGATATATAGCGTGGAGACGATATATCGCCGATATCACAATACGGAAAAATATCGTATCTTATCGTGTGACGATATTTTCTTGACGATATATCGCGATATCAAATTTCCGATATCGTCCATTCCTAATATGTGCATAAAGGGAACATAAAACAAAAATTGATTATCAGGGTGAAACGGTCTGTTCAATTCGAGCACCCACGGCTACATATTAATTTCCTTCAGTAGCTACTTAGGTACTTAGATGGCTTTTACTGGCCGATATTTGTTGTGTATTGTATTCTGTAATGGATTTCATTACAATAGTTCACAGTCCGCTTTCAGCATTACTTAGGGCCTTCCCGCCTGGGCGGAGTTTGAGCTTTTCCTTTGGAGGGGGGGGGGAGACTCTGGGAGAAGCATATGATGTACCTGAGGGTTATTGAATATCCCCTCGTTTATAAGGGGTTCGGAGGCCTTCCCCCGGAAATTAAAAAAAAAAAAAAAACAACTTAAAAACACTGAGTTTTAGGCCTTTTAGATTTGAAAATGTTAAATTTTCTCGCTTAAGTAAACAAATATTAATTAGTATATTGGTTGTCAGTTTTAAAAGAAGCAAAACAGTACGATTATTGCATTTTGCATTTCATTAGATTTTTATTGATACAATACTCGTATTACTTTTAAAAAGTTACGGTACAATAGTAAGCTTCAGAAATTTTAGAAAAATTAAATTGAAAAGTTGTTTTGATGCCTCAGCAGTAACTGTTGACTCAACACAAAATCATTTTACGTTTTTCTTTCTTCAAACTGTACACATCAATCAAGTCGTCTAAGACCCGCTATTGCGGCGCAAATACCGCACATGCCAACATGCCAAACGTCAAGATTTGCGGTATGGCTTCATAACAAAAATGTAGTAACTGAACTTAACCATGTGTTATTTTTTTAGTATTTTTTTAAGTTGGATCGCCCCTGGCCCCTCCAGAACTCCGCCTATGCCTTCCCGATTGGGTAATGGTAACGTCATCGCCTTGTAAAGAAGAGGTCCTGGGTTCGATACGCCGTGGAGGCACATCGTGGTTCGGATCACACTTTAAGGGCATGCCGGACAGTCTCCCAAGATCTTCCCCATGACAGTGTTGCCAACTTAGCTCTCTTGGAGTCAGATCTTTCGTGCACTCGTTTACCTGTGAACTGGGGCGCCTGCCCCGTGCCCCACTATGATGCCATCACTGGTTCCGGCCCACATAGACCAACTTTTGCCATTATACATTTTGCACGTGACGTGATATTGTTATATTGGCTGCGTCGCCCCACCCTTCAAAGCTACTATTTTTTATGGCGCCGTGTCGACGAGAAATTGGCATAATATTGTTATCAGGGAATCCTTTATTTTCGATTTCGTACGACCTTGAGATGGGTGATGCCGCCGGATCTAGATGGTGAAAACTAAGAATAAATTGTCATCAATTTAGAGTTAACGGTAATAGCAGCGCCCCACCACTTTGACAACTAACAATACTCTAGGAAGCACTTCGTAAATATAGCTCCTTGAAAGTCTGTTTTAACTCCATTTTAAGGTGAAATTTAGCTCTTTTATGGGCATCAGGTTTGGCAACACTGCCAGGATGACCGTAGGAGGCAAGGAGAAATGCATTGGGCTTATGGAAGTATATTTTGATTAGTTCTGTTGGGAATATCAAACTTCCAATGGAATAGAAAATTGTAATATAATTAAGCCTTGTTTCCATATTGAAACCAATAAGTTGCTGACCAAGGCAGGGTCGAAACGTTACGTGTTAAGTGTTTTTACCTTAATAAACTGCCTTGGTCAGCAACTTATTGGTTGGAATAGAAAAGGATATCAACGGAAAGAGAGCAGTTTGAAGATGCATTTGACCAGCGGAAAAGTCGAATCTTCCATTTCATTAGCCGTAATTTGATGTTGAAGTTGATTCCCCATAAGGAATACATGGGATTCCGAAAAATTCTTATTCATCATATTTTTCAAATATCGTGTCCAGCTTAATAATCAACATAAAAAAACGCTTCCAGTTGCAACGTGGAGGGAAATTCATACTCTTGATACACCTAGGTTTTTTTTAGTAGCAGTGTCCATTCGGGCGATATTGAAATAAATGCACAAAAACTGTACCTCCTCCCCTTAAGCTACGGCTGCAGTCCCAATCAGCTTATCTCTGCATAAAGTGAGCTTAAGACTTAAATTCAATCAATTCTCGGTACTTGGCTGGGTGTTATAGGGGCGGCCAGCCCACAAGACGTCGAAAGCTCTTTTCCCAAGTAATATTTTGCATTGGAAAACAATAGAACAACCTACTTCCACATGCAAAGAGGATTATTATTCAGGCTTCAAGGTCATTATGGAGGCTACAAGAAATGCCGAGATCCGCGAATCCGTCTCTTCACTCAAACGGTGACGTCATCCGAAAACAACTCCCAAACCAAGTTCAAGGTGAGGTGCTGGCAGAACCATAACCAGGTGTTTTGGCACATGCTAATGATGAGTTATGCCCGTTTCCCGATCAGTTGGAGAAGGCATCCATTACGATGAACCTAGGAGATGTAAATCGCAATTACAGCCACAATTTGTTCATCACGTTCTTTTGATGAATGCGTGAACGGTGGGAATAAATATGTTAGCGCCTTGCTCCGGCCTTTTTAGTTACCAGTTTTCATTGTTTCGCAGACGGAGCGAGTCCGCAACTTCTTAACAGAAAGAAAAGAGCCCATACCAAGGTCCGTGAAGAGTTTTCCCCTACCCCGCTCAGGGAGGAAGACCGATTCGAAGGACCTTCGCCCATACAATGTCAATATTCCTTTATATATATATATATATATATATATATATATATATATATATATATCAGGAGCGTGTATTCTAGGCTAGCTAGGCTATCTGCGAAGCCTGAAGTCTAGAGAATAAAATACAGGAGAAAAATCGATCAGAAATTGTAAATATTATATTATTCATATCAGTGAGATGATGATGATGCTGATTCTGGAGTTGGCAACCTGATTTCTTGTGAGTTGGCAACCTGATTTCCTATGAGTTGGCAACCTGATTTCTTATGAGTTGGCAACCTGATTTGTTAGGAGTTGACAACCTGATTTCTTAGCAATTGGCAACCTGATTTCTTAGGAGTTGGCAACCTGATTTCCTATGAGTTGGCAACCTGATTTACTATGAGTTGGCAACCTGATTTGTTAGTAGTTGACTACCTGATTTGTTAGGAATTGGCAACCTGATTTCTTACGAGTTGGCAACCTGATTTCCTATGAGTTGGCAACCTGATTTCCTATGAGTTGGAAACCTGATTTCCTATGAGTTGGCAACCTGATTTCCTATGAGTTGGAAACCTGATTTCTTATGAGTTGGCAACCTGATTTCCTATGAGTTGACAACCTGATTTCTTAGGAGTTGGCAACCTGATTTCCTATGAGTTGGCATCCTGATTTCCTATGAGTTGGAAACCTGATTTCCTATGAGTTGGCAACCTGATTTCCTATGAGTTGGCATCCTGATTTTCTATGAGTTGGCAACCTGATTTCTTAGGAATTGGCAACCTGATTTCTTAGGAGTTGGCAACCTGATTTCCTATGAGTTGGCAACCTGATTTCTTAGGAGTTGGTAAAGTTATTTCTATTCATAGCCTATGACCATGTGACATAGTGAGATAGCCCAAACCTTGGGCTCAGTATACGCCACTGATATATATATATCCGAACCACTATGTGCCTCTACCGGGTATCGAACCCTTGATTACAAGGCAACAACGCTACCACTGCGCCATGGAGAGGCACTCGAGACACTGGCGTCTGGACTCACGACCAATGAAATTCTCCGTGGAGCTTGTGTCGTTTGCTGTCCTTATGTATTTGTGATTGTCTCTTCACCCATCTCATTTTATCACCTTTCATCCTCAACTTCCCGATTAGCCAAAAGTGGCAGAAAAGGGAAGCAAAATATACCAAATCAATCAATCAATCAAATTATTAACTGAAAGCAGTAAGGAACTAGAAAATAAACTAATATGCAGCCAACCTTAAAATGACCCCTGATTACCATTCTGCTTACGCCACTGGGCCCTCGTGCTATTTATATATATATATATATATAAATATATATATATTCAATGATTACTTTTAATTGCTGGCTTCAAGTCGCGCCCGTTTTCAGTCTGTGATTAGATATGTCTGTGCCTGAAGTGGATGGATTGGCGCATGCGCAGATCGTCTTGTCGCAAGCTGCTCCACGCGAGACCAAATTCCACGGACCTTCGTTGTTTTGTCGCAAGGTGACTCGAGTCAAAATGTTTCGTCCGGTGTGCGGCCTCCCATGAGGGACTATGGTAAAAGCTTCGCTGAGACGGTTTGCAACAAGAATGGCTCGTCGTGTCGTGTCGGATCCTGTGTACGGTTGGCCTTGTTTCAGAATTAAGGCCCAAGAATCACGATACATACGAAGGAATGAACATTACGTTCTTCTGTGGATTTCTACGTCTTTTCCTATTCTTTACATTTTGAACTGAAATTTTGTTTTGCTTCCGTTGTTGTTGTTATTATTATTATTATAGCTAAAATAATTACATATTTGTGTGGAATGTAATCATATTCAGTCCCTGTCCTAACCCAAATTGTCATACCACGTCCCTGGTAAACATGGACTAGATGCACCTCAATGATTACTTCCGGTGTATGACCTTGACATGTGAAGTGTTTATTTTCGCGTCTGTTGTTTATCATTAGTTTCTCTCACGTTCTCCCAGTAGCAATTGACAATTATGAACTGGATGACGTCTGTCGGGGACCCCTGGTATTTAGAGAACTAGTCACTGACGTTTTCCTTTCCCAGATCTTGGAAAACCAATTTTGGAATATAATGACTGATTACGTAAACTGCAAATTCCAAGTAAACAGACAAGAATAACTTGAAAAGTGAAGTAATTTCCTTGTAAGGAAAAGTCTTACAGCGTCTGCTAATTGAAAATGGAGGGTATTATAAATGTCACTTTAGCTTCCACATGGATGGATATACGTTTGAAGAAACACCTTCACCGTCCAAGAGAAATTAAGATCAACAGCTCTAACATGAGGAATGTATGAAATAGTTTGAATGAAATAATATGCCCCAATGGAATCTTAAAATATTTCTAGAGAATCGCGGATCCCTCCCTCTCTCTCTTTGTATGTTTGACATGGGTGTTTATGTCCTCTTTATGCATTGGTAGGTTAATCGGGACTGGACATACAGTTTAAAGTGAGATCCGAACCAAATTGTGCCTCCACCAGGTACCGAACTCAGGACCCATTGATTACAAGGCGGCGACAACTGCGCCTCGGGGAGGTCCTCCCTATGTGTATGTGCGTGTTTCAAGATATACAAACAACAA
This sequence comes from Lepisma saccharinum, assembly GCF_977018435.1. Taxonomy (NCBI): domain Eukaryota; kingdom Metazoa; phylum Arthropoda; class Insecta; order Zygentoma; family Lepismatidae; genus Lepisma; species Lepisma saccharinum. The sequence continues at coordinate 15,093,900 of NC_139246.1, read as the reverse complement.
AAGAACTTAAATAGAGCTAATTTGACTTTGGAGAAGTTCATAAAATGAAAGGAGATCCACATTGCGTCCCTTGCAGAATTCTTGCGTACACGAAACCATAGTTCGTGGATTCGAGTCCTGGAAATTCATTGAAAATTCGTTGTCATTGTCACAATTCACCTAGAGAGACAGAAAATTCAAGTAAAATAACGAACATAGACATTGCGTTCTTAAAATACTTTAGAGGATCCCAAAAAGTTAAAACGCGATATTTTAATTATTGAGAACTTGAAATCTAATGTGACATTAGATTACATTTAAATTATTCATTGAAACTTTTTTCTACTTTCAAACGTAATTTGCTACGCCTAATTTTATTTCTAGCTATTATGTTTCATACATTTGCTGGTGTAATTCGTCATATTCTTGAGTTCATCTCTACACGTCAAAACCTTTCAATAGAGTATATGTAAGGGGGGGTCTACCACTCCAGCCCAATTAGGGGCTGTTACCCTGCCCCCGTGTCAGGGCAACAGTGTTTTTTTTTCTTATTGAAATATTTATTAATATGATAATTAATTAGGTAATTACGTGTATAAACATATATATGTGTTATTAGTATAAATCACTTTATTATGCAATTTTAGGTTCATATTATTCCATGTATAAATACCATGTAGCTCTCTGTTCTTGCTTCGTGTTTCGAACGTTCAAAAGAAAGGCGGGCAGTTTAGCTGTTAAAGATTAAAAATTTTGAAAGAAGGGCGGTTGGCAGCAGACGCCAACAAAAACGTATATAAACTCCCAGATGAGAGTAGGGGAGGTCGGCTGTTGGAACTGAGACTTGGAAGGGAGAGGCTGTTTTTGCTTCGGTTAGCTAGGACCGGAGGACAGGTCTCCCGAAACGGATGCTGTAAGAGATTGGATTGCCGGGCAAGCTAGTGCCTTGGTGTCCAGTTTACAGGTAAAAAGGTAGTTGTACTGGATGTTATTTTGAAGTAATTACGGTGCGCCGGGCAGCCTAGTGCCTTGTCACCGTAGAGGTTGAGAAATGTACACGTCGGGCGGCCTAGCGCCTGTTAAGACGTTTCTTGGAGTAACGCGAGTCTACCTTGTGACAAGCGTACTGTCTGGCTGCCTTAGCCGAGACCATGGACGGAAGTGCGCATGCGCCAACCGGACGCGTTCAGTGGCTAAATAGGTGTGACGGAGATTTGGACAGGAAGCGGGTTCCTTGAAAATCATCTGCTGTAGAAACAGCAATGAAGTTTCAACGTAGTAACATCGCCGCCAGAATACATACAGAGATATTTACGAATTATGTAAGGGTTAGGTAAGCCAGTCATATAATATATCAGCAAACAGAACATACCAGGAAAGTATTCATATCGTCACATTAGTAGATAAACTTGTTTGTAAACCAGTAGCTTTGTTTTAGATCATTCAATTAAATTGATCTTCTTAGTAAATATAATTAGCACAAATGTACACAACATTAATAAGGATAGTATTTAATAATAATAATAATATTGTTGTATATAGTATTATAAGTATAAATGTAGTAACTGAATGGCTTGTGACAGTTTCTAGCAAAACGAGGGTGTTTTGTAGAATGTGCAACAGGGGCCAAAACGTCCCAATTTTCCTCACTCCACTTCGAAACGGTTTGTTGCCAATTGTAAGAGTCATCACAAACACAACACAGAAAGCGACAATAAACGCAACAAGCAAACCCACACAAGCGAAATACGTACGACAGGATAGTTCGGCGAGTGCTTCTCCCTGCTTCCCCTCTCGCGTTTGGAATCGTCCTTTCCAGGTAGTTTCGTCTTCCTTGGCCGGACTGTACTTCAGATGTAATTCATGAAATGAAAATCATCCAGGTACAAACAATAGAGATTCCAACATCAAAAATTAGAGTTTTGGCCCGATAAATAATTAGAGAAATGAACGTTCGGATACGACATGTATATATTTCAAATTTTACGTTAATTAAACTATAGAAATTATCCAAAATTTCCGTTTTTAATTTCACACATGCTGGACAAGGTAATTTATCCCCTATAGCAATAAGGTTTCGAAAAAGTTATCCGTTGTCTCTTGTAGTTAATTATATAATTATGTTGACTTGTAGCAACCCACGTGCATTGTCGTACAAAGAAAGATACCCCTAGACAAATCTGAGCCGAGTACGAAGTGCACCGAACCTAGAGTGCGGAGGTAAAGAGTGTGGGGGCCAGGATAGTAACATATTTATTTGGGGGCTCTGTCCGCGATTGAACTTAGTTATTTGAGGGCTTGTCGTAGGATATTGAACGAGATTTTTGCTTTGAAAGTTGAGGAGAGAAACGGACGAGGATCGAACCGATGATCTTGCGAAACAGAAAAGGGGAAGTTACAAGAATGTCGCTTGGTAACTCGAGCAGGTCCAGCCCGACCGAGTCAGAACTTTCTGTTGTTGAGGAACAAATGTGCTTTCCAAGAGTGACAATGGAGGAAATTCGTTTGCCGCTTCCGACATTTGAGGGAAATGTAGGGAAGGAAGATGCTTTTTCGTATCTGGATAGGATTCAAGATTACGCGAGAATGCTGAAAATTTCTGAAGATGATCTTCTGAAGCAGTTTATTCCTCTTTCGTTGAGAAACGAAGCGAGAGAGTGGTTTTTGTTCACGGAACCGTTCGGTGATTTTTCACAATTCAGGCATAAATTCTTGCAGGCTTTTCACGGATTGGATTATCAGAGAGAAGCAGAGTTATTTTTGTCTCAGAGGTTTCAACTTGCTAACGAGGGATTGGCGGAATACGTTCGCAAAGTTGACAGGCATTTTAGTAGGATAAAGAATTCGGCTTCTGCACAGGAGAGAATTGACTTTGTGAAGTCGCACTGCAATCCGGTATTTAGGGATTATTTGTACAACAAGACATTCACTTCTATGAGAGAAATGAGCGAGTACGCCCTGGAACTACAAGCGGAGTTTTTGGAAAGGCAGAGATTCAAGTCTTTCGTTTCGGAAGATGAAATTCGCAGCTGGTCGCTGAGGCAGGAATGCGAAGAGGAGAGGGAAAGAAAGAAATCTGATATTTTCTTGGACCCTGTGAGCATTGGTTTTGACCGCCCGAAAGTCGAGCGCTTGAGGGCTGAACATGTGGTTTCGCGCCCTCCACCCTCGCGGCTTGCGGTGAGGGATGAAAACAAACAGAACCGCTTTTCGAAGGAAGATTGCCAGAGAAATAAATTATGCTACACTTGTGGACAGAAAGGTTGCAGAGCTTCAAGTCACCGTAGGAAAAACAAGATTAATGAACGTGGGAAGGAAGTAATAACAAAAAACGCGTAGAGTCGCCACGAATTTGTCAAGTTCGTGGCGTGGAAACTGCAAATTTTACAAAGAAGAAAAATTTTTCACCTCACAATGTAAATGTAAAAGATGTTAGGGAACCTATTGTTTTATGCAACGTGGCTAATGTGGAAGTACACGCATGTATTGATACGGCATCGTCCAATAACTTTGTGTCTTTGGAGGTCTTCGAGAAGATGAAGACAAATGGAGTGAAATTGAAGGGTTTTAAAACTAAACTAATACTTGCGGAAGGAAATGTGGAATCTTTGGTGAGCGCTTACGTGAATATTAAGTTTCACGGACACAAGGCTCGGGATCAGATATTTGTGTTATCTAATGCTAATCATGAAATGTTAATGGGAAGGACATTAATGGCTAAGCTGGGACTTATACCCATGATTCATCGTAACGGGTGGGCAATTGAGCCTGATCTTTCGAAAATCGTGCCTTTTGATTCGCCGTCGACACGTGACAGCGTTGATGCTGTTGGTTCTAGGGGACTGGGTTCGACCACGGATGGAGTCGAAGGGGTCCGAGAGAACGTTTCTGCCTGCGGAACGGAGACACGTAGCAGCGACATCAAAGGGGAGGGGGTTGACGAAGAGAGAAGGATTGCCATGCTGATGGAGGGTACCGATATCTCAGAGGAAAACAAGCCGAAATTGATTGCCATACTGAGAAGGCATATTGATGTTTTTCAAGATAAACCGGGATTAGCAAAGGATTACGAGGTTCGTTTGGATGTGAATAACGAGAAGCCGTTCCGAGCGAAACCTAGGCCACTTTCTGAGCAAAAGAGGAAATTAATGAATTAGACGATTGAGCAGATGCTTGAAGACGGGATCATTGAAAGGGGTGATACAGATTACCTTTCACCGCCTATTCTTCATGTGAAGAGAGATAACACATGTAAAGTGATCATCGACAGCAAAGGCTTGAATAAGAGATTGGAGGCTAGACGTAGAGAAATACCTGATATTAGGTCGACAATATGTAAGCTTTCTGGGGGAACTATATTTACAGTTCTGGACATTCCGTTTGCATTTGCAAATATGCAGATTTCTGAAGATACAAGAAAATATGCAGGTTTCTTGACAGAAATGGGAACGTTTAGATACAAAAGGTTATTTTATGGCTGTCGTAGTGGACCTTTTCACCTTGCGGAACTGATGCAGAAGACACTAGGAGAGCATTATCAAACTGATGCAATATGTTATTATGATGACGTAGTGATTGCAAACGCTACCGAGGAAGAACAACTGAGAGTGTTGGTTTCTGTCCTGGGAAAGATGAAAGACAAAGGACTGACGATTAGTTATCGAAAGTCGCGTCTCTTCAGAAAGAAAATCGATTTTCTTGGGTTTACAATTTCAGAAAACACGATATCTTGTGCGGAAAGTAAGAGGAAACAAGCAGAGCAATTGCAGCGCCCGAGAAATATCAAGCAAGTTAGGAGACTAGTAGGTTTCTTAAATTTTCTGTCGGATTTCATAAAGGACCAAGCAAAGATATCCAAACCGATCACGGACTTGTTACAAGGAAATAGGAAATTTTCTTGGGGAAAAGAACAAGAAGAGAGTTTGCAGAAGTTGAAGGATGCAATTGTAAATAGCCCTGATCTCAAGATTCCTGACGTTTCGAAACCGTTTCACTTGTTTGTAGACTGCTCTGACATAGCGCTTGGCTATATCGTCGCTCAGGAGGACGACAAAACGAGAAAATTGCAGACTGTTGCATTTGGGAGTAAGAAGCTGTCTGACACTCAGCGTTCTTATTCTGTCACAGGGAAAGAGTTATTTGCGTTGACCATGGGTCTGGAGAAATTTGAATATTACTTTCTGCAAGCAACGGAAGTGATAGCTTACACTGACCATTCTGCGTTCGTGGATATCTTGAAATCTTCTCAGATTCCGAGCCACATAAACAGAATGATAAACAGGGTGACCAGGTTTCCAGTTACAGTAAAATACATTGCCGGTAGAAATAACACAGCGGTTGACTACTTGTCGAGGATCGAAGCGGGATTCTCCGAGAGGGAGAATTACATTGGATCTTCGGATGCAGAAGAGAATTATCCGATAGAGGACATCAAGCGTGAAGGATATTTCAGATTAGAGATGCCGGATGGGACGATAATGGAACACCATGAGATTCCTAAAGTGGAAGGCAAAGTGTGTCAGAAATTCGACCGGAAACAGAAAAGGAAAACGGAAGCGATGTTTACAGATGCAGCTGGCAACACTGTAAGCGGAAGACGGACGGACGGACAGAAAGAAACTTCGCCGCCCGTAGATCTTGACGATAAAGAAATGTGGAAAAGAGGACAACAGAGTGATCCTTACTTATCGAAATTAATTGGATGTTTAAATGGAGAAGAAGTTGAAATAAAGGATTCTCGAGAGAAGAGAAAATTTGACTTTTATCTGCAACATTCCTGTCTCGACGATGATGGACTGCTTTACCGTTTCGTTGACGAAAACACTGGACTTTATCCACCGTTTAGCTCCAGATTGAAGCTGTGGGTACCAGAGAAGTTGAAGAATGAAGTACTTAAATCTTCGCATGATGATTTATTATCTGCGCACTTAGGACATGGAAAGACATTGTTTAAGGTCCTAGAGAATTATACTTGGGATGGAGTAGTCAAAGATGTCAGTAACTATTGCAAAAGTTGTATCACTTGTCTTCAGTATAATCCTGACAACAGCAGAAAGATGGGATTTATGAACTCGAGGAAAGCTACTGCGCCTGGATACAAAGTGTTTCTGGACATTTTTGGACCACTGCCTACAAGTACGAAAGGGAGATACAAGTACTGTTTAGTCATTCAAGATGAGTTCTCAAGGCACATTAGTTTGACACCGCTTAGAACTACAACGGCGAGGACGATCTCGCAAGCATTCTTGAAGTACTGTTTTCAATCAGGGTTCCCGAAATACGTTGTCAGTGACAACCAGAGTGTATTTCGAAGCAAACTGTATTCACAAACGTTGCGTTCTGTGAATTGCAAGCCTGTTTATATTACGACATATAGACAGAAAGGAAACAAATCAGAAGCAGCGATTAAGATAATCAAGCAAGCACTAGGGAAGTTCTGCAGGGAACACTCGTCGTGGGCTGAAAATTTGGACGCGATAAGTTTTGCCATTAATAATGCAACGAATTCGATGACTGGATTGAAGCCGTCATTCTTGTTCTTTGGACGTGATTTGTACACACCGCATGACACTCGGAAAATGGAGCTTCAGAGGGAAGATGGAACCGGGGAGAACGTCGCGGCGGAGAGACAGATGGATTACGTCATGCAGTTAAAGGAAAGAATGGGCGCGGCTTTCGAATTTGCAAGAGAAAAAGAAGAAAAGACGAGGCAAAAGGCGTCAAGGGCCTACAATAAGGACAGAAGAAGGGTTAATCTTCGTGTCGGAGATCGAGTACTGGTTCAAGAGCATAGGATTTCGTCTGCTTTTAAAACTGCATGTTTTTTCCCGAAATTCAAAGGGATCTACAGAATTCTGAATTTCACTACTCCAAATAATGTTGTTTTGGAAAAGAAAGGTGAGGGGAAGAGAGTTCTGGCTAACGTTGACCAGCTGAAGGTGATTCCGAGAAGAAATTTGAGAAGTGTGAGGGAAAGCACTCGTCCCTAAATTCTACCCTGAGAATCCATTTCAAGGGGAGGGGGTAGAAGGGCTGTGAAAAATGACGAAAAAGAAGCCGACAAGTCGACTTCGAGTTTGTACAGTAGTAATTAAGTTCCTGATTTATTGTCGCTACACATTAGAGTTCTTGTAAATTTATTTCTTGTGAATGAAAGATTTAAATTACAAACTGTTGGATTTTGTTAGGTAAACCTTTTACCGATAAAAGTAGATGAATATTCTGCACACAAGGAAATGAGATTTTCATCGCTAAGAGAATGCTGAAGGATGGCAGTTCGATGCCCGGAAAAGGAAAGGAAAGTTTCCTTATAGATGAAAAAATGGGAAAGCCATTTTAAAATCGGGTCGTGTGATCGAACGATAGAACCTTGGAAAGCATTTGAAGCTGAAATTCGGCAGGAGTCGAACCGAGTACCGCAAAGGTCCCAGACGCAAGGACTAGGGGACTAAGGAGCCGGGGTTCTTCGGATGGACCGAGGAGGAGGCTGAGTCGACCCTAGAGCGGGAGCCGGACATGTTCGTTGGAAGGTGGAGGAGCTGTCTGCACCTTGGAGCAGTCCTGATGACCAGATGACCGAGATGTCCAGTAGATTCCAGGATTCCAGGAGGAAGAATCCGTGTGGAAATTGGATATTTAGTGCAGTGAAATCGAGACACTTCTTTTTCAGAGAGACGTTTTGACGTGTAGTGAAAATAACGTTATCAGTGAACTTTTCTTTTTCAGATACAGTGCTTAACTTTTCTCAGTGACTTTAAGACAATTCACACATACTGAAATTAAATTTCAGATTGAATTGTAACGCTGGGGAGGGGGAATCTGTTACCCTGCCCCCGTGCCAGGGCAACAGTGTTTTTTTTTCTTATTGAAATATTTATTATTATGTTAATTAATTAGGTAATTACGTGTATAAACATATATATGTGTTATTAGTGTAAATCACTTTATTATGCAATTTTAGGTTCATATTATTCCATGTATAAATACCATGTAGCTCTCTGTTCTTGCTTCGTGTTTCGAACGTTCAAAAGAAAGGCGGGCAGTTTAGCTGTTAAAGATTAAAAATTTTGAAAGAAGGGCGGTTGGCAACAGACGCCAACAAAAACGTATATAAACTCCCAGATGAGAGTAGGGGAGGTCGGCTGTTGGAACTGAGACTTGGAAGGGAGAGGCTGTTTTTGCTTCGGTCAGCTAGGACCGGAGGACAGGTCTCCCGAAACGGATGCTGTAAGAGATTGGATTGCCGGGCAAGCTAGTGCCTTGGTGTCCAGTTTACAGGTAAAAGGTTAGTTTGTACTGGACGTTATTTTGAAGTAATTACGGTGCGCCGGGCAGCCTAGTGCCTTGTCACCGTGGAGGTTGAGAAATGTACACGTCGGGCGGCCTAGCGCCTGTTAAGACGTTTCTTGGAGTAACGCGAGTCTACCTTGTGACAAGCGTACTTCAGATGTAATTCATGAAATGTAAAGCATCCAGGTACAAACAATAGAGATTCCAACATCAAAAATTAGAGTTTTGGCCCGATAAATAATTAGAGAAATGAACGTTCGGATACGACATGTATATATTTCAAATTTTACGTTAATTAAACTATAGAAATTATCCAAAATTTCCGTTTTTAATTTCACACATGCTGGACAAGGTAATTTATCCCCTATAGCAATAAGGTTTCGAAAAAGTTATCCGTTGTCTCTTGTAGTTAATTATATAATTATGTTGACATGTAGCAACCCACGTGCATTGTCGTACAAAGAAAGATACCCCTAGACAAATCTGAGCCGAGTACGAAGTGCACCGAACCTAGAGTGCGGAGGTAAAGTGTGGGGGACAGACGAGTAACAGGGCCGAGCGTCCCTTTTATTTATTTATTTTTTATTTTTTTGCAAAAATAATTTGAAATCTCTATATCTCCGTTCCTAATTGAGCTAAGAGAATGGTTGATAGCTCGTTGGCCTCGGAATGAAGTCCTCTTTCCGATTCTACAATACAAAATGGGGTTTCCATTTAAAATTTCACAGTGTGATATCATTCAATTGCTTTCCTTCACTTATTAATCACGTATTTTTTCGTTTTCCGATTCGATGTTTATTTCTCACAATATGTGACAGTTCCGGGTCTTTTTGGACCAGCCGGTACCATGTAAACTAACAGACAGAAGATATTTTTATCTTTAAATTGTCACAAGTTTGAGCAAAATCAGACTATTAGTTCCTTAGATATAGATATTTACAATTTGTGGAGTTCATTTCAATATGAACATTTTATCCACATATTTTATTAGCTCATTTTAAAACACAACTTCTGAATTTTGCAAAAACAGACTAACATAAGATAGAATATGCTGAATAATAATAATAGTGGTTTGGGCAATAATCTGAATCAGAACCATGAACCGTTATTGGTTAGAAGCCTTTGTTGTACTGAGAACAGAATTGTTCAGGAACCAGTACATGTGCACCAGCAGCTGAGCAGATTTCCGGATTCCAGAAACTTCCCGAAGTCGACGAATTCTACTAGAAAGATACAGATGATAGCAAGCAAACGAGGTCCATTGTCGTAGCAGTATCCAAGGAAGCATTCACAAAAAGACACGCAGTATACAGAAGATCTTGAAATTCAGATGACAGTAAATGTGTACATAATAATGGTAATAATGTTTCAATAAACACTGCGTTACATTGTTGAGAAGGCTCATTGTTAACAGTCTTGTAACAATTCAGCGTAAGAGATTGGACAAGATACTGTGACGTAGTAAAGCCTTACTGTTAGGGACCGTCAGCGTGTTGAGTACTATTTCCATACTATTGCGCCATGAAGAGCTCTTTCCACTAAGACGAAAGGGGCGCGCACCGGGTAAAAATTACTTCGTAAGTCCGAGTTATGATTATTTTGAAGCATGCAAATAATACATTCATTGAATAACCTTTCCTCTGCCGAGGGGGTCGTCCGAAAGTAACCCCGGTTTTGCCGAGGCCTTTGGCGCGAATTTTAAATTCGTACACTTATTTGACAAAAAATGTTATAATTCGTACACTATTTGACCAATCTACTTCGGGTAACTTTTGTTTTGCAGCTAAAACATCAGGGAATGCAACTGTGCAGAAATCAAAACGTCACAGCCAATAAGAGGGGTTAGGTTGGCCGCGGTCCCCAAACTTTCAATGAAAAAAATCATAAAAATGGGGAGTTTGTTTCACATATTCGATAATGTAATGCACCCATAAATATGAAATGACTTTCATTAGGTTGAGAAAGGACCATTCTTTGAAAGTAAGGCTAAAGTTTGCTTCTCCTTTCCAAAATATCGAGGGAAGAGGGGGCAAATTCCCCATTTTTATGATTTTCTCATTGAAAGTTGGGGGCCGCAGCCCACCCAACCTCTCTTATTGGCTTTGGCTTTTTGCTTTCTATACGATTGCATGACCAAATGTTTTATCTGCACAGCAAAAGTTACCCGAAATAGATTGGTCAAATAGTCTACCAGTTATAACATTTTTTGTCAAATAAGTGAACGAATTTAAAATTCGCGCCAACTTCCATACGTAACTTTGGACTCGGGGGAAGGAGGGGATGCATATTCACACATGAGATTCGCAGGATTCATACACACAGACGCACAGACACACACACACACACACAAAAACGTCAAACATTTAATACACTTGTAATAATAAGGATTTTCGTTTGCAGCTAATCATATTTGTCATGTACACATCTCATCGCTTTGCATAAATACCTAAATATTAATGACACTGCATGTCATCTATTTATTTTCTTTTTTATCGAGAAACTGAGAAACTAACAAAATCAGCCAGCACTCGGAATCCATCCACAAAAAAAAATCTCCTTTGCAAACTCACAGATTATCTTCACATGGCCAAACTTTGCTCTGATTTTCTATTTAACAATATCCAGTCGAGGAAAGCCAGTAGTAATTAGAAGATGTCCTATTCCTCCAAACCAGTCAAGCAGGCAGCCATCACATCAGCGCCGACTAATAAGATCAAGAAGTATATTTGGTCCTTGCGGGTTAACTATATCTAATACAGAGATATTTTAAAAATATTTCGAGACTATTGTATTTACTGTTTTATCACATTGCTTGAAGCTTGAAGCAAGAAAGATTCAAACAAAAAATATATTCACTATTTCACTGATTTGGGGAATGTCCTTGTTTCTCTTCTATTTGCAGAAACGCCATTTACAAAACCACGACTTCAAATTAACCAGAGACTTCCAAGCGTGAGTTATATCCTGGCGTAAAAGCTCCATGTTCTTGATTTTTATAGCCACTATCATCTGATACCTCCTGTATTTCTTCGTGGCAGTTACTATCATTGTACAGGATAAACCTTATCGTGACTTGAACTTGTTCCTGGTATTTTTAGAAATGACGTGGGTCTGGAAGAACATCTAAGTCTAGTCGGGAAACATGCGATGGTTGGCGAATATTTTCATAGTATTTCGGAGACTCCTACGGTGGAATATAAAGCTCTGACTATGTTTTATGCATTCTTATAGCCGACTGAGACACTCTGGAAGAACCGACAAGCATTGCATAAGTAGGCAACACATTTTCAGCTTTATTTTTATCTGTAACTTAAAACAAAATATTCAGTGTCTCGCTAGGTATATTATCAAAATCAAAGCCCCATCTATATTTTTTCCTGGGATGGGCACAACAGATGATTTAAGCATAACTTAACATTGGAAATTTAATATCCAGATTTTCATAGATATGTACATAATATTCATTTCAAGACAATTACAAGGTTAGTTTTAGGTTCAGTTTCTGGGGCTGACCGGCCTGTTGCCAAAATTTTATTTTGGGGGGGAAGGGGGTTCACCCCTTTCCAGCAGCCGACATCTAAAGGCGAAAAAGTGGGAGGTAGAAGATCTGAAAATTAATTTCTCAGTATAATACAACTTATTATACAAGATGTTTAATCCTGTTCAGTGAAATTAATTATCACTGTACACTATTTAAATTAGATATATTAGTAGGATTTCGGGGGGACGGCTTCAGCCCCCTGAGCACTCTATACCTGGCTATACGTGCCTGTGGACTGGACCTTCAAAGTGGAAACCGAACCACTGTGCAATGCAAACAGGGTTGTTAAACGTCCAGGAATTTTAAATAAATTCAATTCCGGTCCACGAGAGAAAATCAGCAATCGTCAATGGGTTCTGGACCGTAAAGAACCTTTTTATCTGTAAAGTATTTCAATGCGGTCCAGGAACCTTTTTTCCGGATGAATTTAAATACGGTCCAGGAACAGTTCTTTCCAGATGAATTTAAATTCGGTCCAGTAACCTTTTTTCCAGAACCAATTTAAATTCGGTCCAGGAACCTTTTTCCGGACGAATTTAAATTCGGTTCATCAGGAACCCTTTTCCCTACATCAATTTAAATACGGTCATTGAAACAATACGCAACTTGGGACGAATTTAAATTGTGCGAGGAGAAAGGTTCCACTCCTGCAGCGGAATCCAATAGAATCCATTAGAATTTATGGGTTTCTGAACCTTTAACTACCCTGAATGTAACTCCACCAGGAAATGAACCCAGGATCCTTTCCTTGATCATAAGATGAAAGCAGTAGCAGATGTTTCTGAAATGGAACTATTTCTATGTTCTACAGTGGAGAGATTGTTGTTCTATGTCTACTTTATGCACATATAGGCTAATCGGGACTGGATTTACAGTTTAAAGTGAGATCTGAACCACTGTGCCATGTGCTTCCACCGGATATCGAACCGGGACTCCTTGATTACAAGGCGAGGACGTTACCACTATGCCATCGAGGAGGCCCTAGCAAAAATGGCAGAAGAAAAGAGACGAGCTTGAGATTTCATTTCCTCACTAGAAACTGTCACTAACTTTTGAAATATTTTATCTAGGATACTTCCTCTTTGTGCACCCAATTAAGCAGGTAACATGATTGTCTTGCGATTAACAAGTCCATATTTTATATTTCCTGTGTCAAGTTATTTGATTGTCTAGTAAATCTAGTCTCGAGTATATGAGTATTAAGGGCTTAGTTCTGTCTGAAATACCAGTTTTATCTGGTTTGGAAACTGGAAAATGTGAGAAAATTTTACGTTAATGTATCCATTTATTCCTTTACTACAGTGCGTTCGTTTTGCCTCTGGGCCGAGATAGCGCGTGAACAACTTTGAACAACACAAGTTAGTACACGTAATGCGATATAAATATAATTGTCTACATGCTAGAGATATGTGCGTAAATAAGCGAGACGTTACGGGGCGAAAATGCCGGCATCTGCCCCATGTCACGCGCTATCTCGGCCCAGAGCCAAAACGAACGCACTGTATCTGAAAAGGGATTGTTCGAACATTATTTTTTCGTTGCAATACGATTCTATCCCTATTTTTATGGGTGGGCCACTTGCCCCCGTGTCCCTCCCGTTAAATTCGCCAGTGAGCGAAACATCAGAAATAAGCAAATCAAAAAATAACTTGCAGGAAGTCCAATACAGAACCGCCGGACCCTGTGGCCGAGTGGTTAGCACATCGCGCTGCGACGCCAAGGGTCCCGGGTTTGAATCCCGCTCGAGCTTGTTTGTGAATGTAAATTCATCACTCATCCCCATCTTCGCAAATCAGCCAAGAGGCACAAAACGCGAAGTAAAATAAACTAAATCAATCAATCAAACAAATCTAATTCATAACCTTGTGCTGGTACGAAAGAAATCCTAGATATTAATCGAAGTGAAGTGGAACTCTTACTATCCCGCTCAGACAAGAAAAACAAAAATTTACTTTTTTTTTGGAATCAAAATTCATGGATGACCTTGGTATTCATTAGTAGGTTGGCTACCGACTTCATTGCAATCCCGAGAGAGAATTCGTGATTACAGAGCGATCAGACGTTCGTGACTCTAAATCACAGACTAACAGAAACCTTTTAGCATGCGTTTATGAAGGATTCCTTAATTCTAGATCCAGAATGTGGGAATCTTTTTGGATTTTTTTTTGGACAGGGTCCAAGTGGGCGGGGCTATGTGTGTGACGTGATTGGATTCCTCGCCTTTTAAACTTTTTTCGTCTTCGGCAACTTTATTGGTAATTAAACACCAAAGGAAGGTCGATACGGATATGTACATACCTATATAAGGCAAACACGTTTTGCGTTTTTGTAAATTCGTATCCCCTCTGCAGATTCAAGGAGACGGGTGAGTACTGTCTATACTGGAACATCGCCGAATTTACAATAGTTAACGTAGCAGTTTTGTAATCAAGGGTTCTGCTTCTATTCCAAGATAACCTATTAATAAGAACTTTGATATTCGCGAAGGTTATAACATAAAATAAATGTTAATTGCTACAAAAATTATTTATGTATGTACAATGAGATGTTCTAAACATTTTCTCATCCATTCGAAATTGTGAAGTAACTTGAATTTGACATAAAACTCGAATTGTGGCTTTTTTTGGAAAATTTGAACCAAAAATACAGCGAAAATCAAACATTCTTGTGTTTTAGGTTTAAAAAAATAAAATGTACCATGTGTATGCGCAGGGTTTCCAAAATTTTATGCAAACGAAAACTATGTTGCACGTCTAAATGGATGTTTTCCACGATTTTTTACTTTCTACCGGATCGTTTTGCATCCCCGCGTAAACGGACGCAGTTCTGACGGAGATCGAGTACGTACCCACCGTCACACGGGAGCCGCAACCTCGGCATTTGCGGATCTGAACAACAAGCCACGGTGGTTAGCAGCTTGGGCTGCAGGTCCATGGCCCGACGGTTGTAATTCAAATTGGAGACTGTACGAGCGTAAATCCCCTCCGAGTGGCTTTGATTTCTGACCAGCACAAGCGAGAAATAATTCCCTCCGAACACAGAACGAAAAGCCATATTTCCAGGTGGTTGTCAGCTCGGGCTGCAAGACGTCGTAAACTTCAGAACCTCTCGCAGTCCGGTATAATTGATAATTGATAAAATTTATGTTATGTTTCCGATAAATACTTTCTACCTTTTCCTAGGCATCGGTAAGTGCGATCAATAGTTTCTTTGTGGGTTGTTAAATGTCCAGTAATTTTAAATAAGCAAACGCAAATGTGTTTTGGACGGTAATGAACATTTCTATCTGTAAAGTACTTCGATTCGGTCCAGGAACCAATATTCCTGATAAATTTAATTACGGTCCAGGAATCTATTTTCCGGATCAATTTAATTACTGTCCACTGAAACAATAAGCAGCTTGTACCGAATTTAAATTGTGCGATGTTACGTTCCTAGCAACTTTTCTCACCCTTTACTCCTATAGCCGGGAGCATTGAGGCTCTAAGGGTCTACACTGAAACCTATCTTCAGGGTAGGCGCAGAACAAATCCAACCAAAGTCGTGAAGTTTTAATGAAATGTTTATTTACTGCTTGAGTACTTACAGCCAGTGGTTAGGTAATTCTTAACTGGAACTTGGAGATTAATTGTTAATAGATAATTTCAAACTTACTAGAAAGGTCAAACTAGGGTGGCCCAAACCTAGGTTTTACAGAAGAGCGGCATACACCTATTCACTTCTTCCTAGACTTGGAGTTATCACCCGAGATCGCCAATTTAGGTTTTTACAGAAGAGCGGCTTGCACCTATTCACTTCTTCCTAAATTGGAACTTATATCCCATTCGGCTAACCTAGGTTTTACAGAAGAGCGGCATACACCTATTCACTTCTTCCTAGATTAGACCGTTCCTATTTGGCCAGTCTAGGTTTTACAGAAGAGCGGCTTGCACCTATTCACTTCTTCCTAGACTGACACTAGAACAGACCTCCTTACGGACCAAACTACTTCGTATTTATACCCAAAGTTCCAGCCTCGAACACCTGTCTTTAGGTAATTTCTTATTACAATACTCCAAATTACAAGAGAAATATATTTGAAAAATACATAGTTTGTCAATTAATAATTTACAAAGAAAGTTTACATATTCATTTGAGTTAACAATTATTTCTTTAACGTTGATAAAATCTTACATTTTGGAAATATACAAATTTAAATGTTCCGCCATTATTTAATTACAATTAGGTAAGTTCATCAAACATTGATAATCTTTGATTGGCAAATCTATATTTACATCATAATAAATGCCCGTTGTCTTAAGCGAGCTGACTTCATTAGATTGCTACAGAAAGGTGAATACATCAGTTCAACAACGCCTTGATTGGCGCGTTCATATTTGCGTCACAACATGTAGTATCACGGACATTAACAAGGACTTGAGGTAACACTATATCAATTTTTATTTTAACACGGAATTGCAAAGTTACAAAATAGGTAAGGTCGTAACAGCGAGAAAAAAAAAGGTTTCGGTGCTGTAGCGGAACCCAATAGAATGTATGGGTTCTTGAATCTTGAATAACTCGATAAAAAAGGCAAGACTTTCGTATAGGCCTGCCGCTGCCGTCAGAACCTCTATGTAGTTCAAGGTTATTAGAATTGCACGACTTTTATTGCTAACTATACATGTTTTCAGAGAGAAATGACAGTTTACATGGATAACGGTTAATCACTTAAATAGCTCCTCATACTTCTCAATTTTCTTGACATTACAAACATGCAAGCTTTAGCCATGCATTTAGATATCACTCCATTCGAGCGGTTCTGCATTGTATTATCCATGAACAAAACTGGTCTGTCACGACGAATACGTGTTCAAGATCATGTTACGCATTGTAAGGTTTGCAAGTTTATGGACTGTTATTGCCAAGTGAAGAGCAGCAGTGCTATCTGTTGGTCACTTCTAGAACTGATGTGAACTTGTTACGTTCATTTCATCTGCATGGTTGAGGCTATTCTTAGTTGTATGTCTGGACGTATCCAGCCGGGGGACAAGTGGGGCACTTGCCTTCCCTCGTGGTGAAAAATTTCATTACGTTCATTGTGCTTTTTAACGTGGAAAGTAAAGAAATGTTATTACTAGGGCTTGGAAGTTGAGCAAAAATACTTTTTTTCCCCCTAGTGTCCGAAGACGAGGCCCAACATAATATATGTTCATTTTGGGTCATTGTAGGCCAGAAAAAGGTGGGTTTTATTTGTCCTTTTTTGCCTTTTTCTGCGTTTTTTGGCTTATTGGTCCTTTTTTAGCCTTTTTTTAGGTCTTAATGGCTTTTTTTTGCAACTTCACCTTCTTTCGACTAAGTTTTTACTGCCCATTCTCAATTCGAATCGGCATCACTTCATCACCTCTTAAACATCCTTTCTGTAGTAAAGAAATTAATATATATATATATATATTTGAACCATCCCTGAAACGACAGAAAAACGTTTTTGGACGACTGAAGCAGGTATGGTACAAGGTCCTTTAACAGTAACTTGTCTGGAAGGTCGCCCTGTAAGTGGAAACTTTATCTTGTTTTGAAGCTTTCAGTTTTTTCGCACTGTGTGTTCCATACCACCAGAATTTTGTATTTTTTTATTCATTAATATGTAATTAAAACTGAAGTTATTAATTAATTTGGATCACATTTATACGTCCTTTTTTCCGTTTTTAGGTCCTTCTTTTAATATTTTTAGGTTTTCTTGGCAATTAAAAGGTATTCAACTTCCGAGCTATAGTTAGTACATTCCAAACAAAACTTTGCGGTTCCTAGATAGTGTTGCTCCCCTTGAAAAAAAAAGTCTGGGTACGCCCATGGTTGTATGTTTGATATTAGGCCTATGCCGTTAAATTATACTTACGCAGCAGTCCTAGCCTGAAGGGAGGATTCAGGAGGGGGTCATGCCCCAATATTGTCAAATTACCCTAAATAAAATTAAAAAAATAACAGACACATTGGCCGATTTAGCGGGAGGTGACAACTATGTATTACGAAATGTGATTTTTCGTTACATCCCAACAAAAAACAAAAAGTTCTAGCAACACGAAATAATTTTTTAAAATTATATCCTTTTCCGGACTGCCAAAGAATACAAAATGAAAAGTTTAGAGCAAATAGGCCAACAAAAATTGAATCCAGGACATCTTGATTACAGGTCGATAACATTAATGCTACTGTAAAACATTAATAGACATCAGCCGAAGCAGTGACGGCGCTAGCAGATAGAACTGAAAAGGTTTTGTAGCTTTTACATGCAATTACCAGTTCGTTAGATTTTTACAAGTAAAAAAAAAAATCTGACGAAAATTCAACAACATTAACATGCAAGAAAAATCGACAATAAGAAAATAATATGGTTACGAGTTACCTACACTGTAATGAATACTACAGAGGGGTTCACGCCCCCTCTCTTTAGCATAAAGTTCCTAAAATAAATGTAACAGATACACGAAAATGTGATAAAATATATGACTGATACAAAAATCATAACATCTTCTTGAAAGATTTTCAATAATAACACTATTCATGATAGTTTATTTTCCTAATCGTATATCGTATCCTCTGGCCGTGTCCGAAAAAGGCAAGACTGTACTTGAAGCGAGCATACTTCGAGAATGGCCCCTCCGTGCGGTCTTGAAGTCGTCGACTGGAAGTGAAAATCTTTCGAACTGCACTTCGACTGCAGCGCCAAATACGATCAGTAGATATAACCGAGGATAAGTTACTTTTCCACGTTTTAAACACTTGTTTGTCACCACATAAATCACATAGCATCACTTAAATTTCCACACATTAGAAGAACTGCAACGCAACCAACGACTTGCTGGCCTTCTAACTCCGCGATTTCAAACAAATGAACAACAAGTCCACTTGTCACGTGACCAAGCTTGCAACGATGCGTGCTTGTGAACTTGGCGCTTTCGAACTACATACACTAGGTGACGTCACTTTCGCCAAGACCATACTTCAACTCTGCATTTTGTACCTTTTGCACACGGTACTAGTGTTGTATATTCTTAGGAACCAATGTTAATTGTTCATTGTCTATTGTTTCTATTACTTACACTTGCATGGACGTCCGCAGCATTTTTTCCAGGGAGGGGCAAGTAAGGTTTTTTTTCAGGGGGGCAAACAAGGCACATTTTCAGCAATAATAGTGTTGTTCCCTGAAAAAACTTTTCTTAAATTTTCATTTATCATGTTCGTGCAAATAATTAACACATATTATTGTGGCTGAAATGAACTTATGTGTGTGGAATATATAATTCTTGGTTGACTTTCATTTTCCAGGAGGGCATGTCCCCTCTTGCCCCCTTCCGGACGCCCATGTACAGTTGTTGTACAACCGCGTTTCGAGAGAGCACCTCTTCTCTACTCTTCAGGTCATGGGCGTAACTTAGGACTTAACTTTGGGGGGGACAGGATCGAACTTGGGGAGGAGTCGAAAAGTTTTCCATGGGATAAAAATATCGTCCGAAATAACTGCTACATTTGCGAAATTACAAATCTTATTATTTATTACCTTGCTCCTAAGGTCTCAGGATGTTAACAAAATCATCCTGAAAGTTTTTGGCGGTTGGGCACCTTCCAAAAGTTCTCCCGTATTATCACAGCACTATAATTGCCTTAAATACTACACCACTGCCTCCGGAATGATACTGTGATTCCAACTCAAGATATTGTAACGAAGTTCAAGATTTTAATATTATTACTGAACATGTTTTTAAATACATTTTTCTTTGTTTTATTCCAGTTCGTAGACATGATGATGTACTCTTTGGCTCTTGTTATACTTGTATCATGTATTATACATGAATACAGCGTGGCAGGTATGTAACATTCGGCATGTACCTTATACTATGAGAGGTATTTGACAATAATATTAATAGGGGTGTCAAGGGTTGATCCCGGACGCTTATTTTAGTATTTGTGTTATTTTAAAAAATATTTTTATAAACGCTGTATCTTCTATTGTGAATACGTTCAGTACTCGAGTCATGGACGGCTTTGAGTACAAACAAGGGTGTCTCTTTCCATTTGTTTTTTTCGTTAATTTCACTAAGTCATATTCATTATTGCGATTGCCTACATTAGTTACAGTGTTACACATTAGTAGACCTCAGATTTTTAGGTTCTAAAAAATGTGTTTTTATGTACCTAAAATAGGGTCTAGAAATCCTAAAGTAGATCCTAAAAAGTTAGGTTCGAAAAATCTTGAAGTAGGTTAAAAAAACTTAAAATAATTCCAAATTCCTGAAAAAATGCTGATTAGGTATAGTTACCGGCAATGAAATTGGGACACCTATATCCTGAAATACGCACAATCTTGCATAACGTTACGTGTGTTGCCTAACCCTACGGTGATGGCAGAACTTACCACTGGAAATTTGCTATTAAAATCCACTCTTCGCCGTATAGTTAGGCAACAATCTTTCTTCATGTTATCCACAGTCAAAATCCGCAATTTTGTCTGTGAGGATCATCTTACATGCTTAAAATAATCTTTCAACAAAAACATAGTCAGTGGTGCAAACTTCAATGTTGAAATGTTAGTTTGCAAAGCGTGAATGCCACAAAGCACCGAAGTGACAGATCTCACCACTTTGGATTTTACAGTTAACAGTGCCACCAGTGAGGAATTAAGGTGGGTGCTATTGGTGCTGCATTCCTGAAATAGGCCCAGATGAAAACAGACGAGAATTTTCCGAAAGCTGAACAGTTTTCACTTGCTATATTATCCTGAAAATCAATCTTAGAATGAAATTTGGAGTCCCAATTTTGTTGCAGCATCAGGCCCTGAGTGGCACCAGACAATTTGCTTTGTTTAGAGCTTTGAAGAATCTCCATGGACTTGGAGGAAGGGAAATCGACACAATCGTCATTCGATTTTTGATTGACTAAACAAAGCAAATGCCTCTGTGTGACGTAAAAATCCAGTAGAATTTATAAAAGTATACAAGAACCTAAAAACAGGCTTGATTAGGCAAAATAGGTTTTTTAGGCACTATAAAACTTCATCAGTTGTTGCGTTTTTTAACGAAACGCTGACATAACTTATCATTTCTTGTACACCTGTAAAGGAAAAAATAGGTTAAAAACCTAAAATACGACGTCTACACATCAGTGAAGGCGTTAAAGGGGGGTTAGGAGGCACGGGCGGCCCCTGGACTCCTATTCAACCTCCTTTACCACCACAAGTAAACAAGGAAAGCTAATAAATAAATGCGTTCTTGGCCTCCCCTCTAACGTAGTGGTAACGTCGCCTTGTAATCAAGGGGTCTCGGGTTCGATACCTGGTAGAGGCACATAGTGGTTCCAATCCCACTTTAAACTATAGGTCCAGTCCCGATTAGCCTTACTGTGCATAAAGTGGACTTAAAACACCAACTCAATAGACTCCCAGTCGAGGCATATAATGGTTCGGGTTTCTCTTGAAACTGTAGACCAGTCACGGTTAGCCTTACTGTGCATAAAATGGACTTAAATCAACAACTCAACTCAATTTTGTACAATGTACCGAATTAAAGTCAAAATTTCAACAAGTATATATTAAAACATTTGTACTTGGTGCAGAGTCTGAAGAAGACCTTGCTAGAAGGTTGAAACGTTACGTTTAGTTTATGTTTTATAATAAAATAAATTACTGCCTTGGTCAGCATATTGAGTTTTTCATATCATGGAAACAAGGTTTAATGGTGTTATAAGTATATATTGTATTTTACACATAACATTTGTAGTAAAATAAGTTTATAACTTCTAGTTTTTTAGTTGTTTTTTTTAATATCAACTGCCAAAACCCCAAACAGTAGGTTGCCCATGACCCATGAGTAATCCACCATAAACACAGATTCAAAAATGAGCTCCCCGATGACGTACAGGTTTCTTGGTCGCCTTGTAATGAAGGGGTCCTGGGTTGGATTCACCGTGGAGGCACATAGTGGTTCGTATCCCATTTTAAACTGTAGGTCCAGTCCCGATTAGCCTATCTATGTATAAGGTGGAGTAAGACAAGAAATCAAACTTAAAAGAACCTCCAACATCGATTTCAAAAGGTTTAAAACAATCTTAAGTCAACAAAGATTAAAGTGGGGATATTATCTTCCAAGGTTTTAAAACATATTAGTAAATCTTCAATCAGCATAATGACTGAATGGGTGACAGTTAACAAGAAAGCTCATAACCCCCGATAGAAAGTCGTTGTTCCGCCACTGATTTCAATGTCTTTCAGGTGACAAGCTCGGCTACTGCCCGCACTCCAGCAGGGCAGGAATCTGCCAGACAACTTGCAAGTCGGACGAGCAGTGTGTGGGGAAACTCAAGTGCTGCGCTAACAACTGTGGGGCTCGCACGTGCACCACTCCACAACCTTATATATGTGAGTAGAATCTGGGTTGTTAATATACGTACATACAAGGTACATGACATTTCAAGCGACAGCTGTAGGAGTTGCAGACACCACACTTAGAAGCTAGGCTTAATGCGATACTTCCCAATACAGTCACATAAGAAGAAGAAGGTTGTTGAAGGTCCAGGAATTTTAAATAAATTTTATACCGTCCGGGGGAGAAAATGAGCAAGTGTAAATGGGTTCTAGGCCGTAAAGAACCTTTTTTATGTTTAAAGTATTTCACTTCGGTCCAGGAACCTTTTTTCGGGATCAATTTAAATACGATCCAGGACGCGTATTTCATAAATGCACATGAGATTTGCAACCTGACAATTTTCAACCAGTCACAAGGGAGAAACATGCTGACATGCAACCCTTCGTTCGACAGAGCTGATGTTTACAAAAGTGTTTCAATGCAAGTAAAATCAAAGCTCAGTTGATTACTATAATTGGAGAAAAACAATCAGTATATTATAAATTTTGCTACATATATATAACTTTTTGGAAATATAAGTTTTTTTTCCAAAAGCAGTAAAAATGAAAACGAACTGAGTAAAAAAAATCTCACAACTCTTTGTGTTGTGACGGTAGTTTTTTTTGGGTGAAAGGGCAAAGTATTTTCTGCAAGAAAATTATATTGGACGTTGGAAAGAGTGGCCCAAGTACCATGACGGCTTCCTCGACGGAAGAGAAAGTGGGTGGTGACAAGTTCGTCATGACGTCACCTTCACACCTGGCCGTTGATTGGCTAATAACTCGCTGGTTGCGAATCCCATGTGCATTTGTGAAATACGCGTCCAGGACCCTGTTTTCCGGATCAATTTTAATACGGTCCAGGAACCTTTTTCCGGATCAGTTTAAATACGGTCCAGGAATTTTTTTCCAGATCAATTTAATTACGGTCCAGGGACATTTTTTCACTGAAACAATAATCAGCTTGGACCGAATTTAAATTGTGCGAGAAAAATGTTCCGGTTCTGTTGCAGAACCCATTAGAATTTATGGGTTTCTGGACTTTTAACAACCCCGAGTAAAACTCCTCTTTTTGGAAGAAAAGCAGGTACTTGTTTGGTAGTGAACACAACTTACAATGCCGATGTCCCATTGGCTGTTGGCTCTGATACCGAAGGAGCCAATTGGAAACGATATCGAGAAGAGAATAGACTTGTGTTTTAGTCGAGGGTCATTTTTAAGTTCATTTGAAAGTCCCTCAAATTTTCTAAAGGGAAACCTACCTTTTTTATTTATTATTCTTTTTCCTTGTACAAAAATAAACAACTTTCCTAGAAATAATTCTATTGGGCGCGTAGTTTTACAGATACATGAGAAGTAAAACGTGATAACAGGCATGTATACTATTTCATCAGCATAGAAAATTTTATTCCAAAAACAAGAGAGATTGAGTATGCAACTACGTATTACAACGAGGGCCTCTCCCATCGTGTAGTGGTACAGTCACGGACTTTTCTGGGTTGCAACAATCCAGTTGACTCTCTAACTACTCCGTAGCCTTCTTAAACCCGAAGGTTCATGGCTGCAGCAACACAGGCCTTCCATCTTTCCCTATCTTGAGCAAGTTCTATATACTCTTTTCCATCCCTACCAATTTCCCTTAGGTCCATCTCAACGTTGTCCCTCCATCTTCGTCTTGGTCTTCCTACAGGTCTCTTACCATCAGGTTTCCCAACAAGAATCCTGTAAACTCCTCTTTCCTCTCCCATTCGTGCCACATGGCCTGCCCACCTAAGTCTTCTTGATTTAATTATTCTAATAATATCTGGACATGAATACAAATTATGTACTTCTAAATTATGTAACCTTCTCCACTTACCTGTATCCTCATCCCTTTTAGGTCCAAATATTTTCCTAAGGATCTTATTTTCAAATACTCTCAATTTATGTTCCTCTTTCAATGTAAGGGACCAAGTTTCACATCCATATAATACTACAGGCAAAATTACTGTTTTGTATATTTTAACTTTTAGTTTCTTAGATATTAAACGAGAAGACAAAAGTTTATGAAGAGAGAAGTAACATGCATTTCCTGAATTAAGCCTACCTTTTATTTCCTCTTTAATATCATTTTCATTTGTTAATATTACTCCTAAGTATTTGAATTTGGAAACTGGTTCAAACGAGTTGTTATCAATAATTAGATTTTGATTATTACCTAACACTTGGTTTCGGCCTGTAAGCATATATTTAGTTTCCTCGTTAACTTCCAAACCTATCTCTTTAGCAGTTTTTAAAAATAATTTAGCATTATTCTTAATTGTATTCACATCATCCCCCAGTAAGTCTACATCATCTGCATATGCTAACAACTGAGTCACACCATTTAATTTTAGTCCTTTTTTAGTTTCTTTTACCTTCCAGTTGACTCTCAATGGGAGTTTTCCAACCTAGACTAATATATTCTCGATATTTTTCAGGGTGTTGATTAACCGAATATGTGGTGGAGGTGTAGGGAAGGTAAATTTCGTAACTTGCATATCTTGAATTTTCAATAATTTATATTTTATTATTTTATCTTGTAGCCAAGGATGGGTTCTGCCCCAACCCTAGACCAGGTATTTGCAGATCGACGTGCTCGCATGATGGAGAGTGTCCAGGGAGCTTCAAGTGCTGCAAGAACATATGTGGCGCCCACACATGTGCTTACCCTCAAAAAGGTTAATTCCGTTGTCTACGTCATTGTCCATCCATATGTAAAGCTAGTAATATAGAAATTAATAAAAAAAAGTACAAAGTTTACTGATCTGTATTATTGAAACTGCTGGCACAGACAGTCTAAAGGATTCTGTACCGTAGTATATAATATTATGGGAACATGAGCCGCGGTTTGAGCGGGCATACAGTGCATGTTCAAATCCAATATTTTCATTGCTAACTAACTCACTATCCTTGTTGAACCCACAGGTTTATGACTGCAGAAACACAAGCCTTCCACCTGTCCCTATCCTGGGCTAGAACAATCCAATCTTTTCCATCCTTACCGATGTCCTTTAGGCCCATCTCACGTTATCCCTTCATCTTCGTCTTGGCCTTCCTACAGGTCTCTTACCATCAGGCTTCCCAACAAGAACCCTGTAAACTCTTCTTTTCTCTACCATTCGTGCCTGATATCCCTTGGATACGAACCAAACAGTAATGCATGTATATTCCCTTTCCGGAATGTCTGGAGTAAGAGAACGCGAACGCGTCCTTAGCGCACGTTGCGGCTGTGTGCCTCGTCCAATGAACGCGCGGAGGGGAGAGGATCGCGCGGGAGGGGGAGACTCGACTGGTCCAGTAGTTCTATAGTAAACATGACAGCTCGCAAGCCTACTAGGGGAATTCTGCATTCTGCACCCTTCTCCACTTTGTCTGGGCCCGCCCACAAGCTTTCCCCTCTGCGCGTCGCTACTCCAGACATTCCGGAAAAGGAATATAGTGGCTATGGATTTCACTAAGTCTCATTAATGGGTATCTGGGGGCAAGCCTGGGAGATATAGGCGGCTGGAGGGTGACAATGATCACATCACTCTCCCACCTCCACTTCTACCCACATGCCTTAAATATTTAGCGGATAACTTTACTTTCATTTATCTGTATTTTTAATATTTAAGCATAATATTATAAGGTTTATTACAAAAAATAATGAAAAGTTGTGTTAATTTATTTGGTAATCAGGGCTGGGATAATTATGCATTTTGTATACTGCATATTTAAGGATTTTTAACTAAACATGCATATTTCATATGCAGGTGCATATTTGTATGAAAATAAGTTGATGTTGTGAATATTTTTGTACGCACAACCAAAACCGAGCATATAGTGTATTTACATTTCTTCTCCTCGCCTCTCTTTTCTTTATCTTTTCTCTGTCTTTCTTCTTTCAACAACTTCAAACAAGCTTCAAAAGTATAGAAGATGTTAAAGAGGCCCTCGCCCAAGTTGAAGATCCTGTGTGTGCGTGTACAGAAATGGGATGCAGTATTGGAAAAGAACAGTGGGTTTGCAACGATGGTGAAAGTTTGCAAAATTCTGCATACAAATGGACAACGTGTGGATGATCTGGAACTTGATGTGTCTGGATTTGTTGCCCTAAAATACAGTCCACTTGTATCTTGCGAAGTGGAACGTGTGTTTTCTGAATATAAGACTATTCGAGCTGAAAACAGGAGTTTCAAGTTCGAAAATTTGAGACATCATGTTATTAAATGCAATCATGATCTTGATCTGTAATGTATTGCGTTTCATTTAACGCAGAAGCATATTAATTGAAAAAAAATCTGTGTAGAGAACGAGCATTAAGAATAATGCATATTCATTGCCTGGCATCTAATCTTTCATAGTTTGTAATATACAGCATTTATAAATTAAAAGGGTTTTTAAAGTGCATATTTAAGTGCATATTTTACACTTTTTAGCCATATTTGCATGCATATTTTGCGTTTTGTTAGTGCATAATTATCCGAGCCCTAGTCATCAGCAAAGAAAAGAAGAGCTCGCTTACAGTTTATGCATAAAACAGGTTTTACGATAATCTGGATCACTGTAAAAGGAACTTCATTACGGTAACTGTAGCTGTAATATTTGTAAAAAGAGTAACTGAAATTGTAGCCAAGTTTTACTTTTTGGGTAAGGTAAACAAAATGCAACGAGAAGACTTCGGTGGACAGGCCATGTGGCATGAATGGAGAGGAAAGAAGAGTTTACAAGATTCGTGTCGGGAAACTTGATGGTGGTAGGAAAGGCCAAGACGATGATGGAAGGATAACGTTGAGATGGACCTAAAGGGAATCGGTAAGGATGGAAAAGAGTGGATTGTTCTTGCTCAGGATAGGGACGGATGGAAGGCCTGTGTTGCTGCAGCCATAAACCTCCGGGTTTAAGAAGGCTAGAGAGTTAGTTAACTTTCCAAAGGTACTGAATCCACATTTGTATCGTTAGTTGTTGCCGTGTTAGAATTTTAACAAAGAACAAACAGAAATATATTTTCTGTGATTCGAACCAGAGACCTTTGGACCAAGCAGCAGCATAATTGCATGTTAACTGCTTCATATAGTGTTCCTTGTTCTATTAATATTGTAAATAAGAATATATTTCTCATAATTTCATTATAATTCCTATTAATACTTGTGTATTTTTTCGAAACAGCTAAGACGGGGTATTGCCCATCCCCTAAACCGGGGGTGTGCACCTCCAGCTGCTCCAGAGACGAAGATTGTGGAGGAAGTTTCAAATGCTGTAAAAACTCGTGCGGGGCTCTTTCCTGCGCTTTTCCTTACAAACCATGAAAGTATGACGTTGCTCAAATTGTAGTTATGAAAAATAGCATGTACTAATATTTAATAAATGTTCAATTATACATTAAAGTGATTGTTGTTTCTTTAACACCTAATGTAATAATAATAATAATAACCCGTGGCTCGACAGCCCTTGAAGGCCCTAGGCAGATCTCCCGACTGCCAGTTTCCCTCCCACAATCCTACCTAGAGGTGTGGAGATCTTCAACCAGTATTGGGTGACGTTGGGTCAGCACGTCGAACCCCCAGCCGTTGTAGGAGATTTCGAAGACCGGGTTACGCTACTCACTCGTAACCCCCCAATTTCCTCACGATGGTGGGTTGCCACCTGTTCTATACACAGGCCGAGAACCCAGAGACTGAACCCAGGCGGACTGGAACCCATGCCGTCCCGGAGGAGGACTTAATACCTAATGCTCTCCCTATAATCAAGAGCCTTGAGTGGGCTTGGTAGAGTGGTTAAGGTTGCAACTTATACTGTAGTTCCACCACCGATTGGAATAGTTTGGCCAAAAAATTGTCAAAGCTTTATTTGAGTCCAATTTTATGTTCAGATACTGTAACACAGTGGTTCTCAACCGCCAGGCCGCGGCCAGATACCGGACATTTATATACTGCGTACCAAGAAGTTCTCCTGATATTTGTCATTGTACAGCAATTAATACTACCAAGTAATAGTATAACAGTCATCATCAATTTCCCAATTAGTATTAATTGGGCTTTTCAGTGTTCAAAATGCAACATGACGATGACAAACACCCCTTACCACATTAATTTAATGACGTTGGCCTGTGGGGACTACAAGATTCCATACGATCCAGTGGTTGACAAGTATTTCAAAACTAATTTTATTTTGTCAAAAGTCTACGCATGTTCGAACTAAAGGGTGTTCTGTATAGGACGCCGAATTTGAATCGAGTGCTATTGTTTTGTTTCGAGGTTGGCAGCCCTGTCCTTACCAATGTTGGCATCTGTTGTCATGCCGATTAATGTAGCCTCAATTGTTTTGACTCGTTTGTTGTGGTATCCTTCCGAAAATCCTCGAATAATCCAGGCGCGTGAAATCCATCCATGCGCTGAGAACGACTGTGTGGTGTGGATTTTGGCAGGTGGAGTGTGATCTTACACCCTGTGATTTCTTCTTATGGGGGTTTGTGAATCACAGGTGTACGCCAACAAACCACGAATCCTTTTGGAACTGAAGGCGGAAATCATACGGGTGATTGGAGGCATCGGGACAGACATCTGCGAGAGGGTTATCAATAATTTTGTGGAGCGTATAAAAGCATGCAGACTCAGTAGGGGTGGACATATGCCTGACATTGTCTTTCATACGTAAATGGGAGATGTTACTGCTTACATATATGTGAAATATAACTATTTTCATGATATTTTCCCTATTTTTATTTAATTTTCTAATTCGGCGTCCTATACGGAACACCCTATACTTTATGATTATGTCGTAATTTATTAATTAATACTGAATTTCAAGGGCACATATTAATTAATGTATAAAGTTTAAAAAGGAGGACGATGTTTGGGAGTGGAGTTGTATGGATCAGGACATCAGGCATTAACAAAATAATTTGCCGGGCCGCGGTCCCACAAAGGTTGAGAACCAGTTTGAAGTGGATTTGGTTGATTGATTTGGATTATTTTACTTCGCATCTGCTAATCGCGAAGATGAAGATGAGTGATTCGAATTAAGGATCCGTGGCGTCGTGGCGAGCTGCGATAACCACTCCGCCACAGAGGTCAGCGGTAGCGATTGACATGCCATGTAATCACATATAAATCAATGTACGAAATTAATATTGAAGTAAGGTGCCTCAAAATTGAAACAATGAACGATATTTGACCATATTTAGGCATCGTTTAATACAGACGTATAGTTCTACTTGTGTATGGAAGAGAAGGCGTTCATCCTACGGTAGTTTCCGGGACACAAAATCGCAAGCGAAAGGTCACAGGTTCAAAACCGCTGCTCTGAACAACGCTTGGGTTCAAAGGGTCACGGCTACACTCCCTTCGGGGTCTTCCGAAGTTCCTCTTGGGGTAACCTTCAGTGCCAGGGCGAAAATATACGAGGCACGTCACATACGTGATATATGTAGTAATAAAACAATCGAAAGCGACCGTTAATAGCTGTGGGAAGCATGCTTCTCAACCCATTGCTTAATTTACTTGAAAAACGTGTATCATCCTCATACATCTCTCATTTTGCGTATGAGAATTCGTCTTTCAAATTAGTCTACGGAAATTCCAGACCACTGAAGCATTTTATGCGCAGTTGCTTCTTGAACTAAGGAAGCCGAAAGGTATGGATTTCTGGGTTACTGTCTACATATACATATTGTAGTTTTGGAAGGCGAAAAGACGCAGCATTTTCAACAGAGTACTGTAATGAGCGTTTTTCGCTCGAGTGGCAAATAGTTCACACGGGCAACGCTAGATGGCACACAGAATTGATAGTTCTTCCACTCGAGCGAAAAACGACGGAACGAGCGAAATGCATTCGAACCCTATTAGTACACGTATTTCCGTCATTTGTCTGTGGTAGTGGAACCTCAAAAATGGATCATGAAGTAAAAGACGAAGTGAATGTTCCAGAACCTTACGACAGAAGGAAGCCCAGTCAACGCCAGTGTTGTACGAAATCTCAACTTCATCACAAATCATATTTAAAGCACAATTTGATACCCAAATAATAATAATAATAATAATAAATGTATTGTCATTAGGCCAAGTACAGCAATAGACAAAGTCAATAGTTAAGATGCACATAATAGTGTGAAACCTATAGTCTATGCAAAGCTAATTAAATTAAGAACCAAAACTAAATCATATATCTACTAGACATTCAAAAACTCATTAATATCATAAAATGGGTGTAAAACTAACCAGTTATACAATTTGTTTTTAAAACTCTCTAACGATTCATTATGCAAGTAGATTGGAATTTTGTTGAACAGTTTTTGGCCAATTACTTCAAAACTATTTAATGACTTAGACAATCTATGATGAGGTAAGTAAAGTTCTCTGTTATACCTTGTATTGTAATTATGTACATTTTGTTTATACTTCAATTCAGGCAACCTATTTTTAGTATAAATCAAAACAGAGTGTCTCACGAAAATACACACCTGTAACAGGAATAACTTAGACCTAGCAAAGAAAGTTCCTTTTCTAAGGGACACTGAATAATTACATCGCTTCGCTTATTTCTTTCCGTAAACTACAGTCTTC
The DNA here is from genome assembly GCF_977018435.1 of Lepisma saccharinum. NCBI lineage: Eukaryota > Metazoa > Arthropoda > Insecta > Zygentoma > Lepismatidae > Lepisma > Lepisma saccharinum. The sequence continues at coordinate 15,063,149 of NC_139246.1, read as the reverse complement.
TTGCACTTCAATGAGTACTTATCAATAGACGCACTGTCCTTGCTCAAGTTTAGAACGTGCTGTCGTGGACACATGTAAGCACCTTCCTTGGGCAAAACACCGAAATCCATAAGTTTCTTAATTAGCCCACGTGCATCCTCCTCCATACTCCACCTAACGATCTGTACAACATTAACAACTTTTCTACTGTTCTCTTCCGCCATTTTTACACGATCCATGCTCTCCAAGTATGAAAGCAACAGTGTGGCAACGCTGTAGACAGCGTAACCGATTTCGAACGTCAATTGTTCATATCAACAAACATGGTTCCCATGCTTGCATACGGAGAATGATTGCGAAAATTGTGAAGCTTATTTTTCAACTTCTACACGTTAATGAACAATTTCTACACGTCACCCGTTAACCTCAGATAATTCCTCGGGAATACGTATTTCGTGAGTAGAAGAACTAGGATAGAAATTACTGTAAATTCTTACCAAAATAAGTGAACATAATCATCATCTCCATGTTAAAATGCAGTTTTGTGTATCTTACAGAGATATGTGAAAATGAAATACGGGGTGAGCATAAAGTCTTTCCCCGATTACAAACTTTTATTGCTAAAGAACTATGCTAGATACAGATATGCGGTTTGGAAATGGTAGCTTAACTCATTATGTTTTGTTATCACTACACTTCAGTACACTTCGACATGTGCTCCCTAGGCGATACTCAATTTCTCTCCATGTCTTTGCCAACATCTCTTCCGTCACCGTCTCTATAGAATCCCGTACTCGTGTCTGAAGAGTTTGCATATCAGGAACTGCTAAACTAAGCACTGTGTCCTTAACGTAACCCCATAAAAAAAGACAAGAGGGGTTATGTCCGGCGAACGCGGTGACCATGATATGGGAATCAGAATAAGAATCAGACAAAACAAAGAAATGGAAAAAAACTTGATGTATTTCACTACTTATTGCCATAGGTTTTATTTGCCTATCTACCGTGGAAGTTGAGATATAAATATTCATAATCAGGGAAAGACTTAATGCTCACCCTATAGATGATTATGGGCTGAAACTGCTTAGGCTGACATTCTGTTTCTACGATTATTTTCACATTGAGATTATGTTCGATTGAATGTTATAACTGCATTTTATTATTTCGCAGAATATGATTATCCTTTTCGGTAAGTGAAGAATAATGTACACGTATTTGTTGCGCTGTGTTACGATATTTGTAATTGCTTAGGCAGGTCTGTCAGCATGTGTATGTATCTATTTTACGTTTCGCTCTGTAGATATTTCATACTTTCATATATATTTTATTTGAGTCTTACATAATAATAAACGATATTATTATTTAGAATTGTAATTGCATAGAGTGGATTCCTTCCATGTATAGGTTTTGGGTTGACAGTGATGCTTATTAGACTCTGAGATACCGGACGTTGTCAATCATTCCAGTACGAGTGCGGTACGTTCGAGCACACCACGCTCGAGCGTGGGAGATTCGAACGAGTTTGAGCGAGCGAAAGTGGTCCGATGCAGTACTCTAAATTTTCAATGAACTCAAACTGTCTCTGTTTGCTTCATTTTAGACTCAAAATATGAGGATCATTATTTTATTTTCCACTGAAAACTATAATTCACAGCTAACCAAAATACAGGGTGTTTCCGCGAACTTGAATCAAACTTGCAGGCTGAACCAAGTACCAATGTGAGATAAAGAACCCCAGTCCGGAAACGCGTGATTAAAAAGTTTTAGGCCAAAACTTAACTCAAGGAGATGAAAATAGGTGGATAGGCAGAATTGCGCTGGTGCCACATTATGCGAAAAGCAACCCCCCCCCCCCCCGAAGCCTACAAATATATAATTTAAATAGTGTATAGTGGTAATCAATTTTATTTCCTTAAGAGGATTAAACATCTTATATAGTAAGCTGTAATGGTAATATACTGATAAATTCAAAAACTCAATATGCTGACCAAGGCAGAAATTTATTTTATTATAAAACATAAACTAAACGTAACGTTTCAACCTTCTAGCAAGGTCTTCTTCAGACTCTGCACCAAGTACAAATGTAACCTTGCTGGAAGGTTGAAACTTTACGTTTAGTTTATGTTTTATAATAAAATAAATTTCTGCCTTGGTCAGCATATTTAGTTTTTATATAATGGAAACAAGGCTTAATGGTGTTATGATAAATTCATCTTCAGGGCTCCCCCCCCAAATTTATTTTGCCTTTCGATGACGGGTGCTGATGTGGGATGAACCACCCGATATAAAATTCTGACTACGGACCTGGGGGTGCCTTAAGGGGAGTTTGAATTGCACATCTTGACAATGTTAGAGTAAATATAACTTCGTTCCTTTTTCACCGAAACTATTAGATACGTTGATAAAATTTTAACATAGTCGCTGAATATTCGTTATTACATTAGTACAGGTTTTCGATATCATTGTGACGATTTAAATAAAGAAACTGAACAAATGAAAATCAATATTTTTGCAGAATAACCAACTCTAACAAATGTAAAACAAAACAAGGTCACATTACTACAGGCAATATCAGATGAATCTCTCTCATTATAAAAATCTGTATATTCAATTTTTCCACGTTTTCTAATGCGTATTTCTTCATATAATATAATATTGTACATGGTCACTTGGTAAGTGCTTTGAACACGGATATTATTTTCATTATTTTAATGGTATTTCCTACATTTTATATCTTTGAAAACGCACTAGGGGGAGCCCATGCAACCCTGGCACCCCCCGTGCGCACGCCTATGATATCATGAACATGTCCTGATTTGAAAACGCATTACTTATGCATTTTTGGGAATATTTAGGCTTTCTTCTTTTTCCCGCTATTTCCACGTTTTGCTTTCTGACGTAATGTGTCGAAAGCCTTACTAAGTTCGGTGCGTGTAAAGCGAGATGATTCGGATTTCAGATCATGGCTCATGGACGAATCAGAAGCGGTTAAAGAAAATAAATAAACGCATGAAGGAAACACTCGTGAAAACTCTTCCTCCAGGAGGAACAAAATCCCTACCTTCGGAGACACACGTGCATATCCTTGGGACTTATTGATGATTTGGCCACCAACACGATTCCCAGGGTCGACGTCACAAATTCGTGATTGGAAAAACTCTAGAAGATTCGTGATTGCGAGCCAATTAAACGGTTACATACTCGCCCGGGGGTTGGTTCTGATTTCGAGGCGGACATTTTGGTTGTTCCGGAAGCGATGGGAGGGGAATAAGAAATTTCGGAGTCATTTTTTTCCCTATCGAACTTCTTTTGTTTCAAAACTCTTGCAGATTCTACCACAAGGACATCGCTGACTTGTATATAAGCGAAACACGTTTAGGTGTGCCTGCAAATTTTGCAGAAATCTTTGTTCCGTGTGCTTAGGTGAGTACCGTTCAAAAATATAAACAACAGTTTGATTTGATTTTCAAGTGAAATAGTTGTAAATAACTCCAACAGTGCCTTTTTTTAAACAAGGCCTCCGTAGAGATGCTATGGAACGTCATCATTAGTAGGTTATGTTGTATCACGTCACAATATCAGCATCGGTCACTAGATTATCACCAAATTACAATTATTATGCTTCCTCCACAAACGCTATGAATACTGCTATCAAACTATGCTAGCTTTCTGACTATTCAACACATATTAGCGGTTGCGATGCTGATATCGTGGTGTGACCATAGCCTATCAATGATGACGTTGCATTAAACAAGGAGAAATTGCGGAGGCCTTGTTTTAAGAAGGCATTGGCTTGATGGCGATGACATTTCGTGAAACTTCAGAAAGAGTTTGATCATAAAGAATAGCTTGTTTCTAGTAGACAGTCATATATTTTAGCATCTATTGAACCACATTGAATGTTACTGCCTTAAACTATTTATTTAGTAGGTCCACAATTGAACCAACTTTGTTTCAATGACCGTGCTAGTTTCTTACACGAAAGGCATACTATACTCTGTCCCGAGTATCTCTGGAGTAAGCGAACGAAAACGAGTCTCTGCGCAAGTGGTGACGCGAGATGGCTCGACCAGTGAACGCTTGCGAGGGAACGGGATTGTGTGGAGGGGGAAAAGCCGACTGCAGCATCCAGCATTTGCAGCAGCATGTACTGTTTCGCTCTGCCCACTCGCTTTCTCCCTTTCTCTGTCGCTATGCGCGGCTTTGTTCTACAGATTCCGGGGACAGAGTATAGTTATAAAGAAGAAAAGTGAGTGAGTAAGTAAAGTAGGGATTCAGAATAGGGATGGCCAAACGGATCCGGATCCGAAAAATCTGGATCCGTTTGGATCTGGATCCGGATCCGAAAGTTCCGGATCCGAAAATCCGGATCCGGATCCGAGAGTTTCGTATCTCAATCCCATTATAATATTACCACGCCTTAAAAGGTATTATGATCTTCGATTATAAATAAATTTTCCATTAGTTAGTCCTACAAGATTTTTTTCCAAGTGTTGTTCCTAAAATACTTTGCTACGCATCGGCTAACACACTCGTGCACAAAAATTATCTTACTTGTTTAACATAAAATGTCAGAGGTGATTTTGTAAATGCCATTGAAACGAATATGTATTCATTCGAAAGTATTGGAAATGGAAACACACATAAATGCGAGACATTCCATTCCAGGATGAAACCTTTAACGCATTTAACAAGATAGAAATGTTATACAAAATTATACAATTGTTCTAAAGTTACCGTTTTAAAAATTAAAATAAAACATTATAATACATGCAGTGTTATATAATTACAAAGTGTAAGACTAACAAGGGAGGTTATGTAAGTGTCCCCCTCCGATTTCCATGAAACTTGGCAGGTGTATAGAGGGGTCCAAAGGAAGAAGTACGTGCTTTTTGTTTCGGCTAAAAAACAGTTTTAGGGGGCAAAACCTCCCCTCTAATGTCAAGATGAGGACAAATTGAAGTGAGGATCTGACCCCTGTGGCCCCCTCCGATTTCCATGAAACTTGGCAGGTGTTATAAACACATTCTTACTTTCCAAAGAAGCGCTCATGTGGGATGGCCAAACGGATCCGGATTTCGGATCCGCCAGGATCCGGATCTGGCCAGACGCAGGGAGTGATAAGAATAAACAGAGAGAGATGGAAAGCAAAAAAAGGGGGAGAGGGATGGAGAAAAGATAGGAAGAGGGGGGGAGAGAAAGCAACATTTTCAACATGCTTAACGATTCCCTGTTGCAAAATGACCAATTCCGTAGAAGTACGACTTCAGGATTCGAATTCGAACAAACAACAACTGTAGGGGAAAGTGGGGGAATTGCGACCACCTAAGGGAGATTTTAAAAATCTCAAAAACTGTACGCAGTGAAACAAAAAGAAAATGTGGGCCTGAAAAAGCAATGTTTGTAGTACATCTCTGCGTATTACTTTGCTCCCTGTCGTTAATAGTTATCTCTGTAAACGTCAAAAAGTAACAATGTGCGTGTGAGCGCAATTGCCCTATTAGTAGGGTAATGGCACTCAGTAATCATCCTAACAGTAAATCAATACCATTTTTGTACTATAGAGAAACTATATCTTTAAGTACTTATATTTATTAATATGCAGATACAAATTTTTGATTTGATTTGATTTAGTTTATTTTACTTCGCGTTTTGTGCCTCTTGGCTAATTTGCGAAGATGGGGATGAGTGATGAAATTGAAGAATGGACATTCACAAACAATCAAGCCCGACCGGGATTCGAACCCGGGACCCTTGGCGTCGCAGCGCGATGTGCTAACCACTCGGCCACAGGGTCGGGCGCAGATACAAATTAAATTGAGCACAATTTTGCACAAAAATGCACACATGGGATGCTTATTATGAGAAACGTCTTTGCACCCTTCATGTTCCCATCACAAACAGCGTGAGCGTCATTACCCGATAGGCGCCATATAATGTTCTTTGTTTCTCGTCTCATGAAGAACCTCAAATGTTTACTTTATAATAATTAAGAAATAAACAGGAGATACTATTATTATATCTGTACAATTTTCAAGACTCTAGCTTAAACGTTCCGTCTACTTACCTTGCACTTATTTCCTTCCCAATTTTATAACAAAATATAACAAATTCGTTTTTCGCACCCTGCTTCTTAAAAGTCAACTCCACATGTGCCGCCTTTTGTTTGGTGCCTCGTAGTACTGGGTTCTAGATGTCAGCACAGGTTACTCTTCAATAACACCCTCCGTAACGACTACAGAGGGGTGAGCGCCATTCCCCCACCTTCCCCTAAGGTAAACCCCGGACATCGCATGAATGTATTGATCTTCAGCATTTTTCCAGTATCAGGAAACATCTTTAAATATAATATTTGTTTTTATTCTTTATTTCAGGTTCAAGACGCCAAGATGTTGCCGCTGATTGTTGCGTTCTTAGTCGCTTGCATGGTTTCTGAGTTCCCTGTCACAGGTAATGTTAACTGCCAATAATATTATCAAGAGCCCCGCAGGGAAGAGCCAGGGGGCACTCGCCCCCCTGAGATTCCTGGAAAAGTTAATATAACTCGAATGGTAAAATTGTGGCGACATTTTATAACAAAAAATATTGTTTCTATGACTTACAGATCCCTATAGCAACAATTATTATTATTATTATTATTAAGTAGGGTTACATTTAAGCTTACAGTCTATTTTACATTGATTATCTATAGATATACAGAATATGGAAAATTACAAATGTACGTAATTTTGAAAGAAGAAAAAACAGTAATAGTAGTAATAATAACAAAAATAACAAATAATAATAATAAATGTATGACTGCCCCACCTGAGAAAATATCCTGTAACATACAGCATATAACATAATGTATTGTAATGGAAGAAGATAGATAATATTTATTGTTCTTATTAATGGTTATTTAAACAAAAAAAGTATCATTCGAAATTAATTTATCAATTTGTTGGAAACATACAAATAGATGGGGTAAGAGGTGAAAGAGTGGGCGACACCCTGTTTCCAGTGCTGATACGAAGAAAATTAGCAACAACAGATAGTTTTAGTACAATTGTATTTAATTTGTAAAAGCGTTATAATACGCAAGTCCAGTATACAGGAAACTTTGTAAGTTTCGCTTCCTTTTTCCACAAGACATGCAGCTGTAACTGTAATAGTTTCTTTGTAATACACATTTGTAATATTTGAGATACCTTTTGGTCACTCAAATGTTCCTATTTTGTTATGTTACGTCAATTTTTTACTTTGAATTAATAGTGACGATGAACATTACTGATGAGCCGTTGAAATAGATGTAATTTTACCAGCGGAGTGGTTAACGTAGCGTGATTGAAAGACAGGGGTTCTAGGTTCGAATCCTGTTCAAGGTTTCGTTTTGGTTACTTCCCCAAACCATCGTCGCTATTAATCCTAGAGGTAGACAAGCGACGCGAAAATAAATTAATAAGAGTAAGCAATTTTAAGCCATTAATGTATAATTATTTGAATTTTATTTCTAGGTTTGAAGCCTGGTATTTGCCCCCCGTCCACCAGGCAAGGTATTTGTCAGTCAACATGCAATTCGGATGAGCATTGTGTGGGCAAACTGAAATGTTGTCTTAATAACTGTGGGGCTTTTACATGCACCAGCCCGAAGAAAACAGCCAATTATAAGGGTAAGTAATACCTGGCTACTTTATAGTTACAATGCAAGAATAAACTATAAACATGGTTCACCCTGTCTCTAGAAGATATGGAGCAATTCCGCGCATAACGGCAGAGAAGGGAAGAAAGCGAGTGAGCGGAGTAAAGCAGTACTAGTAAAGGCTGGTAGTTCACGCGTTCATTGGTCTGACTTTGTACACCATTTGAAACAATCGCAAACCTTAAGTAGGCCACATTTGGTTCAGGTACCTTGTTCAGTGTACAACTTGGCAGATTTACGGAAAACGTGTCACTACCAAGGCAGGGTAGGAAGCCATAAATTCTATTGGGATCCACTGTAGGACCGGAAATTTTTCTCGCTCAATTTAAATTCGGTCCAAGTTGCGTATTGTTTCATTGAAAAAATGTTCCTGGACCGAATTTAAATTCAGTCTGAAAAAAGGTTCCTGGACCGTATTGAAATTGATCTGGTAAAAAGCTTCCTGGACCGAATTTAAATACTTTAAACATAAAAAAAGGTTCTTTACGGTCCAGAACCCATTTATGCTTGCTGATTTTCTCTCCTGGACCGGAAATGAATTTATTTAAAATTCCTGGACGTTTAACAACCCTGTCCCAAGGTCCTTAGATCGCTAGTTTCCCAAGTTAATTGACCTTGAGTGGATCCTCACATTTCTTTGCCTCCAGAGTTTACCCTGGCTCAATGAAAGCAATAATCTGGCCTCTGTTGTTCACACAGTTTATTACTGTTTATGCTCTACCTGATATCCGAATGTGTGTATTATCCGGGCAGTGTTATAGTTTATTCGTTTTACGGGCTATCCACATACGTCATTTTCATACGGATATTCTACAAACCCTTCATCAAATGTGTTCTATCTGGATATCTGAATTATCCGGGTATCCGTTATACGGATTTTGTGTTCGTCCAAAGTATGGATGGCAGGCACATCGAAGAGCAAAACTGCAACATACACTTGTAACCCATTATTATATTACAATTGAGCTCAATTCACCCAAAGAACTTAGTATTCTATCCCTGTACAAAATATAATTAATATGTCCTTTGCATCATATTTTTAAGCCAATGCATCAACTAAATATGCTGAAACAACTTTTGTTAAAGTAATTTTCTTTTAATACAGAAATATCTTACATCAACAACAGTGGTCTTGGTATATATAAAAAATATAGTCGTAAATGGTAACTGTACATGTTCTGAAAGAAAAATATTCTAGAAAAAAGAAAAGTGCAATAGACAATGTTCCTAAACAAAATACATCTTAATGTATGCCAGTGTATTTTTCGAATATTATAAGTATATACACACACTGCCATCTGTCAAGGAATTGTGGACACTAACTGCAAACTACGAATATAGCTAAATATAAAAAAGTGACGTGCGGAGAGATTGTAAAGGGTATTAAGGCACAGAAGGCGCTTCATAAGGTGATCAGATGTCCACCTAATATGTAGTTACTCTGCTACTACAGCAAATTCGTACAGGATGTCCGAAAAGTCACGGAACCGAGACTATGAACATACGTAACCTTTGTACAAAAAGCGATAGATTGATTGATTGATTTGATGTTTTAAGTACACTTTATGCACACTAAGGCTAATCGGGGCTGGACCTACAGTTTAAAGTTGGATCAGAACCACTTGTGCCTCCACCGGGTATCGAACCCGGGGCCCCTTGATTAAAAAGCAATAGAGACACAAACCTTGCACTAGGTATTAACTTTTCTATCTGAATGTATTTAAAAAATACAACATGATTCTCTGATGATTAGACTCCGGATGTTTATGTAATATCAAAGTACAAAATATGTACATAAATATATAACAATAATTGATAAAATATGTACCTAAATATGTATTATCAAAAGGATATGTAGCTAAATAAGTATCAAAGAATATGTAATATTATAACTTGACAAGTTTAAAAACAAGACGCTGTAAATAGCTGTTGCGCAGCTCACAACACATTTCCCCCCTCCATTCTCCGCAGCGACGTTGGTTCGCAGTGTTGCAACCTGGAGGGAGCGGAATGGTCTGAAGATTTTCAACGAAATTTGTATTAGCTTTTCCCTGGGCTGTTTTCTACCTGTCGGAGTACAGAAATTCAGCTCACCTTTCGCCAACTACTCTTTTCCTTCTTTAAAAACTTGGCCTCCCCGATGGCCCAGTAGTAGCATCGTCGCATTGTAAGAAAGGGGTCCCGGGTTCGATTCCCGGTGGAGGCACATAGTGGTACGGATCCCACTTTAAACTGTAGGTCCAGTCCCGATTAGCCTTAATGTGCATAAAGTGGACTTAAAACAGCAATCCAATCCAATTCTTTTAAAACTTGAGAAACCATCCATTTAGATACTCCAGTGGCGGCGCTTGTGAACTCGACAACATCTTAAGTTGATGTAACTACTTCTGATTTCGCAAATATGTTGCAACATTGTAAACAATTTATCTGGCCTGTCCTCTAAGGGGCTTTCCAGAGCAGATTGAGGACTTCGTTGGACCCGGCATGATTTGATTTTTGCATTTCAAAAATATGCAGCCAAGAGTAAAGAACAAGAACATTTCAGTGCTTTAAAAAAGAAAACGGGCAAGCATGTTATCAGATTGCCTTTTCGAAGCGATGTTTGAACGATAAACAAAAGAACCCCCACTCCACTCGGCTTTTAAAAAAAACAGGACACTGCTCGATGTCGCATTCAGAAAATGAAGTCATTCGCCCAGTAGTTTCGATTCGTTATAAACCTTAATGCGCGTGCGTAATACTACAGTTTACGATCCGCGCACCGCACGCATTTTCAAAGACCGGATTAAATCAAATGAACCACTGATAAACTGACATGAGCCGGCATCGTCAAACTACACAGTAAAAATAGTTTGTCATATTTGTTTAAGCTTAATTTTGCTGAGTTGGCACCACTTGTACTCTCAAGGCCAGACCAGTATGTAGAAGAGTGGTGGGGAGGGTGACGTAATAGGAAGTGCTCCGCAGCGATCTGCACATATCTGGACTTAACTTGTCAGGCTATAATAATAATAATTGAGTATTCAAGCGGCCCCCTGGTTCGATACCCGGTGGAGGCTCATGTTGGTTAGGATCCCACTTTAAACTGTAGATCCAGTCCCGATTAGCCTTACTGTGCATAAAGTGGAGTTAAAACACCAAATTAATAAATCAATCAATCGAGTCTTCAAGCAATTTTAATGATACTGAAACATGTGGCTTAAGCACCGGTTGTCTTTTCTGTGACCAACAAAGTTTCACATATCATGGCATTTCATTTTATTTCACCCAGTACATCTTCATGGGCATAACTTGAGGCCTGATTTTGAGGGGGCACACTCGAAAAGTTTTGCATCCCATGAAGATAACATCCAGGATTAGTTGCTAAATAACTGTTACAGTTGCGAAATGACAAATATTAAGCCCGCTTTAGACGAAAGCATTTTCCTTAGCATTTTTCTTAGCATTTACGCCATGACCAAAGAGCTAGCGTGTAAAGTGAGAAATGTTATGGCATTTCAGATGCCATGGCATATTTCATGGCATTTCTCAAGGATAGGCTCGGTCCGTAGCATTTTTCATAGCGTAACCAATCAGAAGAGACCTCATGGTCACGAGTGCAGTTGTAATGGCGGCCGCGTGAGATGTAAAGAACGTATCACTTCACATTTTTAAAACACGATAATTATTCAACCGAGAGGAAATACACTTCGTATTAAATGGTTTTAGGTAGAGAAGCATGGCACTGATTAAATATATACTTTACAACGTTTACTGTACACGTATGGAAGAATATTTTAGTTTTTTCAATTGTAAACACCGCGCACTCGCCATATACGGTGTAACTCGACGTGCCTTTCATGCTGTATATGTTATGCATTGCAAAGCTAGCCGAAAAGTTACATGAAATTCTTGCGTGTAAAATACTATCTACTATAAGAATTTTGGAAGCATTTACATAGCACTTATGCTAGCAAAAATGCTAAAGGAAATGCTTTCGTCTAAAGCCGGCCTTACTCTTTATTACCTTGCTCCTCATGTTCCAGGAGGTTAACAAAAGTCTCTCTAACTTGAAATTTAAATAAGCCTGAAAATTTGGGGGGGGGGGACAAGTTACGTCTATGATAATATTAATTTATTAATATGATTATTATCTTCCGCAGTGAAACCAGGCTACTGCCCTTCCCCCAAACAAGGATTCTGCACGTCCACGTGTTCCCATGACGGCGACTGTTCAGGAAGTCTCAAGTGTTGTAGGAATGGGTGCGGGAAGCACACGTGTGCATTCCCCAATTAAAGATAAAATTATATTTTTCTTCTATTTAATGTTAATGCTTTTATTAACATGTGCTGTCAACAAACCCAAGCCTTCCTATGCTTAGTTTGATTTATTTAAATAAAATAAAGTACGAAATAATCATTGTCTGTGATTTATTCCCCTTCCTCCTTATGGAATATATTCCTTTCCCTTTCCCTGATGTGGTGAAGTCACTGGTGAGGAGTGTCGAATCTAATCCTTGACTTCCAAGTTTGTTGGTTGTCGTGCTGATGCAGTGGTAAGCATTAATAAACATGTTAGTAGGATTAGGTTGGTTCATTATAATTCGCTTTTCTGCAACTTATGGTAAATCGCGAAGATGAGGATGATGAAATTGATGAAGGGACACTCACAAACAACACCCATGCACAGATTGGTTTGATTGATTGATTTGCTTTATTTTACTTCGCTTTTTGTGCCACTTTCGGGTAAGTTGCGAAGATGGGGATAAGTGATGACATGATAAATGGACGCTAACAAACATCCATGTCTAGGCCGGGATTCGAATCCAGGACCTCTGGCGTAGTAGCGCGCTGTGCTAACCACTCTGCCACGGAGATCAGCTCAGGAGGATGGCAAGTGATGCTGACAAGACCATCACAGACAAGTCAATATGATAAAAGATATGCACGGATAGCCTTAAAAATATAGAGAATTAAAGTACATCTCATTATTAAATATGCACACAAGTTTAAAAAAGTACACTATTTATGAAAAACACTACAATTTCTTTCCGCCATTATAAAAGAGTCTTACAGGAAAACCTTATGTTAAATTCTGCTACGACCCTGGGGTTACGTACTTAAATGTTATTTACCACGGCTATAGAAATACCTTAATCTCAGAGGATAGGTTCTTTATTCGAGAATTCCAAATAAGAAAGCGTTTTATAGCCAAGAGGATATACTTAAATGCGGATATATATTCTGGAAACTATACACAATACAGAGAAAATATATAGCGAAGCTTGTATATACATTGAAATATATATATATGCTGATTCCAAATTTACGTCGGTTATATTCTTCTTATACATATATGAATAATTGAAAGGAAATCTTTCTTTTCGTAATTTCTGGGAACAGGCTTCTTCTTCCTTCCTATCTTTGATCTGGGAAAAGGCTTCTTCTTCCTTCCTATCTATGATCTGGGAAAAGACTTCTTCTTCTTTCTATTTCTGGAAAAGGATTCTTCTTCTTTTTATTTTTGGAAAAGGCTTATTCTTCTTTTCTTTCTTCTATTTTTGGAAAAGACTTCTTCTTCTTTCTATTTAGGAAAAAGCTTCTTCTTCTTTTCTCCTTTCTAATTTTTGAGAAGGCTTATTCTTCTTTTCTTTCTTCTAATTTATTGTCTTTCCTTTTAAAGCATAATCTTATTTATTACATATATGCGCTCGCTTTCCCCGTTTCTTTGGCAAACGATACAAGCTATACTTATAGAAAGAGTAGGGGCGTCTAAACGGACAGTAGCTCCACCTCCTATGTAACGACTAAAAGGGGAACAGCAAGCGCTGCCTATGACCCAGTGCGTCTAATAAGAACCGCAACCGTAAGTGCTTCGGGGCATCTAATTGAACACAGCGCCACCGAGGGACGGACAAACACAAAAGCTGACGATGTTCTCCTCGTCAGAGGTACGAAATCAAATTTTGATCACTAGGATCAAAAGGGAGATACATTTCTGAATTCATTTGCTCACTTATTAACTTTCCTAATTATTTCATATACGAGCATATTCTTAATTATCTTATTTGGCTATTTACAACATTTTATTCACTCCTATAATTTTTATACTCTTCCTTTATGTATTTTGCATTTACTATAATATAATATATATTATATATCTTCTCCGCTCCTAGTTTCTACAATGAGCTCTGTTCTTCTTTATGTGACGCGCTGCCATCTATCGTTGCTCTCGGGAAACATTTCTTCCTTGTGTTTTTCATTGTGTC